>NC_081556.1:89487804-89803429 GCF_963082655.1 Stomoxys calcitrans | reverse complement strand
CATGTCCGCTCGTCTATCCGTCCTTCCGTCCGCCTGTCTGTCGAAAGCACGCTAACTTTCGAACGAGTAAAGCTATCCGCTTGAAATTTTGCGCACATACTTCTTATTAGTGTAGGTCGGTTGGTATTGTAAATGGGCCATATCGGTTTTGATATAACTGCCATATAAACCGTTCTGGGATCTTGAATTATTGAGCCACTAGAGGACGCAATTCTTATCCGATTTAGCTGACATTTTGCATGAGGGGTTTTGTTATGATTTCCAACAACTGTATTGAGTATGGCTGAAATCGGTTCACAACCTGATAGAGCTGTCATATAAACCGATCTGGGGCCTTGACATCGTGATCCTCTAGAGGTCGCAATTCCCATCCGATTTGGCTGAAATTTTGCATGACATGTTTTGTTACGATTTCCAACAACTGTGCCAAGTATGGTTTAAATCGGTTCATAATCTGATGTAGCTGCCATACAAACCGATCTTGAATCTGAATTTTTTTACCCAATAGAGGGCGCAATTCCTTTCGGATTTGGTTGAAATTTTGGATGATTTGTTTTGTTATGACTTCAAACAACTGTGCCGCCATAAGAACCGAGCTGGGATTTTGACTTCTTGAGCCTCAAGACAACGGCTTCTTCCATGACCTCCAACATACATGTCAAATATGGTCTGAATCAATCTTTAGCCTGATAGAGCCCCCTATAAAGCGATCTCCCTATTATACTTCTAGAGCCCCCAAAAGGCCAAATTGTTATTCGATTTGGCTGAAAGTTTACACATATACTTCCACTGTGGTCTCCAACATTCAATTCAATTAGCAAGGTGATTCTTTCCTTTTATCCTTCGTTTATCCAAAAAGAGATACCGTGGGAAGAACTCGACAAATGCGATCCATTGTGGAGGGTATATAAGATTCTGCACGGTCGAAATTAGCATGCTCTTACTTGTTTTTAATCTAATAAAACATTCCAATTTGCATCATATATTCACTTCATGAGACTAAAGCCCGCGGCTCCGGTTCAAATGGTCCATTCGTAAAGTTAAATTTTGCATCACTGTTGACGGGTAAAGTTTCTTGTATAATCGTCTTTGACGAAAAGTGAACCTGTGATGCTTCCAGCCCATAAACAACAATAAACTGAAATTTTTCGATAAACTCCTTTTTTCGATAAAACAAGGGAATTCCTTCGAGCTTTTCTCACAGAGCACGTAATTGGTATTAAATTTTAAAGACTCGCAATCCTTGCTCATTTGTTATTTTCTCTACGAGTATGATGAAATGGCAGAATATACGCAACTCTTTTCACTGTCATAGATGAAGTTTTGATACATCAACCAGTGCTGCAACCCCGATAACTCAATTCATAAAAAAACACCCTATGCTGACGCTCGCCTTTTGGCGCCACGATCAAAAGTGCCATAGCTTCGGAAACAAGAAGGCCATTATGGACAATTGGGACTGGAAAATTTTGGGCACAGCTCTCATATAATCCTTGTAGGATTTCTAGCATTTCTGGTGACCACAGTATTTATAAGATTTGCCAGAAAATGGCATGTGATGCTCAAATCCATGCCAAGTAGGGCCTGAGTCGGTTAAGTCCGATTTATGTCAGCTTCAGAAGACCTGCTTATCTTCTGATTTGAGTGTATATGCCGCTCAGTTGCCGGATCTCATCATAATAATCATAAACCCTTATTATATTCATGACCCGGGCCCGCTCCGCTTTTACTTTATATTGAACAAAAGATTCCTTGGAATATTTATTTTCGAAGATATTTTAGTGAATTACCATGCAAAATTGACTAAGAGTTTAACAATTTAAGTGCCTTTATCTGAATCCCATATGATCTTTATTAGTCTAGAAATTTAAGTATGGATGTAAGGTGTACTCCATTCTTAAAATACTTAATTTCAGCCCGATATTCTCATGATTTCTGATTTAGTGGTGTTTTTGCGGGGGAGAGGTGGTCCCACAGATACTTGGCCCTGAAAAAATATCAGCATCGTGCTCTTCTCTCAAATACTATTTATTTAAACCCCATATTGCCATTGGCTTAAGAGGATTTTACAGGATGAGGCGTCCCCCAAACACATGGCTCAAAATAGGTTATCAAATTCGTTTTCTAATCTCAAATACCTTTCATTTGAGCCACATATTGGCATGGTCGAAAAATGTTTAACCTTTGGGGTGTTTTGGAGAAGGGGTGAAGTCCTAAATGCATGGTCCTACATTTGGACATCAAATTCGTATTCTACTCCCAAATACCTTTATTTGAGCCCCATATTGCGATGGTCACTAAAAAATTACTGTTTGTGGGGTATTTTGGGAAAGGGGTAGACCATAGAAAATTGGTCCCGAAAGTGGGTATCAATTCTTGCTCTACCCCCCAATATATTGCATTTAAGCTCTACATTGACATGGTCGGTAAATATGCCCGATTTAGGGGTGTTTTGGGTATTGGTGACCACCCCAAACCAAGTCGCCAAATATGTCCGGTTTGGGTTATAGGCCCTAAAAACTATAAATATTTAGTTCCACTCTCTTTAAGACCCAAATTGTCTTGGTGAGCAAATACGTCCTATATGGGGGTTTTTATGGTGGTGGGATGTCCCCCTAGAGAGTTGGTCCCTAATGTTGATATCAGATACGTGGTCTACTTCCAAATACCTTTAATTTCAGCCCCATAGTTCTATAGTCGACAAACATGACCAGCTTGGGGGTTGTTTTGGGGTAAGGGCGGCCACTCAGTGAGTTTGCCTTGAAAATATATATCGGATTTGTGTCTACTCTAAAAACCCTCTTATTTGAGCCTCATATTGCAATAGTCAGCAAATACTTCCTATTTGGGTGGTGTTGTGGGTGTGGGTTGGCCCCATAGACACATTTCCCGAACATTGATATCAGACTCGTGCTTTACTACCAAAGACCTTTCATTTGAGCCCAATATTGCTATGGTCGTAAATTTGTCCCCTTTGGGGAATATTTTTGGGAAGTGGTGGCCCCCCAAACGCTTGGTCCCATATTTTGATATCAGATTCGAATTCTACACTCAAATACCTTTTATTGAAGCCCGATATTCCCCTGGTCACAAATAAGTGACCAGGTTTGGGGCGTGTTTTGGGGAAGAGTTGGACCCCCAGAAACGTGGTCCCACATTTAGACATCAGATTTGTATTCTACTCGCAAATACCTTTTATTTGAGTCCCATATTGCCATGGTCGGTAAATATGTCCGATTTAGGGGTGTTTTGGGACTTGGGGTGGTCCCCCTAGCACTTGGTCCGACAATTGGATATCAGATACGTTTTCTCATCCTAAATACCTCCCATATTGTCGTGATTGGTCTAAATATATGTTTGGTAGGTTTTAGGGTGGGGCAGCCCCCCTAGGTACCCCATCCGAAATTTGGATACCAAATTTCTATTTTACTATAATATGAGAGCACACAAAACTTCGCTTAAATCGCACCACCCATCTCCGAGATATGGCGTTTCTGTAAATAAGGTTAAGGGAGAGGGTCCCCCCCCCCCCCCCCGTTTACATATCAAAAATATAGTACCCTATTTTCACCATGGGATCATTATGCACCATCTGTTGTTTCAAGAAAATCGGTTCAGCCGTTTCTGAGTCTAAAAGGAACACACAAACTAACCTACAAACAAACACTAATTTATTGTTATATATAAGAAGAAGATAAAGTTATCTAAAACATAAAATTCCATTTAATGCTTTAAATTTCTTCATCAAAAAGCAAACGTCTACAAAAATACTTGAATAAACCAGTCCCTCGATTTTCTGGTTTCTTTTTTGAAGACGAAAAAAATCTTTTAAAAACAAAAATTGTATGGCAACCTTAGCTTTTGGAATGTTTCTGTCTCATCTCTCTTAAATAAACAAATTGAATTATTTATTCTCTTGTAGTGTGAAGTCCATTTATTAGTACACACCTTATAGATGTTTGTTCTTTTTCTCATTTTTGTTTATTATAAACAAAATTTTCATTTAGAATGTGGCATAGAAATGCCATGTTGTGCAATCGATGGCACCAACTCACGCCAGATTTCAAAAAGAACATTTAATAAATGTACGAATATATATACATACATCTCAACCGATTTTTCCCATCTTCCCAACAGACTTTGTCTCTGGGAGAAATTTCACGATGATCCAATATAAATTGCTATCTGCACTTTGATTACAAAATAGATAGTGCCGAACCATGAAGCCCTATTAAATGGGATATGGTTTGTATATGCATATTGAGACTGATCTTCAGTCTCAAATGTTGACTTCAAAGAAGACTAAGTTTATGCTTTGATCTGAATTATTAACATAATATATGGCACACCCAGGACAAAATTCACATTGCAGTTATGAGCATGCAAACGACTTCGTCGGATTCCGATGCCAGCTAGTGGAGATGCACTTTGAGTTAACAAAACACCTTGTGCAAAATTTCAGCCTAGTGTTCTTACATTCCATGACTGTGCGTGATCTTAGGTCCTGGTTGTTATCACCCTTCTGGCCTGGTTACTATGCGTAAAAATGTTCTAGACATCCTCGCGTTAACACCACGCCACCTCACGCATTCCCTGATCGCAAGGATCTCCGCCTGCAGGGCCGTATTATGGGGTTCCGTTAGTCCAAGATTGTACCGCTGGCAGCAGTGCCTCGCACTGACAAATAATGCAGGTCCTAGGGCGAGTACCAGTGTTAGCATAGAATGATATGGTTCAGTCCAGAGACTTTGTTCCGGGTCGTCCATGGCTCCTGAATTAAGGCAATATGAATCTTGCCCTTGCTGATTTTCTCCATCAGAGCGTGTGTAGCAGTCTCTCTCTGGTGGAGGTTTATCTGGATTACCTCAATCATTGGTCCTCCAGTAATTGGGCATCTTGGGAGTAGGTGATGATCTGATCGTCTGCTCCCTGTTTTGTAGACTGTATTGACTTTCCTGTTACTGCACTGCCTGATGTAATCGTTTTTGGTTCATTGCCTAGTCTAGTCTTTCGACTTTTTATAAAGTCGGTAATGGTTCCATAGTTGGGTCCCTGTTCGTTAAGCTTCATGGGAATAGGTGATGGTACCATCATCGGCTCCCTGTTTGTTGAGTTGCATTGAGTCTCCTGTTGCTGCGCTGCCTAATGTTTCAATATAGGATCTTTACCTAACCCAGTATTCCGAATCTTTAAGTCGGTGATGGGTCCGTCGTCGGGTTCCTGTTTGTTAGGCTGTGTTGGGTCTCTCGCCACTGCACTGCCTGTTATTTTAGTATTAGGATCATTGCTTCTCCGATTCTTTCCAATATTGAGAGATGCCGTAATTGTCTTGTTGTCGGCCCCCTGTTTGTTGGGCGGTGTTGAGTCACCTGCCACTGCACGGCCTGGTGTCTTCCCAATCTTGAAAAAGATAGCCTTGCTTCCGGAGTGCGCCATGCCTTTAGTCTTAGCCAAACTTGTCACGGAGACTTGATCAATGCCAACCACAAAGAGAGTTCCTTCCTCCTTCTCCTCCCTGTGGAAAACCTACCACTTCTTTGCGATCAAACCTTGGTTTTGCTTGCCGATGAATCCCAACATGCGTTCCGCCTCAAATTTACTGTCCCATCCCTTTATGAAGACCGTCGGCTTTGTGCGCTGGGGGATGTCCATCTTTCTCAGCAGGTCGAGCTTTGCGCCCTCCCAGGGAGCTCAGAGTAAAGATGTGCCCTATATACTCGCAGCTCACCATTTGTGTGGGTGGACTCTCTGCAGAGATCCACACATATTCGAAAATCCGCCCGTTAACCATATCCTTCACTTGGGATCTGGAGGATTCCTATTGCATGCACAGCCGACATTGATGACTGCATAAGTCAGTTCATCTCTGTTGTGCTTCCTTGCTACTCTGGCGTAAGAGGGCGGCTCCTTACCATTCTCAGCGACCTTCTTCCCTTTCCGTAATGCCTGTGGCCTCCATTTGGAAGTCACAGTCGTCCATGAAGACTCAGGGGACGTGAGCGCTTCGAAGATTTTGCTGCCCCAACAAATATTTTAAATACCGAGGTGACCAAATTTAAAGGCCTGTCAAAAGGCGCCCGTACAAACTAGGGCCTTGAAATTTCCCACACGATCACTACAGCTCTAATCATATGAATTTCCAAAGAGATATCCCTACCCATTGACACGGCATATTTTTTCCAGTTTTTTTTTCGATTTTCGTCCACTGTGCGTTCCTAGAATATATATTTTGACTTTTGGACCTTATCTGCCGTTGTTCTCATGACCGATGTAAAGCTGTATGCGAATTGTTGCTAAGGATTGGAAATTGACACTCAATGTATTGCTGCAAACGAAATGACAAAATAATTATACACCGCATTCTATGGTAGGGATGTGTATAGACAAATGTGCGCCACCTCAGACACATTTCGCACCACATAACATGTGTTTACAATAACCATGGGGCCAACGTCAATTTGAAATATTCATTTCTCTTTAGATTTCTCAGTTAATTTTTAATTGTATTAAAAAAAACAGATATTCGACGGCGTTGTGCGTAATTTAGGTCATTAATGACCTCACCCCAATTTGTTAATGAAATTTTTATTTTATAGAGTCCATCTCTTCTTTACCTACCAGCAGCTTACTGATGGAATTAAGCGCTCGGAAAATATAATGAATAGAATGACTGGATAGTGGCATCTATTCATTGCCTCTCGTTAATTTGATGCTGGCCTTTGGTGAACAGCACAGGCAGGGTATGGAAATTGAGATATTACTAATAAATGATGTGCTTGTTCATTGTGTCTTTCTTTAAGTATTTCTAAACTTGCAATATAAGTTTTTCAATTGGAATTTTGAAATTGCAAGGAATATTCAAATAGCAGAAAATAATGCATTGTTGTATTACATTATGTAGTTGATGGTCAAAACGGTAGGAGAAAACGCAAATAGAACAAGTAAAAGCGTGCTAAGTTCGGCCGGACCGAATCTTATATACCCTCCACCATGGATCGCATTTGTCGAGTTCTTTTCCCGGCATCTCTTCTTAGGCAAAAAAGGATTTAAGAAAAGATTTGCTCTGCTATTAGAGCGATATCAAGATATGGTCCGGTTTGGACCACAATTAAATTATATGTTGGAGACCTGTGTAAAAAGTCAGCCAATTCGAATAAAAATTGCACCCTTTGGGGGCTTAAGAAGTAGAATAGAGAGATCGATTTATATGGGAGCTGTAACGAGCTATAAACCGATTCAGACCATAATAAACACGTATGTTAATGGTCATGAGAGAATCCGTCGTACAAAATTTCAGGCAAATCGGATAATAATAGCGACCTCTTGGGGCTCAAGCAGTCAAAATCCCAGATCGGTTTATATGGCAGCTATATCAGGTTATGAACCGATTTGAACCTTTTTTGACACAGTTGTTGAAAGTAAGAATAAAATACGTCGTGCTAAATTTCAGCCAAATCGTATAGGAATTGCGCCCTCTAGAAGCTCAAGAAGTCTAGTCCCCAGATCTGTTTATATGACAGCTATATCAGTTTATTGGCCGATTTGAACCATACTTGGCACAGTTGTTGGGTATCAAACAAAATACTTCGTGCAAAATTTCATTCAAATCAGATAAGAATTGCGCCCTCTAGAATCTCAAGAAGTCAAGACCCAAGATCGGTTTATATGACAGCTATTGGGTTGCCCAAAAAGTAATTGCGTATTATTCATATAATCGGCGTTGACAAATTTTTTCACAGCTTGGGACTCTGTAATTGCATTCTTTCTTCTATCGGTTATCAGCTGTTACTTTTAGCTTGCTTTAGAAAAAAAGTGTAAAAAAAGTATATTTGATTAAAGTTCATTCTAAGTTCTATTAAAAATGCATTTACTTTCTTTTAAAAAATCCGCAATTACTTTTTGGGCAGGTCATGGACCGATTTGAACCATACTTGGCACAGTTGTTGGATATCATAACAAAACACGTCGTACAAAATTTCATTCCTATCGTCTAAGAATTGCGCACTCTTGAGGCTCAAGAAGTCAAGACCCAAGATCGGTTTATATGGCAGCTATATCAAAACATGGTCCGATATGGCCCATTTACAATACCAACCGACCTACACTAATTAGAAGTTTTTGTGTAAAATTTCAAGCGGCTAGCTTTACTCCTTCGGCAGTTAGCGTGCTTTCGACGGACAGACGGACGGACGGACAGACGGACGGACAGACGGACGGACAGACGGACGGACAGACGGACGGACAGACGGACGGACAGACGGACGGACAGACGGACGGACATGGCTAGATCGACATAAAATGTCGCGACGATCAAGAATATATATACTTTATGGGGTCTCAGACGAATATTTCGAATAGTTACAAACAGAATGACGAACTATGGTAGAGGGTGTAACAAGTAAAAAGTCGTTAAGTTCGGCCGGGCTGAACTTGGGATACCCACCACCTTGGGTATATATGTAAACCAAATTCGACACGAATTTTGAGAAGCCCAATAAATACAAGTCATTGTTCAATTTTTTAGAATAAAATATTCGTCTTTTTGGTAGCCATATACAAAATGGATGTCGAAAAGCCTAACATAAGTCAAGAAATCGGATTATAAATGCACCTTTTGTTGGGCCAAAACTTTAAATCGAGAGATCGGTCTATATGACAGGTATAGCCAAATTTGAACCGATCTGGGCAAATAATAGAAGGATATGCAAGCGCCTAACACAACTCACTGTCCCAACATTTCGGAGAAATCGGACAATAAATGCGCCCTTTATGGACCCAAAACCTTAAATCGAGGGATCTGTCTATATGTCAGCTATAACCAAATCTAGAGCGATCTGGGCCAAATCGCTGAAAGTTGTCGAAGAGCCTAAAGCAACCCACTGTCGCAAATTTCGGCGAAATCGGTCAATAAATGCGCCTTTTATGGACCCAAAACCTTAAATCGAGGGATCTGTCTATATGGAAGCTATATCCAAATCTGGACCGATCTGGGCCATATTGCAGAAAGATATCGAGGGGCCTAACTTTATTCACTGTCCCAAATTTCGATGACATCGGACAATAATTGCGCGTTTTATGGGCCTAAAACCTTAAATCGAGAGATCTGTCTATGTGGCAGCTATATCCAAATCTGAACCGATCTGGGCCAAATTGAAGAAGGATGACTGCCACAACACAACTCACTGTCCCAAATTTCAGCAAATTCGAATAATAAATGTGGCTTTCATGGGTCTATGACCCTAAATCGGCCGATCAGTATATATGGGTGCTATATCAAGATAATGTCCGATATAGCCCATCTTCGAACTTAACCTGCTTATGGACAAAAAATGAACCTGTGCAAAGTTTCTGCTCAATATCTCAACTTTTTGAAGACTGTAGCGTGATTTCAAGAGACAGACGGACATGTGGACATACATGTCTAGATCGTCTTAGATTTTTACTCTGATCAAGAATATATATACTTTATTGGGTCGGAAGTGGGTATTTCGATGTGTTGCAAACGGAATGTACCCCCATCCTTCGGTGGTGGGTATAAAAAAAGAAAACGCATGAAGGCCATTCGGAACAGAGTTCGATACTAATGAAAAGTCTTTGTAGTACAGTAAAATTTTTGTCCTCAAATTTGGATTGATACAAGAAGGATCTGCGGATCTTTGAAAATGTTGTATCCAATGTGGTAGCTTTGTAATACGATTTTGAACGTAGATAACCAATACAATAAACAAATAAATAAGTGTGGCTCTGAAATGATTGTCTCCTCCAAATGCACAAAGCAAAATCATTATAAGGTGTAACGAAACACACCGGGTCAACTAGTTTTTATTAATTTTCAAATTTCTATTTAGTCAAGCTGCTAAACCACTGTATGGAGGCAGAATTGCCTGCAAACTCTTGTTTGTATATCAACAAAGTGTGAAATAAATAATAAATTCTTTTTCTCCTGTTCAAGTGCCTCATACTCTTTCACCCTTAATCTCCTTAGAGCATATTCTATTAATTCTCTTATTATGCGCTCTTCATTGTACATCACATTATGAAAATGAGGAAATCTCTTTGTCTTGTTCGCGAGTATTTTCCCTCACCTCACACACATTAATTGGATTAGAAAGAAGAAAAAATGATCGGCAGCCTGCTTGAGGTTAGTCTAAGTTTGTTGACTGTGGAAAGAGGGAAAGCACAAAGAATCGACGTGTAAACGACAACGAAAAACTATACTCGCAGAAACATGACGGCAGACAATGCGGCCAAGCTGCCACCAAATGTTGAAATCGCCATTGACACCAAAGCCCAAAAAGCGGCGGAAAAAATGCTACAATCCCAAAGAAATCTGGAAATCTACAACAACTTTGCCACCCCCCTAAGCGGAACATTTTTGAATTTGCCCGCTCAATCGGCACTGATCCAGTGCCCCAGTTGTGGTATCCTGGACATGAGTGAAGTGCATGAGGAACCCAAGAAAATGGCAGAGAAATGCAACAGTTTCCTTGGATGTTTATTTGTGTAAGTGAAGAATGAATGATTGTCACCCCCACATATATTCACCATTCATCTAACACTTCTTTGTTGTTTACAGATCCTTGTGCTGCTGTTGTTGCTTCAATTATTCCGATCCCTGTGGCCAGCGGGATACCAATCATTATTGCCAAAATTGTCACTGTTACTTTGGCCGATCAAAGCGAGTTCCTCCCATAGTGATTCGATGAAACTGCCCTTAAAATCCTATCCAAGAAAATGTTGGATGTGTGGGTCTTCAACCTCCAGCATGGAGTCAAATTATCGTTATTGCCAGTTAATTAAAATAAATTGTATCTTGTGATAGTATACAACAAAGAAACATAGAGATTTTGTTTGCATATTCCTATTGTTTAAAGTATTTTTTGTTTTACTTTTGTTTCTTCTATTTATAGTACACAAAATAAATATACATATATTTTATATGAAAACCGAACAACTCAGTGCTACTAGAGTGATGTGACGTAAAATATATAGGGGTGTGCCGAAGGGAGAGCAGCGCCGAGGGATACAATCAACAATCATATGCTTATATTGCATGGGCGAAATGGGGTTTCTCAAATTTGCAAATTAGATCAAATTATAGAGTAAAAAAATGCTTTCTGTTGAGTTAGTTAATTAGTCGCAGATATTTGCGATTCTATTTAAGAGAAATGTATCTCCAACAGGCAATGGATTTTTTGTAGAGATATTTTATGTCCCTTTCTAATATGTAGCAAATCAGTTAGTTGGTAGGTTGGTTAGGTTGGAAGAGGAATATAAAATAGATATTAGATGTCTAAATAACCACCGATTTTCGAGAGCAGAGTCTCAGTGAGGAGTCAGGTGGCACTGGCTCTAAATTAAATACTGAGTGCCAATGATACTCGAGATGACAAGGCGAGTTATTGGCGCCTTCAAATAACCAATGGCCAACATCAGCGTCTGTTCCCAGGTTAGGGGCGGCTAGCGGCGAGCGTCGAATCTTGGAGCAAGCGTCTCGCCATAACGAGGGATACGTGTGCAATCCCACAAAACCCATGCGGTTGGGGCGCTGGGTCAGTAACCCGCCCCCGGAAAACTGAGAACTACTATGAGAAACAAAGGAATAGTAACAAGTAAAAGCGTGCTATGTTCGGACGGGCCGAATCTTATATACCCTCCACCATGGATCGCAACTGTCGAGTTCTATGCGCGGTATCTCTTTTTAGGCAAACAAAGGATAAAAGAAAAGAATTGCTATTTTGTTGGAACAATATGAAGTCATGGTTCATTTTGGACCATAATTGAACTGAATATTGGAGACCATAGTAAAAGTCATTGTGTAAAATTTCAGCCAAATCTAGTAAGAATTGCGCACTTAAGGGGCTGAAGAAGTAAAATAGGGAGATCCATTTTTAGTGGAGCTGCATTAGCCTATTCATGCCATTTTCAACACGTATGTTAAAGGTCATAAGAGAAGCCGTTGTACAAAATTTCAGCTAAATCGGATAATAATTGCGCCCTCTAGTGGCTCAAGAAGTCAAGACAACAGATCAGTTTATATGGAAGCTATAACAGGTTATGGACCGATTTGAACTATTCTTGGAACAGTTGTTGAAAGTCATAACAAAACACCTCATGCAAAATTTCAGTCAAATCGGATAATAACTGCGTCCTCTAGTGGCTCAGGAAGTCAAGACCCCAGATCGGTTTATATGGCAGCTATATCAGGTTATATACCGATTTGCGCCGTACTTGGCACAGTTGTTGGAAGTCATAACAAAACACCTTATGCAAAATTTCAGTCAAATCAGACGAGAATTGCTCCCTCTAAAGGCTCTAGAAGTCAAGACCCAAGATCGGTTTATATGCCAGCTATGTCAAAACTTAGACCGATTTGAACAATATTTAGCGCAGTTGTTGGAAGTGATACCAAAACAGTACGTGGAAAATTTCAGTCAATTCGGACGAGAATAGCGCCCTATAGTGGCTCAGGAAGTCAAGACCCCAGATCGGTTTATATGGCAGCTATATCAGGTTATGGACCGATTTCAACCATACTCAGCACAGTTGTTGTAAGTCATAATAACACACTTCGTGCAAAGTTTCAGACAAATCGGATAAGAATGGAGTCCTATAGCGGTTCAAGAAGTCAAGATCCCAGATCGGTTTATATGGCAGCTCTTTCAAAACGTGGACCGATATAGCCCATTTACAATTCCAACCGACCTACACTAATAAAAAGTATTTGTGCAAAATTTCAAGCGGCTAGCCTTACTCCTTCGAAAGTTAGCGTGCTTTCGACAGACAGACGGACGGACGGACGGATGGACGGACATGGCTAGTTCGACTTAAAGTGTAATAACGATCAAGAATTGTTTATTTTATGGGGTCTTAGACGAATATTTCAGGGAGTTACAAACAGAAAGACGAAATTAGTATACACCCATCCTATGGTGGAGGGTATAAAAGTCATGGTTGTGGCTGATAGATTTTGCCGCGACAAAAAACATGGTAGTTAGTAGCACCAGATTTCAACATAAAAATATTCACAAAGCCACTGGCTGTCACCCGATCAAAACACGAGAAACCAAATTGATCACGTTGCGATAGATGAAAGGCATTCATCAAGCGTTTTAGATGTACGATCGATCCGTGGAGCGAATATAGATTCGGATCATTACCTTGTTCACACCAGTTTGAACATTGGACATTGAAAAGCTGCAAATACAACAGATGGCAGCGGCATACTCCACTCGACTGACCCAACTGCTTGATGAAAGCACTCCTTGTTCCGATGATATAGTGGAAAACTATTGATCACTCCGGAAGCCTCCCCCAAAAACCCATGGTACAACCAAGAGTGTAGAAATGCTAACTGAAGCCAAGAATGCGGCATATAGAGCAACCCTGCAATCAGTAGGAACGCGCCAGATGAAGGAGAGGTATCGGGAGACAAGGAGAGACGAGAAACGTCTATTCCGCAGAAAGAGAAAGAAAATGG
Source organism: Stomoxys calcitrans (assembly GCF_963082655.1). Taxonomy (NCBI): domain Eukaryota; kingdom Metazoa; phylum Arthropoda; class Insecta; order Diptera; family Muscidae; genus Stomoxys; species Stomoxys calcitrans. The sequence goes on along the minus strand of NC_081556.1, from coordinate 89,789,949 downwards.
AAAGACGTGAGTGTGAGTGAATTGAGATGTACAGGAGTCAGAATGAAGTCCGGAAATTCTACCAAGGAATTAGACACCAAACCGATGGCTTTGGTGCAGGCTCACCCTCCTGCAGAGACAAAGAAGGAAATCTGGTAACTGACACAGGTAACATGCTGAGGATATGGAAAAAACATTTCACTCAACTGCTAGTGTCCGACGTGGGGCGGTGAAGAGGATACCGCAGAACCAATCAATTATGATGGTATAGAATGTTAACCTCCTTGTCTGAATGAGTTCAAAATAGCAGCAACCCGACTGAAGAACAACAAGGCAGCAGTAGCCGACGGGTTACCCGCTGTACTATTTAAGACCGGAGGAAACACGCTGATAAGGCATATGCACCAGCTTATCTGCGCAATCTGGCTAAAAGAACGCATACCTTATGATTTGAACCTCAGCATACTATGTCCCGTACACAAGAAAGAAGACAAGACAGAATGTGCCAACTACTGAGGAATAAGTCTCCTCCCCATCGCATACAAGATACTCTCTAGCGTACTGTGTGAAAGATTAAAACCAAAAGTCAATGAGATAATTGGGTCCTATCAATGCGGATTTAGACCTGCTAAATCTAGATCAGATATTCGTACTGCGCCAAATCCTGGAAAAGATCCGGGAAGGACAAATCAACACCTACTACAAAGCCGCTTTCGATACCCTTTTACGTTCAAAGGAATTTCATGCCATGTCTGAGATTGGTTTCCCTGCAATATTAATAAGACTCTGCAGGATGATACTTGCTGATACGCGTTCCTCAGTAAGAATAGGAAAGAATCTCTCCGAACCATTTAATACAAAACGAGGTTTCAAACAAGGAGACAGCCTATAGTGTGATTTCTTTAATATTCGCTGGAGAAGATTATGCGAGATGCAGATGAGAATAGATATGGCACACACGAGAACGAGAACACAAACTACTCGCCTATGCCGACGACATCGACATCATAGGTCGGTCACCTGATAAAAATGAAAGAAAGTCGGTGAAAATGGGTCTGGTCTGTAAATGGAGATAAAACGAAATGTATGGTTTCAACCCCCAAAACGCCTTGTACAACCGAGCAGATAAAGAAAATGGAGAAAGTTGAGAACCACAACTTAAGGTAAATAAAGCAATTTATTTAGTTGGTAGGTAGGTGACAGGTTAGTTAAGTTTAAAAAGGATGATAATAGATATTAGATGTCTAAATATTCATTGAGGCAATTGTATGGCCCATTGCGATTTCTCAATCGCTTTTCCCTCTGATGTCTGCTTGCTTCAACGGGCGGTAGCGCATGTACCATGTACCTTTCGTACTACACTTGGGTTTCTTAGGAAGCTCCTTTTCTGAAACGAGTCTTGGTCATGCACCATCCCATGAACTCAATACAGGATAGCTGACACGAAGTGTTGCCAATTCAATCGACTACATTTGGATTTTGTGTGAAAATATTTTTTGTTGCTTCGAATGACAAAACTGTGTGGAAGTAATCGAAATTCAGAATTCATTCACTTTTACTCGTTATGGCCACCTTTTGCCTTGATGATTACGCTGAATCGGTCAAAAAAGTGTTAAAAGCTGCGGGTATTTTGGCAATTCTTGTGCAATGATTTTCATCAGCGCATCTATGCTGCCACATTTGCATACCCTCCACCGTAAGGTGGAGGTATACAAATTTCGCCATTCCTTTAACTTACGCCTTACCAATACCTACCCCGGTGACCATTTCTGTTTATTTTTATTTTTTTTACCAATTTTAGTCCCCAAAAAAACCCCTGTACATAGATCACATAGAAACCGATCCCCGATTTTCTTCTTGAGCACCTGAAAGGCGCAATTCCGCGAAAGTTTCTCATGAAGGATTCTGTTATGATACTTAAAATATGGGCCGAGTATGATCTAAATCGGTACGTAACTCAATATAGCTGTCATATAACCGTATTCCTGTTTTCATTTTAATTTCTCAAGTTCAAAAAAAAAAAAATGGTAAGTGCGTGCTAAGTTCGGTCGGGCAAAATCTTATATACCCTCCACCATGGATCGCATTTGTCAGGTTCTTTGCGCGGTATCTCCTTCTAGAATAAAGGGCCTTGTAGGGTCTCAAAAAGCATATTCGGGAAATCGGTTTATATGGGAGCTGTATCAAGCTATAGATCGATTCAGACCATATTGGACACGTATATTGAAGGTCATGGGAAAAGCAGTTGTTCAAAAGTTCTGCTAAATCAGATGAGAACTGTGTCAAGACACAAAATCGGCTTACATGACAGCTATGTAAGGTTATGTACCGATTTGGAAGTCATTGCAAAACACATCATGGAAAATGTCAGCTAAATCGGATGGGAATTGCCCCCTCAAGCGGCTCAAGAAGTCAACATCCAAGATCGGTTTTAATGGCAGCTATAACAGGTTATAAACCAATTTGAACCTTAATTAGCACAGTTGTTGAAAACTATAACGAAACACCACATGCAAAATTACAGCCTAATTGGATAAGAATTGCGCCCTCTAAAAGCTGAAGAAGTCCAAACCCAAGATCGGTTTGTGTGGCATCTATAGGTACAGTTGTTGGTAGCGATACCAAAACTACGTCCAAAATTTGAGTCAAATCGGTTGAGAATTGCGCGAATCTAGAGGCTCAAGAAGTCAAGACCCAAGATCGGTTTACATGGTAGCTATATCAAAACATGGGCCGATTTGGCCCATTTACAATCCTAACCGACCTACATTAATAAAAAGTATTTGTGAAAAATTTCGTCTGGCTTTACTCCAGACGGACATGGCTAGATCGGCTTAAAATGGCATGACGATCAAAAATATATTTGCTTAATGGGGTTTAGACGCATATATCGATGTGTTTAACAACAGAATGACGAAATTAGTATATCCACATTCTATGGTGGAGGGCATAAAATTAGTATACCCCCATCCTATGGTGGAGGGTATAAAAGACTCAAAGGCGATTTATTAGGGTTTGCCGAATTAACTAAGCAAATTTACTTTTTTTTGTTTTGTATACCCTCCACCATAAGATGGGGGGTATACTAATTTCGTCATTCTGTTTGTAACTACTCGAAATATTCGTCTGAGACCCCATAAAGTATATATATTCTTGATCGTCGTGACATTTTCGATCTTGGGTCTTGACTTCTTGAGTCTCTAGCGTGCGCAATTCTTATCCGATCAGAATGAAATTTTGCACGACGTGTTTTGTTATGATATCCAACAACTGTGCCAAGTATGGTTCAAATCGGTCCATAACCTGATATAGCTGACATATAAACCGATCTTGGGTCTTGACTTCTTGAGCCTCTAGAGTGCGCAATTCTTATCCGATCAGAATGAAATTTTGCACGACGTGTTTTGTTATAATATCCAACAACTGTGCCAAGTATGGTTCAAATCGGTCCATAACCTGATATAGCTGCCATATAAACCGATCTTGGGTCTTGAATTTTTGAGCCTTAATAGTGCGCAATTCTTATCCGATTGGAATGGAATTTTGCACGACGTGTTTTGTTATGATACCCAACAACTGTGCCAAGTGTGGTTTAAATCGGTCCATAACCTGATATAGCTGCCATATAAACCGATCTGGGATCTTGACTTCTTGACCCCTAGAGGTCGCAATTATTATCCGATATGCCTGAAATTTTGTACGATGGATCCTCTCATGACCATCAACAAACGTGTTTAATATGGTCTGAATCGGTCTATAGCCTGATACAGATCCCATATAAATCGTTCTTCTATTTTACTTCGTGAGCCCCAATGGGCGCAATTTTTATACGAATTGGCTGAAATTTTACACAGGTCTCCAACATATAATTTAATTGTGGTCCGAACCGGACCATATCTTGATATCGTTTTAATAGCAGAGCAACTCTTTATCCTTTTCTGCCTAAGAAGAGATGCCGGGAAAAGAACTCGACAAATGCGATCCATGGTGGAGGGTATATAAGATTCGGCCCGGCCGAACTTAGCACGCTTTTACTTGTTTTTTTTGTATATTTGTGATTGGAAGCTCTCCTTGTCTTTAAGAACAAGCATTCTCCATATTGGTGTAATGTACAACTTTTTTTTCAAAACTAATTTTGGTAAAAACGTAAAAAAATGTTTTTGTAAGGCGAGGGTTAATAACTCATCCAAACTGGTATCCTCTCAGATCAATATTTCTATAAGTTAGAGATATGCGAATCGAGGACGTCGTCTTACCAACTATTGTAGAAGGCATATGAAATACCGAGGGGTACGACTCGACACCAGACGCAGTGCGCGACAACAAAAGCGGCGAAGATAACGGCCCAATCGGGGAGTTTAATAGCGAACATCAGAGGACCTCTACCAGGCAGGCGCATGCTGCCGTCTGCAATAGTATTATTTTATATGATAGCGAGATTTGGGGTAAATCGCTACAGAGCAGATGCAGGCGATGCTTTCGGTACAGAGAAAGGTCGCTCTAAGAATAACGTCATCATACCGAACAGTGTCAGACCTGAGACCGGATGAAAAGATATTGAAATTGAACGCCCAACAGTAGTCCGAATTGGAAAATATTCGACAAGACCTGTAAACCTCTATGTGACGCAGGCAATATTTAGACACGAATATTTCTGGAAAAACCGACAGAATGGGAAAACTCAGCTCACCGGTCTACATCTGCGAGGAAGAAGAAGTGTTGGATGATGCAAAGCGCACGGTCTTTCGTTGTCATAGATGGCGCAGCGCTCGGGCTCGACTAGAAGAGCAGATCGGAGAAATAAGAGCGGAAAAGCTAACAACGAAGATGTGCAGCAGAGAGGAGAGCTATGACAACTTTTGTCGAAGAAATAATCAGGTCAGAGAAATGAGACCTTAAAACGATATCAACGATGCATCAATTGATATATGGAGAGGACATCTGGGCGCATGAACACAGAGACGTATGGCGTAAGTGCCACAAGGGAATCTACCTCGAAGTAATGCGAAAGCGATACCCAGGTGGTTTACATATTCCGAGAGATAGGGTGGGTTTTTAGCTGCTAGAGACCGAACCTGAGTAAGATGCGCAATGCATTTTTCCACCTTATAACAAAAAAAAAGAAACCTTGATTAGCAAAAAACGATAGACGGCCAGTCAGCATCGAAAAGGATATACGGACAAATCAGCAGACATTGCTGAGTCGAACTACGCATTTTACCATACCAACGGTAGTGGTGTAAGATAAAGTAGATGTTTATACTCTCCACCACTACTGTGGTACAGGGTATAATAACTTAGTGCATTTGTCTTAAGAACCAGAAGGAAGAGAGGTAGAGACATTGATAGTAAACCGATCGACTCAGAATCACTTTCTGACTCGATTTAGCTTTGTCCGTCTGTCTGTCTGTCCGTCTGTCCATGTTAATTTGTGCACAAACTATAGGTCGCAATTTTCATCCGATCGTCTTCAAATTTGGTACAGGCATGTTTTTCGTCCTAGAGACGAAGCCTATTGAAATTGGAAAAAATCGGTTTAGAGTTGGATATATGTTCGTCCTATTTGCAGTAATAATGCAATAAGAAGGTCATTTGTTAACCGATTCTCTCGATATTTGGCAGGAAGGATTTTATTATCAATTTTATTTAATATCAATCAATATATATATATATATATATATATATATATATATATATATATATATATATATATATATATATATATATATATATATATATATATATATATCGCCCCATTTTCACTCCTAGAATCATTGTAAGCGCATTTATTAACCAATCTTCCCAAAACTTTGTACAACGCCTTGCTCGACGACCACCACATTATCTGAAAAGTTTGCTCGAAATCGGCTCAGAATTAGATATAGCTCCTTTATATATGTTCGTCCGATTTTGGACAATTTGCAATAATGTTGTCATTTGTCAGCCGTAGTTATTGCAGTTTGAACATATTTGCTCGCCGAGGCCCTATAGGGTAGGTGTACAGTATTATACAGTAGGCACCGCCTGACTTTTGCCCTTCCTAACTGGTTTTTTAATAAATTATATATAAAAGTTTCCGTTGTATAACGATTTTATGCTGGGAACTTAGTAAGACCTACATCCGACATTGCACGTCATGGCGGCACGGGTCATCGTTACCCTATCGCCATACTATTTGGTATTTTGCTTATTGCAATCAAAAGAACAAATATTTTGGACATGCGTTTCTCCAATTGCAAAAAAAATGGTCTCCTTTTTAGCATGCACCTTTCGAGTGCGCAATTATGATTTGATTTGCTTGAATTTTTTTTGCCTAATATAACGTACCTTATGAAATGAAGAGCTCAATGACACTCCAGACAATTTATCATCCTCCAGCTTAGCAACAAACGAGGTCAACAAAACAATTGGCGGTCCATGCATGCCTATGGTAATGGTGCTTTAAGCACCAATCCATGTTTCTGGTTATTCGATTTGCTAATGATTATTAGTCAAATATTTTCATATAGGATATCAGCGAACATGGTGGCGTATGACTGTTGGCAAAATTGTCCTTAAGTAATAATGCGCAACCAGGACCAATAAATTTAATGAGGAAATTGTTTATTGTTGAATAATATTGCAAATATATTGCAAACTGAAATGAAATAATATCTCTATTTCCAATAACCATAATAGTTGACATGCAACCCATGGCATGTCATACCACAATTCCATTTCAAATCATTGTTGATACGCAAGCTTCCTATATTTCACTTCCTGCACTTCCTATCAAATATTTTTCACGACGAATAACTATCAAGCACACTATATCTTGTTGCATACGTTAAGAAAATATATTCTACAGGATAGCTAACATTACCTATTAAACTAGATATGACAGCTAAATGACATTTCTTATATTGACAGCTCATTATTGATATGGAGCCAACAAAAGCATTTGCTTCTGACTTAATTTATAAAGAAAATAAAGTAACGAAAAGTTTCGGAATTCGATATAAAAAAAAACCTGAAAAGCATGAAAGAAGTTTCCGATCAGATGCCTGAGACGACACTTGAGGTCGAGTGTGAGATACTGATGCCACAGTGTTTGAGTGACGGAATTCTAATATTGCCATATGGAAGTTCATGCTACACAGATGGATCAAAGCTAGAGGACAGAGCGCGCCTGGGGGTCTACATTGAGATCCCAGGGACTAAGATCTGTTTTCGATTGCCTGACCATAATACAGTCCTGCATGCGAAGATCCGGGCGATCACGAAATACCTGAGATGATGCGGTGTTGAACCCAAGACTTCGAGTGTGAACATCTTTATGGACAGTAAACTGGCCATCAGTGCAGTAGAAAACAGGCCAGTGAGGTCACGAACAGTCTCGTAGTGTTAGAAAGAGATTAACGTCTTCATTGAGGATGGCACGATCCGCACTGTGTGGTCCGAGCCATAGCAGAGTAAAGGGAAATGAAAGAGCAGATGATTTGGTAGTGAAGGTCAGAGCACTCAGATTCGACAGTCCTTCGTTGCTCAAGCGGAACAGTTGTCATATGACCAGTTTTGCCGAAGAAACAGGTGATCCTTTGCCTCGAAGTTCTTCTTCCACAAAAAATTTTAGTTGGATTTGGCTCGACTTCGAAGACCCACATGGTCGATTGTTGTTTTTTTTCGGGCTCATACGCATAGATCCTAGATTCGCCACCTGTGACAATCTTATGAACGTATTTGGAAGCACCACGATCGTATTTTTTCAACATTTCTTCATACAAATCGATACGAACCTTTTTTTGAGCGACTGTCAAATTGTGCGGAATCCAAAGAGAACAACCCTGTTTTAACGGCAATGTGTTCATGCAATATCGAATGTATACTGGTGGAAAAATTGCCCAAGGATGCCTCTATCTTAGGTATATCGCATGACGATCTTGCTTTATATGGTCGACATCTATGTTCTCTAGTACAATGGGTGGGAAGATTAGCCAGATCAATTGCAAGAGTTACCAATGCATCCCGAAAAGACACAGCTTGGTGCGGTTTATAGGCTGGTGGCATCATTGGACCGTAGTTCTTCAAAAATGATGTGAGTCGGTACGTTACTGTGAAGAGTGAGCACTACCATGAGATAATATCCAACTTTTTTTTTTGCCCAATATGCAAGAGCTTGACTTGCATGACATGTGGTTTCAACAAGACGATGCGACACAGCACGAATAACAATGAACTGACTGAGAGGCGAGTTCGGTGAACATTTTATTTCACATTTGGACCTGTCAATTGGCCGCCTAGCTCGTGCAATGTAACTATTTTTATGAGCCTATCTTAAAGATCATGTCTATACAGACAAGCCCGCATAAATTGACGCATTGGGAGACAACATTGAAGCATTTATTCGTGAGATACCGACCGAAGTGTTGAAAAGAGTATGCCAAAATTGGATGAAGCGGATTGACCATTTGAAGCGCATTCACTGTTAACATTTGCATGAAATGGTTAGGTTAGGTTGAACAAGTAACAAGTATGAACTTTGGATACCAGCCACCTCGGGTATATATATAAACCACCTTTCATACAAATCCGGTGAAAATTGCATACCTTATTTCACCGGATTTGCCATTTGGACCAAATACTAACAAGTACAAGTAATTGTTCAATTGTGTATAACAAAATATTGATCTTTTTAGTAGCTATATCTAAAAATAAACCGATCTGAACCATATACAATATGGAAGTCGAAAGGCCTAACATAAGTCATTGTGTCAAATTTCAGTTAAATCGGATTATAAATGAGCCATTTTTTGGCCAAGACTTTAAATCGAGATATCGGTCTATATGGCAGCTATATGCAAATCTTGATCAATCTAGTCCAAATTGCAGAAATATGTGGAAGGGCTTAACTTAACACTCTGTCCCAAATTTCGGCAACATCGGACAATTAATGCGCCTTTTATGGGCCCAAGACCATAAAACGAGAGATCGGTCTATAGGGTAGCTATACCCAAATCTGGCCTGATCTGTGCCATATTGCAGAAGTATATCAAGGGATTTAACTTGACTCACTGTCCCAAATTTCGGCAAAATCGGACAATAAATACGACTTTTATGGGCCTAAATAGGAGGATCGGTCTATATGGCAGCTATATCTAAGTCTGGTCCGATCTGAGCCAAATTGTAGAAGGATGTCGAAGGGCCTAACACAACTCAATGTCCCAAATTTCAGCAAAATCGGATTATAAAAGTGGCTTAAATCGAGAAATCGGTCTATATGGCAACTACATCCAAATCTGGACAGATCTGAGCCAAATTGTAGAAGATTGTTGGAGGGCCTAATTCAACTCACTGTCCCAAATTTCGGCACACTCGGACAATAAATACTTCTTTTATGGCCGAAAGACCTTAAATCGAGAGATAGGTCTATATGGCAGCTATATCTAAATCGAAAGCCAACACAACTAACTGTCCCAAATTATGGCGACATTTAACAATAAATGCGCTTTTTATGGGCCCAAGACCTTAAATCGGGAGTTCGGTCTATATGGCAGCTATTTCTTAATCTGTACCGATCTGGCCCAAATTGAGAAGAGACGTCGAAGGGCCTCACTATCCCAAATTTCAGCAAAATCTGATAATAAACGTGGCTTTTATTGGCCTAAGACCCTAAATCGGCGGATCGATCTATATGGGGGCTATATCTAGATATAGTCCATCCATCCGTCCGTCCGTCTGTCGAAAGCACACTAACTTTCGAAGGAGTAAAGCTAGCCGCTTGAAATTTTGCACAACTTCTTTTTGTTAGTGTAAGTCGGTTGGGATTGTAAATGGGCTAAATCGGTTCATGTTTTGACATATCTTGACTTCTTGAGCCCATAGAGAGCGCAATTCTCATCCGATTTGGCAGAAATTTTGCATGCGGTTTGTTATGACTTCCAATAATTGTGCTAAGTATTGCGCTAATCGGTATAAACCTGTTATAGCTGTCATATAAACCGATTTGGGATCTTGACTTCTTGGGCCTCTAGAGGGCGCAATTCTCATTCGATTTGGAAGAAATTTTGTACAACAGCTTCTCTTATGACCTTCAACATACGTGTCTAATATGGTTTGAATCGATTAATAGCTTTATACAGCTCCCATATAAACCGATCTCCCGATTTTGGTTTTTTAACCCCTACAAGGCGCAATTTGTATCCGAATGAACTGAAATATTACACAATGACCTCTACCATGTTCAACATTCATTTATGGTCCGAATCGGATTAGAACTTGATATAGCTCCAATAGCACAACAGCTCTTATTCAATATTCTTTGTTTGTCTAAAAAGAGATACCGCGCATAGAACTCGACAAATGCGATCCACGGTGGAGAGTATATAAGATTCGGCCCGGCCGAGCTTAGTACGTTCTTACTTGTTATTCATATATGTCTTCCATATACTGTGTATGGCTTATGCGAAATTATTGGGTTGCCCAAAAAGTAATTGTCGGTAATATAGTAGTAATATAGTCGGCGTTGACAAATTTTTTCAACGGCTTGTGACTCTGTAATTGCATTTTGTCTTCTGTCAGTTATCAGCTGTTACTTTTAGCTTGCTTTAGAAAAACAGTGTGCGAAATTTTGTTTACATTTGTTTGTTTGGCGTCAATTTTAATATGGGAACCACATGTATTGAAAGAAATTCATTTAACAAACCGAATCAACGCTTGTGATATGCACCTTAAACGCAATGAATTCGATCCGTTTTTAAAACGAATCATAACTGAAGATGAAAAATGGATTGTTTACAACAACGTTAGTCGAAAACGATCATGGTCCAAGCATGGTGAACCAGCTCAAACCACTTCAAAGGCTGATATCCACCAAAAGAAGGTTATGCTGTCTGTTTGGTTGGATTGGAAGGGTGTGGTATATTTTGAGCTGCTTTCAAGGAACCAAACGATTAATTCGGATGTTTACTGTCAACAATTGGACAAATTGAATAGAGCCATCAAGGAGAAGCGACCAGAATTGGTCAATCGTAAAGGTGTCACATTCCACCAGGACAACGCTAGACCGCACACACCTTTGGTCACACGCCAAAAACGTGAGCTTGGCTGGGAACTTTTGATGCATCCACCATATAGCCCTGACCTTGCACCATCAGACTACCATTTATTTCGATCTTTGCAGAACTCCTTAAATGGTAAAACTTTCGGCAATAATGAGGCTATAAAATCGTGCTTGGATCAGTTTTTTGCAGCTAAAAGCCAGAAGTTCTATGAGCGTATCGAACAAAATGGCAATTATATATTTGATTAAAGTTCATTCTAAGTTTTATTAAAAATGCATTTACTTTCTTTTAAAAATCCGCAATTACTTTTTGGGCAACCCAATAAGTTATAAAGGTTTACCGACAACTCTATGGTGTTATGTTTTTAGTTGCCTGCGTTTTATTATTGAGCGATTTCCCCCAAGAGTCAGTAAACGCTAGTCCATATCGAATTCTAAAACAAAATTCTTCTTTGTGTCATATTGCCATTATGTTTTGCTATCTAACCCTGACCTTCGGCGTAAATAAAAAAAAAAATTGCCACTCATAGACATGTTGATCATAGTATTCGTTGAAAAAAAATACGCATGTTTACGAAAGTACATAAAAGATGACCACAAACAGAAAGAATGATCTCTACTAAAGAGTCCGCCCGCTGATGCTCAGTTTGTCGCACCCTCTTTTCCTTGTGAGTTCCCATACTCTTCACATTTGACGACATTCTCTTTCGTAAAGAGTCGTCATGCTCTGTCAAGACACACTTTGTATCTCTTCAACAACAGATGACAATCGCTAACAGTTGAATGGTTAGTGGGATGGATGATCAAGCAGCGAGAACACATTCAAAAAAAATTTAGTCTAGCATTGGTGCTTTGGTAGCGGATGTGCTCGAAATTACGTTCAAACCAAACAAACAAAATTTGTTTAGAAGTCGTCGAAAATGAGTAACAATCCAGGGGCAACCACAACGACCATGGAAGGAGCACAAAAGTTGACCGATGAGGAGAAGTATCGGTTAATGGATAACAATTTTTCTACTCCTCTGACCGGTACCTTCCTCAATTTGCCCAATGAACCCGCCCAAATCGTTTGTCCCAGCTGTGGAAAAAAGGACGAGAGCACTGTTCATGTAGAGGACCAACAGTGGGCAGCAAAAATTAATAGTTTTACAGAGGCATTATTCTTGTAAGTATATACTAAAGAAACAACAATCGGTTACCTTTGTGGACTACTTCGAACTCTTTTAAGCTGCCTTTGCTGCTGCTGGTGCGTGGACTGGAAGAAACCTCTGAACAAAACGGATACCAATCATTATTGTCAGCATTGTACCTGTTACCTGGGCAGAGCAAACCGTATTCCACCTGTGAGCCACCACAATGGCAAATCTCTTACAAATCAATACAACCAGTGAGAAGAGGGATGCAGATAATTGTCCGCTGGAACATTCTTGCTAAACATAAAGACAGAAGCTTTTATTAAATAAAATTTTATGAAACGCCATAATTGTATGCATATATAATTATTTGGATTATTGTTTTTTTGCCACAGAACTTAAAAAAAGCGAAATGAAAACGATGCAACACAGTGTCTCACATTAGAGAAAATGGGGGAACATTTTTTTATCTTGTGTGCCAAGTTTCGGAAATTTCGAACTTAAAACGTTTTAGAAACACTATACATACATATTCCCGATCGCCATGACATTTTAAGTCGATCTAGCCATGTACACCCGTCTGTCCGTCTGGGAAAAGCAAGCTAACTTTCAAAGGAGTAAAGCTAGGCGCTTAAAATGTTGCTTAAATACTTCCAATTCGTATAGGTCAGTTGGGAGTGTTGCCACCTAAGAAAATATTTCCTACTAAAATTAAAGAAAAATCCTACCAAACCCGACCAAACCATGCCAAATGTACTACAAGCCATAAATTCGGTATATGTCTTTATAACCACCACCAAAGAATAATCAAATTACATTTTGAAACCTACGAAGTATTTAGGAGGCCACCATGGCGCAGAGGCTAGCATGTCCACCTATGACGCTGAACGCCTGGGTTCGAATTCTGGAAAGAGCACTGGGCTGAATCTTATATACCCTCCATCATGGATCGCATTTGTCGAGTTCTATGCGCGGTATCTCATTTTAGGCAAACAAAGAATATTGAATAAGAACTGTTATGCTATTGAAGCTATATCAAGTTATAATCCGATTCGGACCATAAATGAATTCTGAACATTGTAGAAGTCATTGTGCTATATTTCAGTTCATTCGGATAAGAATTGCGCCTTGTAGGGGCTCAAGAAGCTAAATCGGTAGATCGGTTTATATGGAAGCTGTATCAAACTATTGATCGATTAAAACAATATAAGACACGAATGTTGAAGGTCATGAGAGAAGCCGTTGTACAAAATTTCTTCCAAATCGGATAAGAATTTCGCCCTCTAGAGGCTCAAGAAATCAAGATCCCAGATCGGATTATATGGCAGCGATATCAGGTTCTATACCGATTTACGCCATACTTAGCACAGTTGTTGGAAGTGATACCAAAACACTACGTACAAAGTTTCAGCTAAATCGAACGAGAATTGTGCTCTCTAGGGGCTCAAGAAGTCAAGACCCCAGATCGGTTTATATGGCCGCTATATCAAAACATGGACCGATTTGACCCATTTACAATCTGAACCAACCTACACAAATATAAAAATAATTTTGCAAATGTTCCAGCGGCTAGCTTTATTCCTTCGAAAGTTAGCGTGCTTTCGACAGACAGACGAACGGACGGCTAGATCGACTTGAAATGATATGACGATCAAGAATATACATACTTTATGGGGTCTCACACGCATATTTTGAGGTGTTACAAACAGAATGACGAAATTAGTATACCCCCATCTTATATATAAAAATCAATTTGTGATTATTTGTCAGTTAGTTAGTTAGTTAGTTAGTTTGTTTGTTTGTTTGTTTGTTTGTTTGTTTGTTTGTTTGTTTGTTTGTTTGTTTGTTTGTTTGTTTGTTTTTTTGTTTGTTTGTTTGTTTGTTTGTTTGTTTGTTTGTTTGTTTGTTTGTTTGTTTGTTTGTTTGTTTGTTTGTTTGTTTGTTTGTTTGTTTGTTTGTTTGTTTGTTTGTTTGTTTGTTTGTTTGTTTGTTTGTTTGTTTGTTTGTTTGTTTGTTTGTTTGTTTGTTTGTTTGTTTGTTTGTTTGTTTGTTTGTTTGTTTGTTTGTTTGTTTGTTTGTTTGTTTGTTTGTTTGTTTGTGTGTTCCTTATAGACTCATAAACGGCTGAACCGATTTTCTTCAAATTTTCACAGATGGTGCATAATGATCCCGTGGTGAAAATGGGGTACTCAAATGAAAGTTATTTGCGAATAGAATACGAATCTGATATCCAAATGTGGGACCACGATTCTGGGGGTTCACCCCTTTCCAGAAACACCCCCCAAACAGGACTTATTTACTGACCATTGGAATATGGGGATTAAATAAAAAGTATTTGAATGAAGAATACGAATCTGATATCTAAATATGGGACCAAGTTTTTTGGGGGCCGAAAGGGGACAAATTTACGAACATATCAATATGGGGCTCAACTGAAAGGTCTTTGGGAGTAAAGCACGAATTTGATATCAATATTCGGGAAAAGTGTCTACGGGGCGACGCCACCCCCAAAACACCCCCCAAACAGGATTAATTTACTGACCATGGGAATATGAGGTTTAAATAAAAGGTATTTGAGCGTAGAATTAGAATCTGATATCCAAATATGGCACCAAGTATTTGGGGGCCGCCTCTCCCCAAAAACATTCCCCAAAGGGGACAAATTTACGACCATAGCCATATGGGGGTCAAATGAAAGGTCCTTTAGAGTAAAGCACGAAGCTGATATCAATATTCGGGAAAAGTGTCTATGGGGCCACCCCACCACCACAAAACCACCCAAATGGTAAGTATTTTCCGACTATTGCAATATGAGGCTCAAATAAGAGGTTTATTAGAGTAGAACACGAATCCGATATATATTATCAAGGCCAACTCACTGAATGGCCTCCAATCCCACAAAACACCCCCCACGCCGGTCAAGTTTGCCGACTATGGAAATATGGGTCTCAAATTAAAGTTATGTAGGAGTAGACCAACAACATTAGGGGCCAACTGTCTAGCGGACGTCCCAACACCATAAAAACCCCCAAGTAGGACGTATTAACTCACCAAGACAATTTGGGTCTTCAAGACAGTTGAGCTCGATACTGAATGCTTTTAAGGTTCATACCCCAAACCAGACATATTTGCTGACTTTTGCAATAAGGGGTTTAAATGAAAAGTTTTTGAGATTAGAAAACGAATTTGATATTTAATTTGAGGCCAATGGCATTATGGGGTTCAAATAAATGATGAATCGACATATAAAAGTAAAGATGCTGATATATTTTCAGATCTAAATGTTTGGGGGACAACCCCACTTCCCAAAACACCCCTAAATCAGGCATATTTACCGACCATGTCGATATGAGGCTCAAATGAAAGGTATTGGGGAGTAGAGCACAAAATTTACACCCATTTTCGGGACCAATTTTCTGGGGGTCTACCCCTTTTCCAAAATACCTCACAAACAACAATTATTTACTGACCATCGCAGTATGGGGCTGAGATAAAGGTATTTGGGACAATGTGGGACCATGTTCTTGGGGCACCGCCCCTACCCCAAAACAACCCCCAATTGTTAAAAATGACGCCCAAACCGACTAAGCTTGTGTGTCACGTAAAGACACGGATGTAAAATTTTTTAAGTTGTTAAACATGGACAGCGATATGGGGTAAATTTTTTAGAACTATACATTTACTGAAAGTTAGTTGTACTGGAAAGATAACCATTACCGCTTGTGTGTCACGTAAGAACACGAATGTATAATTTTTCAAGTAGTAAAACATGGACAGCGATATAGGGTTCAATTTTAGATATATCCATTAAAATGAAAATATATATCCATTAAATGAAAATTAGGTGTACTGGAAAGAAAACAATTACCAAGTCAGATTGGATAGATTGTTATTGGTAACACCTGTTATGCACTATACTGTATAAGAAGCAGGGATATAATATTTCATTGGTACAGTTGCAATGTTTTATAATTCACTCCACCATAGGTTGGGGGTATACTTTTTTCATCATTCTGTTTGTAACACCTCGAAATATGCGTCTATGACCCCATAAAGTACATATATTCTTGGTCGTCATGATATTTTAAGTTAATCTAGCCATTTCCGTCCATCGATAACTTTCGAAGGGGCAAAGCCAGGCGCTTGAAATTTTGCACAAATACTTTTCATTAGTGTTAGTCGGTTAGGATCTTGGGTCTTGACTTCGTGAGCCTCTAGGGAGCGCAACTCTCGTCCGATTTGGCTGAAATTTTGTATGAGGTGTTTTGGCTTCCAACAACTGTATTTAGTAGGGTTCAAATCGCTTTTTAATCTGGTGGAGTTGCCATATAAACCGATTTTGAAATTTTGTACAACGGCTTCTCTCATGACCTTCAACATACGTGTCCAATATGGCCTGAATCGATCTATAGCTTGATACAACTCCCATAATCTCCCGATTTCGCTTCTTAAGCCCATACAATTCCCTTTATCGGGAGATCGTTATATATGTAAGCTATATCTAAATTTAGTCCGATCTGAACCACATTTAGGTCAGTTTTCGGAAAGCCTTAACTACTCACTGTTTCAAATTTCAGCAAAATCGGATGAAAAATAGAGGTTTTATGGGCATTAGACCCTTCATCGGGAAATCGGTCTATATAGCAGCTATATCCAAATATGGTCCGAATTGGCTCGTTCAAGAATTTAACCAGCGTGCATCAAAAAGACTTATCTGTGCCAAATTTCAGCTTAATATCTCAAATTTTTAAGGCTGTAGGGTGATTACAACAGACGGATGGACAGACGGATAGGCGGACAGACACACGGACATCGTTAAATCGTCTTAGAATTTTACGACGATTCAAAATATAAAGTATATATATAGGTCGGAGGGTTGGAGATGGATATTTCGATGTGTTGAAAACGGAACGACTAAATGAATATACCCCCTATCCTACTGTGGTGGGTTAAAAAAAATAATCTCTGCAAAGTTTCAGCTCAATATCTCTATTTTTAAAGACTGTAGCGTGATTTCAAAAGACAGACGGACAAATACGCGGACATCGTTAAATCGTCTTAGAATTTTACAACGATCCAAAATATACATACTTTGTAGGGTCGGAAATTGATATTTGGATGTGTTGCAAACGGAATGGCAAAATTAATAAACCCCCATCCTTTGGTGGTGGGTAGAAAAAACCAATTTTTCCGTTGAATTCCAATTTTGAAAATGCGAAAAAATGCAATCTATTCCAAACTTCATAAAAACATATTTCCCATATTAAAAAGACCCTCCGATTTGACTTCTTGATGGCCTCTGTTTTTGCTAGATTTTGTTGAAATGGTATCGGTGAAGTAAAGTTATTTCCCACACCCAACCAAACCTTATACCGCCCTGCTGTGTAAGATCTTAGCAGATTCCATGGTGTTGGGCATTCAAGGTTCGACGCGGCTAAACGTAACGCATTTTTACTTCCCTTTTCACATTCCGTTTCTGTTATGACCATCTGCCACATAAAGATCGTGTGATTGACAGCGCCATTATTATAGTGGCAATCTGAATAATATCCATGGCTAAGCTGACACCAACTCTCCAAACAGAAGACTATTATCTAAGAATCGAATGTACAAGCGTTTATTTAAATCGATTATACGTTTACTTCAAGATGTATGGCCAATGATTAATGCGCTTGTTGGATTGCTGCCAAAATTCGGAGTGAGCAGCGAGGAAAGTAAAAACCTGGGCAATGATGTCAGAAAAGGGATCAAAAACACAGCAGTACACGCACCCCCACATTTCAGTATGCTCAGGCAATAGGCCAAATGGGCTATAAATTTGTTGCCGTAGTATTTTGAAAACGATTAAGCATTTGGAAGCAAAAAAACAGAGGCGAGGGAGATGTGCATTGTTTGGTTGTTTTTTGTGACAAACGCTTCAAAAACAAACAAAAACAAAAAAACTTCACAAACATCTATGCTCTCATTTAAATCAAACGAATTCCAGAGCTACCGCATCATTTCAATATTATGCTCTTTGATCAATCCCCTAGGCAGAACAACACTAAGCTCTTAGCTTTCTCACACTCTGCCAATGAACTCTCTTTGGCGCAGCACAAACAATAGTCCACGGGTCTCTAGTAGACTCGACATTACGTTCAGTATTTTGCAGAACGCTAGTCTCTACACACTAAACACCTCCACAGAGTCGACATTCAGAGCTACTTTCTCGCTCACCAACATCTATCTACGCTGCTCGAAAAGTAAGCAAACATGTTTTCTTTTTTTTGGCATTTTAATTAAAAATGCTTTTTTGAATGATTTCATCCACTCTACATCTACATCTACGTCAAGGTTAGTTAGCCACTGCTCTTCTTTGGCCACACAACACAATGGTTGCCAGTATCCCACCGCCAGTTTACTTTGCCGTCGGCCCCGAGCCCCACGAAGTCTGCTGCCCCTATTGTAAACAAAAAGGAACGACTCTGACGAGGCGCTTCATCATGAGTTGGTGTGTACGCCGTCACTACTGTTCATCGTGTGGCGAGTATTTGGGCACCTATAGGCGTCCCAAGTTGTAGATCCGATGATTTGGCAGCAGCGCCACTACACCATAGCTGTTTATGATTTGTTTGAAAATATCATTTATGAATAAACTTTGTAGACCCTCCAAAGTATTTGCAAACTTTTTACGAATAAACAAAAATAATTTATAGATAAAATGCATGTTTTTAAATATTTACTGTTCGGAAAAGTAAATATGTGTGGGAGGGAACTCGGGTTAAGGAAACTGGACAACTTAATCCGAGAGATATTGCAAATCTATTGGAATCATAGATAGGGATCTACATAGCATGGAGGGCCTATGATGCCGAAAGCCTGGGTTCGAATCTTGTCAAGACCATCAGAAAAAGTTTTCAGCGGTGGTTATTTCCTCCTAATGCTGGCGGCATTTGTGAGGTACTAGGCCATGCAAAAGCTTCACCCTGAAGAGGTGTCGCGCTGAGCCACGCCGTTTGGACTCGGCTGAAAATAGGAGGTCCCTTATCATTAAGCCTAAAATTGAATCGGACAGCACTCATTGATACGTGAGAAGTATGCCCTTGCTCCATAATGGAATGTTTAAGGGTAAATTTGAAATCGTAGCTGATACAAATATATATTCAATAGCTGGACAGGCGCCACTCCGTCGCGCCTTATTTTATCTAAGCATTATAATAACACGGTCGCGCTAGTTTCAAATACCTTTCATTTGAGACCCATATTATCATTATTAGTTTACAACCCCATTTGGCGGGAGGTGGGGCGCCCCCTTATGAATCCCACCCTAAATAAGGATACCAAATTTCTGTTTTTGAGTTTTTATACGCTCCACCATAGGATGGGGTATACTAATTTCGCCATTTCGCCAACTCCGCGAAGTATTCGTCTGAGACCCCATAACGTATATATATTCTTGATCGTCATGATATTCTAAGGCGATCTAGCCATGTCCGTCCGTCCGTCTGTCTGTCCGTCTGTCTGTCCGCCTGTCCGTCCGTCTGTACGTCCGTCCGCCCGTCTGTCTGCCGAAAGCACGCTAACATTGGAAGGAGTAAAGCTAGGAGCTTGAAATTTTGCACAAATACTTTCTATTAGTGTAGGTCGGTTGGGATTGTAAATGGGCCAACTTGGTCCTTGTTTTGATATAGCTGCCATATAAACCGATCTGGGATCTTGATTTCTTGCACAAATAGAAGACGCAATTCTCATCCGATTTGGAAATTTTGCATGAGGTATTTTGGTATCACTTCCATCAACTGCGCTAAGTGTGGCTTAAATCGATACATGATTTGATATAGCTGTCATATAAACCGATCTTGGGTCTTGACTTCTTAAGCCTCTAGAGTGCGCAATTCTTATCCGATTGGAATGAAATTTTGCACGACGTGTTATTTTATCACTTCCAACAACTGCGCTAAGTATGGTTCAAATCGGTACATGTTTTGATATAGCTGCCATATAATCCGATCTGTTGTCTTGATTTCTTGAGCCTCTAGAGGGCGCAATTTTTATCCGATTTGGCTGAAAGTTTGCAAAACGTGTTTCGTTATGACGTGCAACAACTGTGCCAAGTACGGTTTAAATCGGTTCATAACCTGATATAGCTGCCATATTAACAGATCTTGAATCTTGACTTCTTGAGCCACTAGAGGATACAATTCGTATCCGATTTGGCTGAAATTTTGCATGAGGTATTTTGTTATGACTTCCAACATCTGTGCCAAATATGGTTTAAATCGGTTAATATCCTGATATAGCTGTCATTTAAACCGATCTGTGACTTTCAATATACGTGTCAAATATGGTCTGAATCGATCTTCAGCCTGATACAGCTCCCCAATAAACCGATCCTTATTTTACTCGATGACCACCTAAAAGGCCCAAATCTTATTCGATTTGGCTGAAATTTTATACATAGACTTCTAATGTGGTCTCCAACACTCAAATGAATTAGCATAGCAATTTTTTTCTTTTATCCTTTATTTGTTTAAAAAAAGATACCGGGAAAGAACTCGACAAATGCGATCAATGGTGGAGGCTATATATGTGATTCGGCCCGAACTTAGCACGCTTTTACTTGTTATAAACTAAATTTTGCTTAAATCACCCCACCCATCTCCGAGATCTGATTTATTTGGTTTTGGTGGAAGTACCTAAAACCTTTGAAGTACCTTAACCGTATGCCCCGAAAGTGGATATCAGATTCATTATATATGTGTGGTTTAGGGAGAGTTTTTGGATGGCCATAAAACAGTTATCCGATTAGAGCCCCTTTTTGACATAATCCACAAATATGTCCAGTTTGAGGGGTATGTAGGGTGGGGCGGCCACCTACACACTTAGCCCTGAAAAATATCAGCATCATGCTCTACTCTCAAATTTATTTTATTTGAGCCCCAAGTGTCATTGGGGTAAGGGGTGAGACGACCTCCAAACACTTGGCCTCAAAATTGGATATCAAATTCGTTTTCTACTATCAAATACCTATTATTTATTCCCATAGTAGGCAAACATGGCCGGTTTGAAAGGAGGAGTTTAGGGGGTGGACTCTGAAATAATATCAGCGTGCTCATTGTTTGTGCTCCATAATGTAAAGCATATTGAAGGTGGCGATCAAGATATTCAGGGATACGGGTCTTATTCAGATCCATATGAAATAATTATTTTTGTATTGGTTATGTTTGAAAATGGGATACCCCATTTTTAAATATCCACAAGTCCTCCTGTGTCTATCCCAATTTAAGGGTAAACGTGTACTCTACTACCTTCTTATATCATTCCTTTTTTTTTTTGGGTAGGAAGGGGATTGCCCTCTAACACTTCCTTTCGTTTGAGAACAATATATTCTCGGTCGTCCTACATGACAGCTTGGCGTTGTTTTTATTGGGAGAGGGATCCAAAATACAATTTATTTGAGTCCTTCATTGTCGCGATCTACATGTCCTGCTGAACGGTAGGACGGTGACCCAGATACTTGGATTCTTATATCAATATTATGTTGTTGTTTTTGTAGCAGTGTGTCATACACTGAGGCGACAGCCCTTGCCGATGAAGACAATCCGGGTCAATCCAGTATGTACAACCGACAGCAATCAACATTATACGCATACTCTAATATCATAGATCTTGCTTTTAATCCAGACTCTGTCCCAAATGTGTATACCAGATTTGTAGTCAACTCCCAAAGACCTTTAATTTTATATTATTTTTGTGACGTTCGACATTCATGCCCGTTTTGGTGGTATTTAAGGATGGGGAAGCCCTGTACACACTTGGACAAAATTCATATAACAGATGTGAACTCAACTTCCAAATACCTTTCATTTAATACCTATATTGTACCAATCGGCATATATGTCCTGATGAGAGGTTTTTGGGTGGGGAGGCGCCTCAGATACCAAGGAAAAAATTTTTATATCAGACTCTTACTCTACTTTTAAATATTTTTCATTTGATATCCATATTCTCCCAGTACTCTACTCTTAAATACCTATCATTTGATACCCATATTGCCCAAAGCGGTGAAAGTGTCCTGTTAGGTGCTGTTTTGGGGATGGGTTAACACGTTCATTTGGGTGGATTTTGGGATGGGGCGTCCCCCCAGGCTATTTGACCCCAAAACTTTATACCAATTTCGTGTTTTGCTTGTTTCTTTGTTTGTTTGTTTGTCTGTTCCGTATAGACACAAAAACGGCTGAACCATTTTTTATGAAATTTTCGCCGATGGTAGCGTTTGAGACCCTGGTGAAATTAGGGTACAATATTTTTTGATATCGAAGGGGGCGGACCCTCCCCCTTACCTCTATTTTCAAAAACGCCAGATCTCGGAGATGGGTGCACCGAATTTGTATGCCACCTTATGGTACCCCAAAAATAAGGAAATAAGTATAGAATTTTTGGGTCAAATAACCTGGGGGGATGCCCCATCCCAAAACCCACCCAGACGGACATGTTTACTGATTGTTACAATATGGGTATCAAACGAAAGGTATTTAGAAGTTGAGTACGAACTTGGAGGGGTCCCCTATCCTCAAAAAAACCCCCAACAGGTCTCTTGGGCAATATGGGTTTAAAATGAAATGTATTTAAAATAGGACATATTTACCGATTGGGACAATATGGGTATCAAATGAAAGGTGTTTGGAAGTTGAGTGCAGATCTGTTATAAGAATTTGATCCAAGGTGTCTACGGGGCCTTCCCCACCGGACCTAAAACGGGCATGAATGTCGAACGTCACAAAATGGGTATTAAATTAAAGGTCTTCGGGAGTTGACTACGAATGTGGTATGCACATTTGGGACATAGTCTGTGACTGGCCCATCCACTAAATTCCCTCCGATAGCAAGGAAAATATGTAAATTAAAAGAAAGGTCAATGACAGTAGAGTTCGAATAAAATGTTGATATAAGGTAAAAAAGGGCTCAAATCTGATATCTGTTTTATGGCCAAGTGTTTCAGGGACGCCTCACCTCATAAACTCCCCCTAGGTTAGGTTAGGTAAGAGTGCAGTCCTTTACAGACTCTCTTAGACAATTTTAAACCCATTGTGAGACCACAGTAGTGACAAACCAAGGCTTCTGGCGGGAATCGAACCCACTATCCCTGCACTGGTAATCCAAGTACGCTACAAACTCGGCTACCGGGGCGCCCTAAACTCCCCCCTTAACCACACGTATATACCAACTTTAGCAATATATAGCTTAAATGTGATTTTTGGAAGTAGAGTATGAATGTGATATCTACTTTTGGGGCAAAGGGTTTGGCTACTCCATTCCACGACTAAAACCAAGAGAATGAAGTAAATTCTACATCCAAACTATAATGGGCGAACCCTCCCCTTACCCTATTTACAAAAACGCTCAAATGGGTAAAGCGATTTAAACGAAATTTAGTTTGTTTATAAAAACTCGAAAACAGAAATTTGGTATCCTTATTTAGGATGATATATCTAGGGAAGGGAGTGGGGGGGGCGCCCCACCTTCAAAGCCTGCCAAATGGAGATAATGGGGCTCAAATGAAATGTATTTGAGATTAGAGCACAAATCTTATATATGGGGATCCACCTCACAGCCAAAAATACCCCCATACTGGACGTATTTACCGACCGTAGCAATATAGGGCTCAAAAGAAAGGTATTTGTGAGTAGAGCACCAATGTGATATCCACATTGGGGCGAAATGTCTGAAAGGTTGTACCAGCACCCCAAACTGGACTTATTTCCTAACCGTGACAGCATAGGGCTCACGTAAAATAGGATCGTGAAATAAATGCTCAGTCGAGCGGGCCTTGTCCAGCTAGTTTTTACATAATAAAATATGTAATCAGTCTCTCACTACACAAAACTTGTGAATAAATATGTAAACACAGATTACCAGACTTGAATTTTTTGCAATATGGGTTCCCTTTTAGACACATTCCAAAAATCCATCAATTCGTTTAAAAAAAGTTTTTTAAATAATACTTTTATTTTATTGTTCGTTTTTAAAATCTACTAAAAAATTCATCTAATTTACAACGGTTTCCTAAGTTTACCCAATTTACCGCCGCACTGACTGCAATACAGGCTGTTAGTATGCCACTCACTGTTGCACCCACACCAAGTGCAAAGGCAACACAGCCAGAAGATCGGAAAAACACTAAAAATAAACAAAAACAAAACAGGAAAATCAGTGCCAACTTCCAGTAGTTGGTAAAATATGAACACAATTTTAAGGCCAAGCCCCTTTTCCCGTACCATGACAATAGTGATAGGCAACAAGTGGCATCTTTACAGCTGGCGCCACGCATAACGCAAGCGTTGGCGTTCTGATGACACAATGGACATTTTACTTTATAGGTCGATGGCCCCACCGCATAGAACCTCACTCGCGGTTTCTCTTCTTTGACGTCGCGGACACTTTGCAGTTGGTTGACATTCGTTGCCGTCACCGCCTCATCGATGTAAGGTAAGGCATTGCTGCCATCGCCGGCACCACCATTGGCCTCGCCCTCATCGTTGACAACCACCAGACTGGCAATCACCTGCCCATTGCTGACGTCACTGGATTTGGCAGGTATAAGTTTTAGTTTGATACGATTTTGTTTGGCTACCGTGTCCATCTGTTGTGGATGGTCCATACCGCTGAAGTTGCACGCGTTTACTGACACTAGCAATTAGTGATCATGCATGTACAACACATACTACACTTGAGGCAAGTTCAGTCCACGATTACATGCCAGCTATGAATTAAGAGAATATAAAAAATTCAAGAGTGAAATCACTAGAATAGAGTGCGATAAGAGAAATGAAACAAAAAAAATCAGTGGGTGGTGAAGTGAATATCAAAATCTATGCTCATTGTGGTTGAGATTGTCGGGTTTTGATGGAAGGAGAACGAATAACTAGATTTTTGCTACATACTATGTACGGGATTTCCAAATTGCTTAAAACCAAGAAATCAGTTAATGTCGAATCGATAAAATAATTTATATTACCAACAACCACCACAAGTTGGGTTCCAAATCGGCCAATATTCTAATGTTGGTAATTCCCATAGAAACAGAATTTCTGAATTATCTGCTTGGACACCTGAAAGACGCAATTTCTATTCGATTTGGCTAAAATTTACTAATCTGCTTAGATATAGCGTCCATATAAACCAATCTTCCGATTTGACGTCTTGACCACCTGAAGAGCTTAAATTTTATCCGAGTTAAACTTCATTCCTTTATTCGCCACTCTTATCTTAATATGAAACAAGAAGTCAAGATCCCAGATCGGTTTATATGGCAGCTATATCAGGTTATGAACCGACTTCTACCTCATTTAACATAGTTGTTGAAAGTAACAATAAAAAACAAAATTTCAGCCAAATCGGATAAGAATTGCGCCCTCCAGAGGCTCAAGAAGTCAAGACCCAAGATCGGTTTAGATGGCAGCCATATCCGGTTATGGACCGATTTGAACCATACTGGGCACAGTTGTTGGATATCATAACAAAACACGTCGTCACAATTTCATTCCAATCGGATAAGAATTGCGCTCTCTAGAGGCTCAAGAAGTCAAGACCCCAGATCGGTCAATATGGCAGCTATATCAGGTTAAGAACCGATTTGAACCATACTTGGCACAGTTGTTAGATATCATAACAAAACACGTCGTGCAAAATTTCATTCCCATCGGATAAGAATTGCTCACTCTAGAGGCTCAAGAAGTCAAGACCCAAGATCGATTTATATCAGGTTATAAACCGATTTGAACCATACTTGGCACAGTTGTTGGATATCATAACAAAGCACGTCGTGCTAAATTTCATTCCAATCAGATAATAATTGCGCACTCTAGAGACGCAAGTAGTCAAGACCCAAGATCGGTTTATATGGCAGCTATATCAAAACATCGACCGATATGGCCCATTTACAATACCAACCGACCTACACTAATAAGAAGTATTTGTGCAAAATTTCAAGCGGCTAGCTTTACTCCTTCGGAAGTTAGCGTGCTTTCGATAGACAGACGGACGGACGGACTGACGGACGGACGGACCGACGGACATGGCTATATCGACATAAAATTTCACGACGATCAAGAATATATATACTTTATGGGGTCTCAGACGAATATTTCGAGCAGTTACAATCAGAATGACGAAATTAGTATACCCCCCATCCTATGGTGGAGGGTATAAAAATTTATGAATAGGGAAGAAGAAGATAATTGGGAAAATGCCGGGCATAATGAAGGATGGACTGTTTTAGGCATACTCCGAAGTCATGAGCAAAAATGGGTATAAGAAAGATATTACTTTCTGCCGCACACATGGATACCAAAGAATCCATTAGATTGAGAATCCATACTTGGGGAGATATGCAGTATATGAACTAAACTCTGAGTGCCTCGACTAAAACAATAATTCTAAAAGAATTCAACAAAGTAAAGCTGATGTTAAGGGTGGAGTGTAAAGGGATGCAAAGAAGATAATACAAGTAAAAGTGTGCTAAGTTCGGCCGGGCCGAATTTTATACACCCTCCACCATGAATCGAATTTGTTAAGTTCTTTCAATTACTATTTAAAATATATATGGGCTATATCATATTGACCGATATGGACCGTAATTGTCATACCTTACAAGCCCTCAAGTGGCTCAGAAAGTCAAATTGGGAGATCTGTTTATAAGCAGCTATATCAGGATATGGACTAATTAAGATCATATTTAATATAGTTTTTTGAAGTCATACCAAAACGTTATGAGCAAAATTTCAGCCAACGAGTAGTTCTAGTGTTTCCTCACTAGACATTGACCAAACATTCTCTGACTTCTGAATATACCCCACCGTAATAGGTCTCGAGGAAAGAATCTTCTTTAGCCTAGAGGCCTCAGATGTATCCTCCACGGAACTGCAGAATTCTACCCAAGATTTGTTCTGAGCCTTTCTCAGCTCGCCCTTATATTTTCTTAGCTCAGCCTTAAAGATGTCCCAATCGTGTGGTGCTCTTGTGGCTTTTGCTCTGTTGAAGAGTTTTCTGCAGTCTTTCCTTAGAACAACCTTGGCTGGCACTAGGGAATGCTGACACAAGCGAGTCATTCATATTTCTTTATTTTACTTACTTTAATTAGCCATTACAGAAAATGTATTCCTTGCCAAACGCAGAATAATTGTCCAAGAGCCTCGATCTTCTACGCTTCGTCTCCAATCTCTGACCACTTGGTCAATCCATCGGAGATTTGGTCTTCTCCTTTTGACAACCGTGTCTTATCGTTATCCAGGTTCAGATCGGATTTTTTTAGACATAGCTACTAAAAAGACCAATATTTTGTTATACCCAATTGAACAATGACTTGTTCTTATTAGTATTTGGTCCAAATGGGAACATATTTCGATATAGCTGCTATGGGGCATAAGGTATGCATTTTTCACCGGATTTCGACGATAGGTGGTTTGCATATATACCCGAGGTGGTGGGTATCCAAAGTTCGGCCTGGCCGAACTTAACGCCTTTTTACTTGTCTTTATCTGCTAGCCTTTAGAGGGCTTTGTGGGAGTTGATATCATTCACTTTGTCTTATCCCCATTTATTGCCAAACCCATTTTCGTCGATTCTCTTATACTTTCAAAGGTTACAATTGGTTCTTCTGGTGACAGACCCATAATATCGGTGTCGTCGCACGATATCAAAAAAGATTACACGATAGGCTGTCTCCTTGTCTGAATCCATGCTTGGTATTGAACGGTTCGGAGAGGTTCCTTCCTATTTCAACTGACGAGCGTGTATAATCAAAGGTCATTCTGCAAAACCGCATCAGTTTTAGAGGAATACCAAACGCAGACATGGCTTATAGGGCTATCGAATACGGCTTTGTAGTCAACGAAAAGATGGTAGGAGTTGATTTGTTCTTTTCACGTCATCTCCAGTATTTGACGCAGTATTAATATCAGGTCTATGCTGGATATGCATTCTTCCAATTGGATATGCATTCTTCTAGACAGATTGCGCAGGCGAGTTGATGCACACGCCTTATCAGCTTGTCGTCTATGGTCTTAAACAGTTCCATCGGCTCCTGCTGCCTTATTGTTTTTCAGCCGGGGTACTGCTACGTGGACCCAGTCCTGACTACCTGCTATACATTCTATACCATCATCAGGAATTGGTTCTGTGGTATACTCATAGTCACCATCATCGGATACCAAGAGCTGGGAAAAGTTTTTTTCCATATCTCAGCATACTGTCTGTATCAGTGACCAGAATTCTTTCTTTGTCCCTGTAGGAGGATGGTCCTGTACCAAAGCCTTTAGTTTGATTTTTACTTCTTTGGTAGAATTTCCGGACGTAATTCTGATTCCTTGAGTTGAGGTTGAGTTCTAAGATAGCCTATATTGGACTATATCTTGATATAGCACCTAAAGAGATAGATCTGCCGATTTAAGGTCTTGGGACCATTTAAGCCACATTTATTATCCGATATTGCTAAAATTTGAGGCACTAAGTTATATTAAAGCCCACAACATTCGAACGAATTATGGTAAAGATTGGCATATATTTGCATATAGCTCCCATATACACCATTGTCCTTTGTTTCCCGAGAAAGATATACCGGGCCATATAAACCGATCTGGGATCTTGACTTCTTGAGCAAAATAATAAAAAGAGGGTGTGGATAGTAATCCGCCCCATGCCACTATGGACATACACCTAAGCCAGTAATCAGCTTGTTGTGCGCTCTAAACACTAAAAAGAAAAGAAAGGAATTCCATGCTACTTTCCTTATCCTTAATTGTTTTCCATAAGACTTCCCTAGGTTAGTTCATGTCTGGTATTGTGTCCCCACTTATGTTCCGGTGTCTTTTAGCCGGGCAATGAGATAGAAAATGTTCCTACGTCTCATCATCTTCCTCACATGCCCAACACATGCCATCACTTGCCGCATTATGTGTCCTGTTATGATGCCGAATGCTATACTGACCTACTTCTTGCTTCCCTTCAGTAATAACCTCGTCCTCTCACGATCCGGATCATATCATAGGATTTTCGCCGTCCGACTGACTTTTTCGCTGATCCATAGTGTTACATGCGCATTCGTTGCCCACGCCGTCAAGTCGGACTGCGTCGACCCGAAAGGCTTCGGGCTAACCAAGAGTAGTATATATAAGGGGATTGTGGAACTTTGAGCATCGAGAGTATGAGTCATCAATGAGAATTGATGACGTCATAACCCCACCCCACCCCATTGATGACGTCATAACCGCACCCCACCCCACCCCATTGATGACGTCATAACCCCACCCGACCGCAACCGCAGCCGATCGTAGCGCAGGTGGCGACCGCAGGGGGGTATGTGGTCAGATGGCGGGCTGCGGTTGAAATGTGTGGACGGACATTAGGATGCAGATCGCAGGGCGTAGATCGCTTTCACAACTTTTCTGATGAAGACTTGGAAAAATTCTTTGTATTTATATTAAAAAAATCTAAAACGCACACATTCATTTTCATATAGAATTTTTATAATGGTTAATATTTATTTTTCATGAGCTAAATTTAATTCATAAACATGTTTCAGTGGTTAACATATATTTATAAAAAATATATATTTCCACAAAACTCACTGTTGCAGGCTATTGTACCACATATGCCTGCAACAGTTGTTGTACTAGGGTGTTATGTAAACATGTTTTCAGTGGTTAACATATAATACCTGCTATGCTTACTCATAATTTAAAATTTCAATCATTGTGGTGAAGAAAATAACAAAGCTCAAACTCAAAAGGGTTGCGATAATAAAAATTGAAAAGTTTTCTGTTCTAGGATGATTTAGTGATTGACTTATATTCATAAATATTTGCTATACCACACATATTACTAAACGCAATTGCGATAAAGGAAATTAAAAAAATTCAAGTTGAAGTTAATAATTGGTTTCACGTTTATATAATTCCACAAATGCCGGGTATGCTTTCTCATAATTTTAAATTTCAATCATTGTGGTGAAGAAAATAACAAAGCTCAAACTCAAAAGTACTGCTATAACATAAATTGAAAAGTTTTCTGTACTAGGGTGGTATAGTGGTTAACGTATGCAAATGCAATGCAACAATGTAAATGTGCCCATGAACATTCCATTAAGGAACAGGGGCGAACAGGGTGGTTAACTTATATTTATTAATATTTGCTATACCACACATATTACTAAACCCAATTGCGGTAAAGGAAATTAAAAAAATTCAAGTTGAAGTTAAGAATTGATTACGCTTTTATTGCAAAGAATGCGATAGTATAAATTGTAGAGTTTTTGTAATAGGGTGTAACGATTATATTTAATTATACAACTACAAATATTTATATTTTCTATCGAGTTCAGCTTGCAGTCCCATGTATGAATTCCATGTGTTGTTTATATATATGAAGTATATACATTTTTATATATCCTTAATTCTTCAATCATCTCTTCAAAAAATTGTTTATGTTCCTTATCAATGTAGGAGTTGTATTCTTTTAATAGATATTTTATATACGTTGATAATATCATTTTCTTTGAGAAGTTACCCCAAGAAAATGAAAAAAGGAACTAATGTATACTTACATTACATAGCCTTATATATCCTGAATAAAGAAAAAAATATGTTTTTATTTTATATGCTTTATTTAAAAAAAAAATTAATAAATTGACTTAATAAAATAACATTTTTTCAGCATATCTATAATTAGGGTGTTGTTTATGATAACTACAAATTTTCATATGCAAATTATTTTTATAAAGATTACATATGTTTGAACAGTTAGCATCATCTAAATTTATTATATTTATATCTTCTTCTATTAATTGCTTTATCCATTTTCACATCCTTTCACAAATATTGTTAGATTTTCTTGTTTTTTTATAAATTTATTTAAATAATCGTTAAATTCTTTAAAAATGATGTTACCATCATTCCATCTCAACCCATGAAAATTTTTCGTAAGCCAGTTATTTGTAATCTTTTCCTTTAATGATAAGGAAGAAAATTTGCAAGGGGAGTATATAATAAACTTTTTAATTGTCTGGTTATGTTCAAAAATACAAATTTCCTTCGCAATAAATTTATTATCTAAGAAAAAACCTTGAACATCTATAATTATGAAATTGTTTTTAGACATTTTTACTCATTGGTTGTTAAAATTACAATGATTGTTTTTAACTGTATTGTAAATATTTTTATAATTTTTAATTATTTTCGCAGCAGCTGCTGCTCCCTTTATTTTGTCCATATCATAGAATATACAATTACATGTATCTGGACCACATTGTGCGTTATCATTTGACCAAACACAGCAGTCATAGTGGTTACCAAATTTACTTTCTTTACATTTTTAACTATCCACAAATTCCAGATGAGATTTTATATTAATTAATTTATTTTTATCTTCTTCGGAAACGATATTGGTAAATGTTTTTAAAAAATTATATATTTCTTTAATCATATTGCTTTTTTTCTTATTCCGGTGAGAACTACTGTATACTCATGTGTAACGTTTGCAAATAATCATTAACATCAAGCGTCCTGATATTTATACCATTTTCTTCCCATTCAAATAATGGGTTAAATTCCTTCGTACTTTGATTATATTTGTAATTATACTCAAATTTATTAGCATTATACTCAAAACAATAAATGTTGAGTTGCGGTATATGTAGTTACTGTAATAGCTACATATGAGTCTAATTTCTACATTTTCATATTTTAAGTTGAAATGACGGTAGAATACTGTAGAACTTTGAATGATCCCACCAATATTAGTTTCCTTTTCTATTAAGTATTTTCTAAATACTTCAATGGCTTCATCAATAGTAAAAATTTTAGGTCTATCCGTTTGACTATTTCTTGGTGTTGTTGTTGTTGTAAGTGACTCATCGATTGTTGCATTATTTAATAATTGAATTGATAAATATACTCTTGCTCCTGTATTATTTGATAGTTTTATTCGAAATTCTATACGTTTACTAGTGTCACCATCAAAAATAGCATTTTGATTGGTATTATATCTATCATATTGATGATTTTGATTACATCTATTGTAAGGTATTGGATAGTATTGTTGTTGTTGTTGTTGAATACTAGGATATATTCTACATACGATAATTAAAACAACAACGTATATTAATTTATTTAAATACATACTACTATTCAATTCAATGTATATAAGAGAACTAATTGCTGTTTTCTAACTTATTTCCATTTTATATGTTTGAGTATAGTTCTCAATATCAGTTATTACAATATTTTCTAAATGTTTTTTTAGATCTTGAACTCGAACTTTCTCAATTTCACCATTACTTAAAATTCGTTTTTGTTCAATTTCACAATATTCAAAACAACTTATTTTTAGTTGACGTAACATGTAGTTACTATCATATGTACAACGGATTGGTATATTTAAATCTTCATATTGTAAATTAAAATGACGATAAAAAGGTTCTGCAGCATCCAGTATACCACCAATATCTGCTTCTTTTGTAATTAACCTTTTGCGAAATGCTTCTATAGCTACATCGACAATAAAATATTTTTCTTCACTTTCTATAGGAATTATTGTAGTGGTGCTAGTTGATAAGTCTGCATCATCTGTTTCATTTTTTATATAAAAATCATCTCTGTTTTCTAATATTTCACTTTCTTTCATCATAACAAATGAAATATTTACTTTAAGAATATCTTTGTTTGGTAGTGTTAAATTAAATTCAACTGTTTTTGAATTTAAGTCGATTGTAGGATCAGATGTGATGGATAACGCTGAATCAGTTGTGGAATCAAATACAACTGGCAATGATAATGAATTATGAATTGTTACCTGAAGTATAACAAAACAAAGTAATACCCAATATAATTTCATTATGTTAATTTATTATTTTCTTATATCTACACTATTGGAGGTGTGTTGGAGAGATACTAATTAATGTAGTATAAATACCCAACCTTATATATTCTATAAATGTAAAGCAAACACGAATTAAAAATTCTCTTTCTCTTCTCGACATTAATTCTCCCTCTCCCTCTTTATATTAAAACAATAATTCTACCTCTCCCTCTTTACATTTAAACAACTCACCTATATATTAATTTTACATTATTAATAAAAAAAATCATTTTGTTTGTGTTTGTTTTTTGCTTTTTATTTATTTTATGATTTCTATAGATAAAAAATATAGTTACATTTACAATAATTGTCTTACTTCATTTGTTAGAGGTATATATTCAAACATTTTATCATGAATAATTAAACAGTATAGAGATGTGTTCGGTGATATATTTTTAGATGTTTCCAATTCAATTCGTATATCGATTAGGCCAGTTTTTACTGTTTCATTTTGATGTGTTACATCAAGAACAATAATCGGTGCTTCGCCCTTGAATTTTTCGCGCGTTAATAGAGGTTGCGGTTCACGTGTATAGTAGCTTTGTTGAAATTTTATATACATATCATAAAGTAGGGCGAAACGGTTCCTATCAAACTTGAGGTTAAGATCATCATATGGATATGTATCAGAATTCAAATGAACCTTAGTGTTTGTTATATCACAGTGAATAAATTTTTTTTCACTACTTTTGAATCCTAAAAGAAGAAAACGTGGTCGCTCATTTTCATTTGCAAGCTTAACATTCCATAAAACTTTTGTATTCGATGGAACTGCAGGATAATAATACATATCCCATGTTCTAAATGATATATTTAGTGGTTGACCGTTATTAATTACTTTAAGCATTTGCAGCTTGTATACATCAGCAAGTTGAATATGTGGAACTTTCCATGTAATATTTAAAATTGATAGTTTACAGGTTTCACTGGAAATGATAGATTTCAATACATTCGTATCATCTTTTGATCGCAATAAAATTAATTCTTGTTTAGCATTAACTATAATTTTAACAAAATCTTCAGCAAATCCAAGAAGCATTTTCAGTGGAACACAAAAATTAAAATATCCACTCACAAGAGTAAGATCATCTGTATTAAATGGAGCCCATCCTGCGTTGACTAGATTTCGGCTTTCGCTTTCATTTAATGATACATAATTTTTTATTTCTGTTGCTATACCCAAATGACGTGTACGATCAATTTCTATACCATTAAGTTCATATCTTATCTCATCAAATAAGTGTGCTATGCAATTGTTTAATAACTTTATCGATGCTGATACTGTAGAGTCCGCTTTTGTTGCAAAACCTTCAATGTATAAAAAACTCTCACCAGGAACGACATACAGGTCTTGATTTTGAATGGAAATCCTAATTTCATCATTATTTTGAAATGATTGTAAATATGATATATAGCTGTGATACTCCTTTCTTATTATAGCATTATCAAATTGTGGTTTTTGTAAAAACATTAATAATGTTACTCATTTTTAAACTCAACCCTTTATTATTTTAGTGTGAAACCCAAACTTTCCAGGAACTCTTGGTTAGTTTTACTTAAAATATTTCTCTTTTTCCTTTTTAATCCTTTATGTTTCCTGTTGTGGTGATGTGATATTTTAGTTGTGTATCCCTTCAAAGTTGATGGCTGAGTGGTTGTTATATCTGCAAATACCTCCTTTTTGTTAAATATTATCATTCTTTAGATGGTTTCAAGTGTAATCTAATTGAAATTTTTTCCCCACGAAAGTTTATCAATTTTCCAGATTGATCAACAACTTTCAACACAATGGTATTTATTGTGTTTGTATTAACAGGTAGATATATAACGTTAGTGGGATTTTCCGTGATTTTATATCCTGGGCTAACGACGAGTGAAAACTGATGAAGAGTGTGCGCTGACTTGTTGTTTATATAGGATCCTGTTACAATATTACACTCAATAACTATAGTGTTTACTTTTGTAACTTCTATCACTTTATCAGAATAGTGATCAACATTCGATTCTAAAACCTAATAATGCACCAATAGTGTTTTCTTTATCAAAATAAATTGGATCAAGCGTACTCTTCAGATATGTTTGAAGTGTATTGTAATTTGCTTTCATAATAAGATTTCCATTTTTTTTATTAAGCTTGCGATATTCATCCGTTATTAACTCAGATATATTCGAAAATTCATATGATCCAAGAGGAATAGTTATCTCATGTCCACCTATATGAAATTTATATATTTTGCTTCAAAATTATTGGTGGAAAGTAGTTGGCGACAAGTACTGATTTTTCATAATTTAAGGTTAATGTTATCGACATCTCTACGGTTGACGTTAGAATAAATGATTTATGTAATTGATTATTCTTTTATTGTGAAATATTATTAGCATTTATCCAAGAGTTATGCTCTGAAGAAAATTCTAACCATTTTACATAAAGTCTATTTCTTCTCCTTCTAATCACTTTTTCCACTAAATATGTGTGTGGAAATTTGGTTTTTG
Organism: Stomoxys calcitrans; assembly: GCF_963082655.1. Classification (NCBI taxonomy): domain Eukaryota; kingdom Metazoa; phylum Arthropoda; class Insecta; order Diptera; family Muscidae; genus Stomoxys; species Stomoxys calcitrans. The sequence continues at coordinate 89,754,414 of NC_081556.1, read as the reverse complement.
ATAGCTTATATTCATAGAAGCCACCTTCTATATCCCTTCCTTGATAGTCCTTAAGTATATATGTATTAGGATTTGTATTTTTAATAGATTTAACTGTAAATATTTCGGTAGTCCAATTTGGTGTATATCCTTTTTCAAAATGTTGTTTATATTTACTTATTCGCACATTATCATTGATTTTAAACTATGGTCTTTTAAATACCTTGAGGTTGTTGTAGACTGAATCTAAAAGTGATTTCTCATTTAAGGAATTTACATCATTCGGCGACATTTTTATAGTTCGATGAAATGTGTTATTATATATATTAACTAGGTTTTAATATATCAATCCATTTATAATTTCCACGAAAACTAAACTCTTTCCACATTTTTCCTTTCAGTGTTCTATTAAATCGTTCTATGATTGATGCTTTTAGAGTGCTGTATGTTGAATAATGATTTATATGATTTGTTTGCATAAGTTGAGAAAAATTGTTATTAAAAAACTCCTTTCCATCATCAGTTTGTAAATTTTTGGGTTTTCGACTACTTTGATTGAAAAGTTTTTGCATAGCCTTTACTACACTTTAAGCTGGTTAATTTTTTATTGCTTCAACCCAAGCTTTTTTCGAGAATGTATCTATAACGGTTAAAAGATATCGATATCCGCTGTTAAAGTTCACATAACTCCCCATTTCAACAAGATCCGCTTGCCACAAATCATCGATACCCTTCATAACCACTCGTCTCCTTCCAAAATTTTTTCGTGCTTGCTTGTGTAGTTCATTAACAATTTCTCTCTTATCCTGGTTAAGCTCCATATTGATGTTGTCGATTGAAGTAAAAATTGTTTTGTTTTGATGTTATATACCCTATACTATATCTTATTTTTGATTTTAAATATTTAATTAAAATATTTATTTTTTCTAGTATATCCAATACTTTGAAAAAGAAAATCTTCGATGGAATCAAATCGGATATTTATTATTTTTAAAGTATCTTCAATAATTTTTTTCGTATCTTCAATATTATGATTTTTCAAAATATTCAAATTGGTACTCAAGTTGTTGTTAAATTGATCAATCACACATTTTAGTTTAGTTAAATCACTGTTTATAGCTTCAATATGTTTTTTATTTTCTAGAACAATTTTTTCCACTTCAACCCATTTGAAAATATATTCTTTCATTTTTTCTATATGTATGTCTTCTTTTAGTTTGTTCTGTAATTCTTCGAATCTTCTAAGTATTTCATCTTGCTGATTTTTGATTTTATTTTCGATTTTATCTATTTTTTTTTTTCAAAAATATTTTTGTTGCAGCATCATCAGGATCAGAGGAAGCACTTAAATTAGTTATTTTCGTCCCATGACAGTTTAAAGCATTGCTGTGAATAGTAAAGTAAGTAAGTGAACTACCTAAACTCAATTTTAGCATTGCATTGTTGACTTGATTTTTACTTCCGCTCACTCCAAATTTATTGATTGTATACATTTTTGATTTTTTTATTTAATAATACATATGTGCTTCTCGCAATTCTTCAACAATTGAAATAATTTCGTTTTTGTGATTGTTGTGACCAACACCTTCAGATGAAAGGAGCAATCTTAATCTGTCAACCAATTCGTTAGGGTCATCCCAATATATATAATTTGGTTTGTAATTGTCTAATGATTGTAAACTCAATCCATCACCTTTGGATATCCTATTTGAATTCACATCAAATAACCGTTTTATTATAAATTGATATTAATATGCTTGAGTTCCCTTAATTTGTTCTCCTGGTGAATAATTTCTTTTATGAGCATTTGTTCTCATCAAAATATCCTTATATTAATTTAAATCCTTCTTTGTATAATGTTGAGGTTTAATGTGAAACATGAGTTGAAATAGTCCTGGAGACATTTTCCAAATAGATTCTCCAATTTGAATAGAGTTACATCCATTAAATTTCAATTGATTTTTTCCAAAATACATATTTCCATTTGTATCTATGTATATGAAATCCATAGACTTTATCTAATTGTCTATTATCGATAAGTGTTTGTAGAACGTTGGGTAATGAAGATGCTACATTTATGTCTGATAGATTATCACTACTCAGTTTTATTCGTTTTCTATCTATATTTAATTGCGTAACAGCTTTTCGTTTATTCAATTTTGATGAGTTATCATTATTTAATTTTATACGTTTTCTATCAAGATTTAATTGTGAAACACCTTTCCGTTTATTCAAGTTTAATTGGTTGTTATTAATCAATTTTAAACGTTTTCTATCAGTATTTAATTGTGAGGGTATTTTTCGTTTATTTATATTTATGATTTTGTTGTTAGTTAATTTTATATGTTTTTTATTAGTATTTAACTGAAATTCACATTTTCGTTTTTAAATTAGATGTGATTTTTTCATCCGCTTATTATCGTTATCGTCAAATAAACTGAGATTGTTATCATTAGATCGTTTTAATTTTTCTCTAAGCTCATTCCGGTTCACTCCACATTTTTCTAGTGTATTATCTTTTCTCTTTAAATCAACTGGAACATTATAATTCTTTCTTGTCATTTTATTAGTGTTATTTTCATCTGATGAAAATTTTCGTTTTTGTGAAAACTTCTCTATATCCATCTGTTCTATTTCTGAATTATCTTCTTTATGTGTAGAATTTACTAATTCGGAAATATTGTTGATGAATGTTGATTATTATATCTCTCATTATCATTACTTGAGGTAATATCTCTCATTTGAAGTCCATTGCTAGACATATAGTCATCATCATCATTATAAATGTCTGATATAAAGCTATCATCATCCTTATTGTTTTTATCAAGTTTGCCATCGTCTTCATATTGTTTATTATAATCATAAATATTTTTATCATTATATATTAGAATATTGATTACTTTCTTTTTTGTTCTCATTTAGTTTTCCTATAATATCCTTCAAAGGTTTTGTTATTGGTTGAAATGTATCTTCTAATAGATTATCCCTATCTATTTGATCAAGTTTAATGTTTTTTAAACTTTCTTTCAATACTGCTCGTGTTTTTACAATTTCCTTCAACAAATTGTGTCTCTTCCTGATTGGATAATTTATTTTTATTTTTTATTTTTTTTTTTTTTGGTTATGTATCAATCTGCTTCCGATCTGCTTTACATCTGCTACCGATCTGCTTTATATCAGCTACCGATCTGCTTTATATCTGCTACCAATCTGCCTTCTTTCTGTCACCAATCTGCTCTCTATTCTATTTATAATCTACATTAAATCTGTTATCAATCTGATTTATATTATAACTGAATAAAACAATTAAATCCTTTGCGATATCGACCTTTATCAATGGGATCATCCTTGCTCACAATAAGAAATCCATATTTATCTTTCCAACATTCACTACAAAGCTTTAAAAAATCTTTAAATGTCATGTCACCCAAGACATGATCATTATATATATGTTTAATATTCATTTCATCTTGCTTAAATATGATAATCATGTTTGCATTATCACGTATTAAGTGTGTAGGAATCCTTGTATATGTTTGACATAAATAAAAACAATCAATGTGTTTATGTCTTCCCATACAAAAATAATCCCTTATAGTATTTTGTTTATCGCAAATTACATCATCAAATACCATTATAGAATGCATATTTGCTTTGGCTGGACTTATAACTTTTTCATTTTCAGAGAATGTGAATAGGTTTATTCCTTTGATTGGAGTAATCAATTTTTTTAAATATTGATATTTTGGTTGATATAAAGATTTAGAGTATACATATGAATATATTCCTGAATTTGAGACCATTAGGGCTTTCTATGAAACTAATCATAACATTTGTTTTACCACAATTTGATGGGCCTACTATAAGGGCACGTATAGAATTTGGTAATAAAGTACTATGTACAATCCTTTTTTTCTGTGAACAGACATTATCAATGTTTTTCACAGCAATCTGTTTAGTTTGTTCTATTAACACATATTGCTAACTAAACTTTTTCAATATAAATTTAAGTATATATACACAAAAACTCTTATTTTCATTTAAATCGTGTACCCTATCACTACATAATCAAAAAAAAATTGTGGTTATTAATTACAAGATTTATAATAAATGTAAACAGTCTGTTACTGGATTTGGATTGGTAAACAACTTAATTATCAATCTTCCGTTTGAAGTGCATTTACCTGGATATCAATTTTGTGGACCAGGAACTAAGTTAGCACAACGTTTAGCACAAGGAGACAAAGGAATACATTTATTGGATTCAGCTTGTAGAGAACACGATATTGCATACTCACAAAATAAAGACATTCATTCTCGTCATCAAGCTGATAAAGTTTTAATAGAAAAAGCTTGGCAAAGAGTTAAATCAACAGATAGCAATTGGAAAGAACGTGCAAACGCTTGGTTAGTAACAAACTTACTTAAAGCAAAAGTTAAATTCGGACTCGGTATGACAACAAAAAGAAAAATGAAGAAAAAGCAATGTAAGCAAAAATTATTTGCATCGACAGTTAAGAATACCTTAAAAGTATTAAAAGATAAGAAACCTAACAATATATATGATGCTGTAAAAATTGCAAAAAACGTTGTACATTCAAGTTTTAAAAATAAAAAGAAGAGTAATATTGGTGTACCAAGAGTCATTCGAGTACCAAAAATTGGTGGATTTCTACCAATAGTTCCAATTTCAACTGCGTTATCAGCCCTTGGAGGTTTAGCAACTGGAGGATCGGCTATTGTAAAAGCAGTTAAGGATATCAAAAATGGAAAAGAACAATTAGCTGAAGCTACTCGTCATAACAGATATATGGAATCAATTGCTATGGGAAAAGGATTATATCTTAAACCTTATAAAAAAGGATATGGACTTTACTATAAACTAGCTCCAAAAAACTTCTAAGTAGATTACCCAATCGACCATTGACGGATATCGATTTGGTTAAGTACTGCAAGCCATTGAAACACTTTAGAGGGGTTTTTATGCGTGACTCATTGCCAAAGAAACCACTACGACAAGAATGTGGAATAGTTAATTTAGATACAACTAATGGGCCAGGAACACATTGGGTTGCCTATTACAAAAATTACAACTATAAGGAATATTTTGATAGTTTTGGCAATTTACAGCCACCGTTGGAAATTATTAATTATTTAAAACCACCTATCGAATACAATAATAAACAAAAACAACAATTTAATACTTACAATTGTGGTCATTTATCTATACAATTTCTCTTTAATAAATATAATATCTTGTGAAAAAAAAAACAAACAAAACCATTTTTTTCTTTTAATTATTTTTTTATTTTATAGTGTCCCCAAGCATAGGTGTCAACACCATTTTCTCTTATAAATCTCTTATCATCTAAATAATTTAAAACTAATTTATGTATATGTTGTGTGTACAATTGATGAATTTTTGATCTAAAAACATACATAGAATCATAATAATTAATTTGTTCAAAAAGACAATTTTTAAAATCGTTGGTTGAAAGTTTTGCTGTAACACAATGTTTTACACCTTTTATTTTCTTTATTTCTTCATCTACTTTATCAATCTTAATTGAATACATTTTTGAACGTAAACCAATGAATTCCTTTATTATTTTTCCACCACATTCATCTTTCATCATTCCTAGAACTTTTTTGTTTTCTAACGGAAAATTATAAATATTATTAATAGGATACGCTGATGTATCAAAATATTTTGTGATATCATTTCAAATATCATAGAAATTTTTTGTTTTAATATCATAAATAAATGAATCGGTATCCATGTAATTTAGAGTAGTTGATTGATTAAACTTTTTTTCATATAATTATAATGAAAATCATACATTTTCCATTTCGATAGTTCTAAAACAGTAAATCCAATATATATTGGTTTATTATATTCAACATGCGATTTTTTCATTTGAATTACAACCATATCGTTAGATATTTTGAGTGAACTATGAAAATTAGGTTTAGCTATAAGAGCCCTCGCACCCAATTTTCTACCTTTACTCTCCCAGTTAGTTACAATTTTAATACATTGTCTTTTATCAACATTTTCTATCGTCTTGCCATAAACAGCATTATTTAATAATTTGAAAAAATTCTGTTCAAACAAATTTTTAGCTAAAGTTCTGTGATAGTTATTTAAATCAATATACTTTTGCAACCAATTCGTTTGTTTAAACTGAAGAATTCTATGTATTTTTTTTAGAACTAATCCATGTTTAATACACTGTTGAAGAGTTTTATAATGTATGATATAATTATTTTTATCATTTAAATTCAACACTAATTTAGATTGTCTCATAGAACCAAGTTTTTTATTTTCAGCGCAAAATGGTAGGTCATTGTGATAATCATGTAATGAGGAGGATATTCTAAGTCTACCTCTAATATATATCCTATCTCCGAATCTTCTTTGATATCATTCAAATTAAACATTTCAATATTTCCAGCCCATTCAAAATTTTTGTAAGGTAGATACTGTGACATAGCATAACCATATAAATTATTAACATCTAAATAAATTAAAAAGTTGGAATCTTGACATGGATTATAATCACTTACATATATATTATTTGCAACTGAAAATCGTTTAGAACATTGAACAATCCCTCCTCTAATACCCTCAACAATAAAATTATACTTTTCAAAGTCAGTTAATAATTCTAGTTCTATTCCAGTTGTTTTTAACATTGCACTCCAAGACAAACCAGGTGCTGTATAATATTGACATGGATCTAAATTATAAATTTTTTTACATACTTTTCTAAAATTTTCAAACACATCGCATAATAACAAAACATCAACTTTCAAATAAAGTAATAAGTAATCTTTTAAATTGTTACATTTAAATGTATTCCATACATTTTTAGCGTGTGTATAGTCATCCTCACTACAAACCTCATTAGTTAGCTTATTAAAAAAAATTGGAAATAGGTGGTAAAGCGTTTTCTTCTAATCGTTCAGGAGAATCTAAATAGTCATATGGAAATACACCTTTATGCTTCATTAAATTAAATTCACTATCGTTAACAAAAGTTGATTTAACAGCATTGAAATCTTCATCAGATAAATAACCCGCTAGCTTTACTAAGCTAGATGCCATAAATTTACATGAATCTAGAAAACGTATTTCAATACTCTTATTTGAATCTATATAAATTCTTTTCGATATAGAAATATAAAGTTCCTTATTTAATGGAAGAATATTTATATCACCAACTACAGAGGAGAGTTCTCTAACAAACAAATGAGAATCATATGCTGAAAGATTATGAAAAAATACTGGAACAAAATTTGCTATTTGATTGTCAAATGACAATGATCAGCTACTCTAACATCAGTATTTAAAAAAGACTTTTCACAAATATGACAAATCGGATGTTCCTTTTGGTATTGTAGTTGAATTGATGTTAAGGAATTCATTGGTTTTACTTTAGATAAATAATTGTTATAAATCCATACAATCTCTCCCACTAATGAGTTAAAAAAATGTTTTGTACAGTCTTCACCTGAATAAATTTTAATCTTGTCTAAATTTGAATCAAATGAACAATAGATATAATAACTGTATGCAAATGGAATATGTTTTTGAACTGATTTTACTTTACTTGAATTTTGTATCTCTAACGGTTGAAGAATGCACTCAAAATCAGCATAAATTGAGAATGGAACATCTAATTTATGTTTAAAATTCTTAAATTTAAGTATTTTATCTTTATCTGATGGCATTGTTGTCACCATCTTTTTACACTCACGTTTGTGTTTCTCTAGTCTACTACTTGAAGAAACATGAGTTAAGCAGGTGTTACAAAAATGAATCCTATTTTTATTCTTTGTTACAGAACTTCGCAACAATCTAAAAATATATATATTTTTTTAATAAATTAGTATTGTATTGGAATCAAAATAATATCTTATTATTTTTACCTTGATATATTTTTTATCCAGATGTAATGAAATTTATCATCCTCTTCTATTAGGAGAAGATTGATGTGAGTCGATTTCTCAGCTTCTGTAAAATAGTAAGGACCTATAATCTTAGCATCCTCTAAACCGAACACATTTATACTTATATCAGGATTCTGCAGCTCAAAGACTCTGATTTTATTTATGGTAAGGGGAAATTCCATGTTTTCAAAATTTAATATTATATTATTTTCCAATGTTATAATGTTTGACTTAATGTCCGTTACTTTGTAGTTGCTACATTTATGTGGTTTCTTTTCCTTTGGAAGTGGATTTAATGCTGATATTATTGCCCATTTAAAACAATAAACATCATTGTTTTGCACATTGATGCAAGCCTTTTTATTCCTTATTTTGGGAGGAAGATTTATGTATTGAGATCCTCTCAAACATGTATATTTGTTGATGTTGATCTCTAGATGTTTTATTTCGATTAAAGTCCATCCACTATCTCGTTCTTGGAATTCACTCATTTTTTTAATTATTTCATTACAATTTTCAATATAATGATTTAAAATTTCTTCCAGTGTACTTGAGGGAGATAGTACCAACATTTTTGTGTGATGTGTAAATAAACTAATTTCATCTTTCGCTTTCTCTTTCATCAAAATATAATTACAATGTAGTGTACAATTATATTTAATAGATTCATGCTTTTGCAACGCCTTTTGAATTATATTGATTACTTTTTCTTGAATTGATTTGAAAAAGTTTTCGGGTATCAAATTATTGATCTCACTATTTTTTATTTTATAACTTTCTATTCGATTTTGAAAGCTAGATCCAAAGCAAGACACATCCTTATCTAACCATTTTACATATTTATCGATGTGTGTGTTAGTGCTGATATGATTCTTCCACTGATTTTTTGGAATAGTTAAATTGCAATTTTCACAGTATACCGTTTTTTCCTCTTTTTTTTCATTGTGTTCAATTGACTTCATATGCTTTAAAAGCTCTGGATAAGTACTAAATTTCTGATTACATTTCACACACTCAATTGAATGTTGTAAACGCAAATGACGATCCAAAGATTGATTATGTTCGTAAGTTTTCTCACAAATATTACATACAAATTCTCTCATTTTTATAACAATTATTTTGAATTTGATTAAATAAATGATTTTTAATATAATGATTACAATATGAAACCGTTTGCCCTTTTTATACGAAAACAAATATAATTTTTATACCCTCCACTATAAGATGGGGGGTATACTAATTTCGTTATTCTGTTTGTAACTACTCGAAATATTCGTCTGAGACCCCATAAAGTATATATATTCTTGATCGTCGCGACATTTTATGTCGATCTAGCCATGTCCGTCTGTCTGTCCGTCCGTCCGTCCGTCCGTCCGTCCGTCTGTCTGTCGAAAGCACGCTAACTTCCGAAGGAGTAAAGCTAGCCGCTTGAAATTTTGCACAAATACATCTTATTAGTGTAGGTCGGTTGGTATTGTAAATGGGCCATATCGGTCCATGTTTTGATATAGCTGCCATATAAACCGATCTTGGGTCTTGATTTCTTGAGCCTCTAGAGTGCGCAATTCTTATCCGATTGGAATGAAATTTTGCACGACGTGTTTCCTTACGATATCCAACAACTGTGATTAGAGTGGTTGAAATCGGTCCATAACCTGCTATAGCTGCCATATAAACCGATCTTGGGTCTTGACTTCTTGAGCCTCTAGCGTGCGCAATTCTTATCCGATCAGAATGAAATTTTGCACGACGTGTTTTGTTATAATATCCAACAACTGTGCCAAGTATGGTTCAAATCGGTCCATAACCTGGTATAGCTGCCATATAAACCGATCTTGGGTCTTGACTTCTTGAGCCTCTAGAGTGCGCAATTCTTATCTGATTGAAATAAAATTTTGCACGACGTATTATATTATAACTTACAACAACTGTGCTAAATTGGGTTCAAATCGGTTCATAACCTGATATAGCTGCCATATAAACCGATCTGGAATCTTGACTTCTTGAGCCTCTAGAGTGCGCAATTCTTATCCGATTGGAATGAAATTTTGCACGACGTGTTTCCTTACGATATCCAACAACTGTGATTAGAGTGGTTGAAATCGGTTCATAACCTGCTATAGCTGCCATATAAACCGATCTTGGGTCTTGACTTCTTGAGCCTCTAGAGTGCGCAATTCTTATCCGATTGGAATGAAATTTTGCACGACGTGTTTCCTTACGATATCCAACAACTGTGATTAGAGTGGTTGAAATCGGTCCATAACCTGCTATAGCTGCCATATAAACCGATCTTGGGTCTTGACTTCTTGAGCCTCTAGCGTGCGCAATTCTTATCCGATCAGAATGAAATTTTGCACGACGTGTTTTGTTATAATATCCAACAACTGTGCCAAGTATGGTTCAAATCGGTTCATAACCTGATATAGCTGCCATATAAACCGATCTTGGGTCTTGACTTCTTAACTTCTTGAGCCTCTAGAGGGCGGAATTCTTATCCGATTGGAATGGAATTTCGCAAAACGTGTTTTGTTATGATACCCAACAACTGTGCCAAGTATGGTTCAAATCGCCCAATAACCTGATAAAGCTGCCATATAAACCGATCTTGGGTCTTGACTTCTTGAGCCTCTAGAGGGCACAATTCTTATCCGATTTGAATGAGTTTTTGCACGAAGTATTTCGTCATGATATCCAACAACTGTGCCAAGTATGGTAGAAACCAGTCCATAACCTGATATAGCTGTCATATAAACAGATCTGGGGATTTGACTTCTTGAGCTTCTAGAGGGCGCAATTCCTATCAGATTTGGCTGAAATTTTGCATGACGTATTTTATTTTTTTTTTCAACAACTGTGTCAAATAAGGTTCAAATCAGTCCATAACCTGATATAGCTGCCATATAAACCGATCTGGGATCTTGACTTCTTGACCCCTAGAGGTCGCAATTATTATCCGATATGCCTGAAATTTTGTACGATGGATCCTCTCATGACCATCAACAAACGTGTTTATTATGTTCTGAATCGGTCTATAGCCCGACACAGGTCCCATATAAATCGTTCTCTCTATTTTACTTCGTGAGCCCCAATGGGCGCAATTCTTATACGAATTTGCTGAAGTTTTACACAGGTCTCCAACATATAATTTAATTGTGGTCCGAACCGGACCATATCTTGATATCGTTTTAATAGCAGAGCAACTCTTTTCTTATATCCTTTTTAGCCTAAGAAGAGATGCCGGGAAAACAACTCGACAAATGCGATCCATGGTGGAGGGTATATAAAATTCGGCCCGGCCGAACTTAGCACGCTTTTACTTGCTTACTCTTGTTCTTCCTGGGAAAAAATAGAACTACCCTCACCACAATTGTTTCATCACACTCCAGTGTGGTGGTCACACAACATTCAACATTAATCATAAACTCTGCTGACCGCAGCCTATAGTTTGGTCGTGAAATTTTATGTCGATCTAGCCATGTCCGTCCGTCCGTCTGTCTGTCGAAAGCACGCTAACTTTCAAAGGAGTAAAGCTAGCCGCTTGAAATTTTGCACAAATACTTCTTATTAGTGTAGGTCGGTTGGTAATGTAAATGGGCCATATCGGTCCGTGTTTTGATATAGCTGCCATATAAACCGATCTTGGGTCTTGACTACTTGAGCCTCTAGAGAGCGCAATTATTATCTGATTGGAATGAAATTCTGCACGACGTGCTTTGTTATGATATCCAACAACTGTGCCAAGTATGGCTCAAATCGGTTTATAACCTGATATAAATCGATCTTGGGTCTTGATTTCTCGAGCTTCTAGAGGGCGCAATTCTTATCCGATTTGAATGAATTTTTGCACGAAGTATTTTGTTATGATATCCAACAACTGTGCCAGGAATGGCTTAAGTCGGTTCATAACCTGATATAGCTGCCATATAAACCGATCTTGGGTCTTGACTTCTCGAGCCTCTAAAGTGTGCAATTCTTATCCGATTGTAATGAAATTTTGCACGAAGTGTTTTGTTATGATATCCAACAACTGTGCCAAGTATGGTTCAAATCGGTCCTTAACCTGATATAGCTGCCATATAAACCGATCTTGGGTGTGGATTTCTTGAGCCTCTAGAGTGCGCAATTCTTATCCGATTGGAATGAAATTTTGCACGACGTGTTTCGTTATGACATCCAACAACTGTGCCATCCAACATCCAACCTGATATAGCTGTCATATAAACCGATCTTAGGTCTTGACTTCTTGAGCCTCTAGAGGGCGCAATTCTTATCCGATTTGAATGAGTTTTTGCACGAAGTATTTTGTTATGATATCCAACATTTGTGCAAAGTATGGTTTAAATCGGTTCAAAACCTGATATAGCTGTCATATAAACAGATCTGGGGACTTGACTTCTTGAGCTTCTAGAGGGCGCAATTCCTATGCGATTTGGCTGAAATTTTGCATGACGTATTTTATTCTTCCTTTCAACAACTATGTCAAATAAGGTTCAAATTGGTTCATAACCTGATATAGCTGCCATTTAAACCGATCTGGGATCTTGACTTCTTGAGCCTCTAGAGGTCGCAATTATTATCCGATTTGCCTGAAATTTTGTACTACGGATCCTCTCATGACCATCAACATACGTGTCTATTATGGTCTGAATCGGTCTATAGCCTGATACAGCTCCCACATAAATCGATCTCTCTATTTTACTTCTTGAGCCCCCAAAGGTCGCGATCCTTATTCGAATTGACTGATATTTTACACAGGTCTCCAACATAAAATTTAATTGTGGTCCAAACCGGACCATATCTTGATATCGCTCTAATAGCAGAGCAAATCTTTCTTAAATCCTTTTTTGCCTAAGAAGAGATGCCGGGAAAAGAACTCGACAAATGCGATCCATGGTGGAGGGTATATAAGATTCGGCCCGGCCGAACTTAGCACGCTTTTACTTGTTTAAACAATAATTTATTCATTCGATTTATGTTTGTTGCCAATTTAAATTACACATGAACTCTTTCAATTTTTAATTAATATTTTTTTTTTTATTAAAAAATTTACTTTTCCATTTTCCCTATGGATGATGTCAGAGCTTAGGCATGATCAATGCGAAACGTCAATGCCCGCAACGAAACAGAAAAAAAAGTTTAATAGAGCAACATCGACGCTGAAAATTCCACGCTTTTCGCGCTTTGAATTTTGCTAAGGAAAATGTTTCGTGTCTGTCAGTAAGAGTCCCAACATAACATCATTCATTGTTGCTCTGATAGGGCCTTACGAGAATGGTTGGCAAAAAACGTATGGAACAAACATAAAAGAAAACAAAAAAACAAATGCTTATACTCGTGCTGGTGATGTATAGGGGGAAAACAGTCATCTTTAATGAATCAACACTCTGACTTCTACTATACACACAAATAATATAAACAAATTATGAAAGGCATGTCTTTAGAATAAATTTCAGAAACTTGTTGATGTTCTGTGGCAGCATTTCACCTACACTCTCACTTCTGGCCAATGGCTGGCGTGGTTGATGAAGATGGTGGTGCACTTTGTACTGGTGGAAGTTCATCTTTCGATTCGAAGTGTTCCTTAATGTCTTGACCGATTTCGTCACAGAATTTTTCGACCTCCAATTTCAGGTGTTGTTGGCGCATCATGCGGCGTTGAGACCAAGTTGGAGTAATATAACGACCAATGTAACAACCACATTGAGAGCAGTAATGGTTATAATCGTAACGTCCCTCCCATTTGATTACATCTTTACTGAAATGAAAGTAAGAAGAAGAAGAAGAGTTATAGCTTATGCTATCAGGGCAATCTTGTGTTTGTATTGTTATTAGAAGGGGGTTTCAATTTAACTACGAGTACTAACTAACAAAATATTTGTTTATGATTTTGAAAAGCTAACCCTTGTTATACCCTCCACCATAGGATGGGGGTATACTAATTTCGTCATTCTGTTTGTAACACCTCGAAATATGCGTCTGAGACCCCGTAAAGTATATATATATTCTTGAGCGCGATGTCATTTCAAGTCGATCTAGCCATGTCCGTCCGTTCGTCCGTCCGTCTGTCTGTGGAAAGCACGCTAACTTTCGGAGGAGTAAAGCTAGCTGCGTAAAATTTTACACAAATACTTTTTATTAGTGTAGGTCGGTCGGGATTTTAAATGAGCCAAATCGGTCCATGTTTTGTTACAGCTGCCATATAAACCGATTGGACTGAAATTTTGCACGACGTGTTTTGGTATCACTTCCAACAACTGCGCTAAGTATGGTTCAAATCAGTCTATGTTTTAATATAGCTGTCATATAAACCGATCTTGGTTCTTGACTTCTTGAGCCTCTATAGGGCGCAATTCTTAACAGATTTGACTGAAATTTTGCACATAGTGTTTTGGTATCACTTTCAACAACTGTGTTAAGTATGATTTAAATCGGTTCATAATTTTGTATAGCTGTCATATAAACTGATGTTGGATCTTGACTTCTTGAGTCAATAGAGGGCGCAAATCTCATCATGTTTTGCGTTTTTTGGTCCAAAAAAAGTATTTTCATTTATTAGTCTTTATTAAAAAAACTTCCTATATATGAAGGCAAATTTGGCAAAAAAAAATCCAAAGCCTTGATCCTCCACTTTGGGCACTTAATGTGGCAGCTATATTAGGTTATGGACCGATTTGAACCATTCTTAATAAAGTTGTCATAACAAAACAAGTCATGCAATATGTCAGCCAAATCGGATAGGAATTTCTCAGTAGATTCTCAAGAAGTCAAGACCCCAGATGGGCTTATATGGCAGGAAGTTCAATCGGTCAGGTTATGGACCGATTTGAACTATTCTTAGCACAGTTTTGAAAGTCATAACAAAACACCTCATGCCAAATTTCAGCCAAATCGGATAATAATTGCGTCCTCTAGTGGCTCAAGAAGTCAAGACCCCAGATCGGTTTATATGGCAGCTCGGTCTATTGACAGCCGTATTAAAATCGGCCCTATATTGGGTGTAAATATCGATGGGCCCAATAAAAGTCACTGTTTCAAATTTCAACTAAATCGGGTTGTAAATGAGCTTGTTTTGCTCACATCTATAAAATTAGGGGTATACTAATTTAGTCATTCCATTTGTAACACTTGATCTGCGACCCCGTAAAAAATATTTATTCTTGATCGATCTGACATTGACATTTTTATTGTACCCACCATCGAAATATTCAATTCCGACCCTATAAAGTGTATATATTCTTGGTCCTGGTAAAACTCTAAGAAGATATAGCTGTGTTCATCCGTCCGTCTATCTATCTGTCCGGTGGTCTGTTGAAATCACGCAATAGTCTCTAAAGGCCGAACTTAGCACGCTTTTTTATTTTATTTTATTTTATTCTGTTTGTAACTACTCGAAATATTCGTCTGAGACCCCATAAAGTACATATATTTTTGATCGTCGTGACATTTTATGTCCGTCCGACAGACGTCTGTCTGTCGAAAGCACGCTAACTTTCAAAGGAGTAAAACTAGCCGCTTGAAATTTTTGCACAAATACTTCATATTAGTGTAGATCGGTTGGTATTGTAAATGGGCTATATCGGTCGATGTTTTGATATAGCTGCCATATAAACCGATCTTGGGTCTTGACTTCTTGAGCCTCTAGAGTGCGCAATTCTTATACGATTAGAATGAAATTTTGCACAAACTATTTTGTTATGATATCCAACAATTTTGCAAAGTATGGTTCAAATCGATTCATAACCTTATATAGCTGCCATATAAACCGATTTTGGGTCTTGAGATCTTAAGGTTCTAGAGTACGCAGTTCGTATCCGATTGGGATGACATTTTGCACGATTTGTTTTGTTATGATATCCAACAACTGTGCCAAGTATGGTTCAAATCGGTTCATAACCTGATATAGCTGCCATATAAACCGATCTTGGGTCTTGACTTCTTGAGCCTCTAGAGTACGCAATTCTTATCCGATTTGGCTGAAATTTTGCATGACGTATTATATTATAACTTACAACAACTGTGGTTGGGTTCAAATCGGTTCATAACCTGATATAGCTGCCATATAAACCGATCTGGAATCTTGACTTCTTGAGCCTCTAGAGGTCGCAATTATTATCCGATTTGCCTGACATTTTGTACGACGCATCCTCTCAACATACGTGTTTATTATGGTCTGTTTCGGTATATAGTCTGATACAGCTCCCATATAAATCGATCTCTCTATTTTACTTTTTGAGCTCACAAAGAGCGCAATTCTTATTCGAATTGGCTGACATTTTACACAGGCCTGCAACATATAATTTAATTGTGGTCCAAACCGGACCATATCTTGATATCGCTCTAATAGCAGAACAAATCTTTTCTTATATCCTTTTTTGCCTAAGAAGAGATGCCGGGAAAAGAACTCGACAAATGCGATCCATAGTGGAGGGTATATAAGATTCGGCCCGGCCGAACTTAGCACGCTTTTACTTGTTTTACTTTATTTTATTTTATTTTTTTATTTTACTTTATTTTATTATATTTTATTTATTTTTTTTTATTTTTTTTTTATTTTACTTTATTTTAAATTATTTTATTTTATTTTATTTAATTTTTTTTATTTTATTTTATTTAACGATAGTTTGTTTTATTTTTTTTTATTTTATTTTATTTTAATTTATTTAAGTGTATTTTATTTTATTTTATTTTATTTTGTTTATTTTATTTTATTTTATTTTATTTTATTTTATTTTATTTTATTATATTTTATTTTATTTTATTTTATTTTATTTTATTTTATTTTAATTTACATTATTTTATTTTATTTAGTTTTATTTTTTTTTATTTCATTTTATTATTTTATTTTATTTTACAATCCACCATAGGATGGGGGTATGTAAACATCGTCATTCCGTTTTAAACTCATCGAAATAATGATCTGATACCCAGCAAGGTACATATATTCTTGGTCGTCTTCCCATTCAAAGTCTTTTAGACCATTTCTGTCCGTCTGTCTAAAGCTCGCTAACCTTTGAAGGAGTAAAGCTAGGTGCAAAAAATTTTGTACATTTACTTCTTAGTGCATGTCAGTTAGGATTGTAAATGCGCCAAATATGTGGGTCTTTGTTTTGATACAGCTGCCATATAAACCGATCTCCCTATTTAACTTTTTGAGCATCTAGAGGGATAAATGTTTATTAAATTTGCCTGATGTTTTTCATACAGTGTTTTGCTATAACTTCCAATAGCCATGCCAAATGTGGACGAAATCAGTTGATAACCTGATTTAGCGGGCACATAATCCGATCGCCCGCTTTGACTTCTTGAGACTCTAGAGAGCATTATTTCTCTACGATTTAGCTGAAATTATTAAAGTGGTGAATTTTTTCGACTTCTAACTGTCATGAAAAATGCGGTCCAAATCGGTGTATAACCTGATATAGCCCCATAGAAACTTATCTTCCAGTTTGATACATGGAGCCCCTGGAATCCCCAATTATTATCCGATTAAGCTGACATTTTGGATGGAGTGTTCTGTTACGACACCTAACAACCATGCCAAGTATGGTCCAAATCGGCATAACTGATATAACATCCATATAAATCGTTCTCCCGATTTGACATATGGAGCCGTTGAAATTTTGCACGTAATGCTCTGTTTTGATCTAGCCATGGCTGCCCGTCTTTTTGATGGATGGAGAGTTAGATGGAAAAGTGCCTCATCGGTTATTTTAAACCAAACCCCCAATTAAATATATAAGGAGCCTTGACTTATGACCTCATAGACCCAAGACAAATACAGATTGGTCGACAAACAGGTATAACCGCCACAAAATTCTCCTCAGCATCTATGAGATTTAAATTTTCTCCGAATTTGCTTATTTTTGGTGCGTAAAGTACAGTCTTTTCACATCCTGCAAGAACCAAGGCAAATACTGCGCAGTTTGATTTTTAGGTATTCATATACCCGTACAAGCACCTATTGAAACTCATTCCTGACTCCATGACTTCCTGAGTCCATCGATATCTCATTCTTTTAACGATTTAATTTCTTTGTAATAATCCACACAGAACTATCCAAATTTGTAAAAATTTCTAGTAGACTTCATGCTTGTGGAAATCCAAGGATCGACCCGGCACTACTTAGCACATTGTCATTTAGTTT
Source organism: Stomoxys calcitrans (assembly GCF_963082655.1). NCBI lineage: Eukaryota > Metazoa > Arthropoda > Insecta > Diptera > Muscidae > Stomoxys > Stomoxys calcitrans. Next base: position 89,736,335 of record NC_081556.1, on the reverse strand, counting down.
TACTAATTGCCTTGGCAAAACAATCTCAGTACAAATATATTTATTAATATATAGTTACCAACAACAACAGCAACAGTTAATAAGAGCTGCCAATTTTTGCCAAAAGGTGACCGCATCTTTTTCAACGCGAGTTGTGTTGTGTCTTTGACAGGCAGGACAATCAATTTCGACAGGCTCTTTTAGAAGGTGACCGACATTTTTTGGCAACTCCGGAGTTTTCTCTTGCAAAGTTAATCTACACGGTTTGGTGGAGGGTTCGGGTGTGATGGTGGTGGTGGTGGAAACCACATTCGACCCACTGTTTGTTTGGGCCATTTTTTATGAGAGGGTGCGCGCGTGGTGACTCTTCGAGTGTGACAAAATTTACTAAACATTCGCTGGCACAACGGCAACAAACAAAAGTCAAAAACAAGCGTTGGGCAAGAGTGTTAGTGCGAAAGACAACAACAATTACAATGGAGAGTTTGAGAAGATTTGCGGGGCGTTTTGCCATAGCAGAGCTATGAGCACTCTCATATTTTATTTAAGAGATCTGTTTTTATTTTCCCCATGTTTCGAGACACTCTGCCTGAGACACTTATCAAATCAAAGAGATCAGGCCGTGGCAATCGTCATCTCCAACCATAAAAAATGACCACAACCCATCCAACCCACTCCCACTTTGATAGACGCAGAAAAAACTTTTAATTTTGTTTTTGTATTTTTTTTTATTCTTCTTTATTTATTTCTTTCACATTTTCAAACAAATTTGTATCACATTTTATGATCAACAATCGCCGGCAGTGGGGGGGTGGCGGAGGGAGGGCCTACATCACTCTTCACATTGGCCTGGTATACAAGCCCAAATGGCCACCGCATTTTCTGCAACATTTTCTTTTACTCGAGAAGCTGCCCTGGAAACACATCGTGTAGAGGCAGGAGATGGCAAATATGGGGAAGCAGCTGCAAAGATAAAAACCGATTAGAAATTAATAACAAAAGTAAAGGAACATTTTAAACAAATGACAGATATGTACATATGATGTCAGTATGGCAAAAAAATGTTCTCCACTTTAAATAAAAAATGCTGTCATACGTTGAGGAGCGTGCCTTAACTATTCCATGAATTGACCTATTCTAACCCTTTGATTTTTTAAGATAAATTATGAGAGATAATTAAGATGCTAATTTCTGGAAAAAATCCCATTTACTGGGTACTTTTAATAATGAACTGCCACTTTCTATAGGGCCGAATAGAAAAAGGGTATATTGAAGGTTGTGGGATTTCTTAATTCTGAAGTATCTATTAAATAAAAATTAAATTGATGCTGATTGTTTGTTTATTTGATTATTTTTTTATTTGTATCTTAGTTTGTTTGTCTGTTCCGTAAAGACTTAAAAACGGCTCAACCGATTTTTATGAAACTCTCACAGATGGTAAAATAACTTGGGGAACGCCCCACCCCAAAACCCACCCGAACGGACATGTTTGCCGATTAGGACAATATGGGTATCAAATGAAAGGTATTTAAATGTAGAATACGAACTTGGCGTTAAAATGACACCATAAGTGTCGGGGATCCATCACCCCCTAAAACACCACCCAACAGGAAATTTTTACCGCTTTGGACAATATGGGTATCAAATGAAAAAATATTCCCTGGTGTCTGAGGGAGCTCCCCACCCCCAGCAGGACATATTTACCGATTGGGACAATACGGATATCAAATGAAAGGTATTTAAAAGTAGAGTAAAATGCTAATAAACAAGTAACTCGGGATATGTAAACCACCTTTCATCAAAATCCGGTGAAAACTGCATACCTTATGTCCCATAGCAGTTATATCGAATTATGTTCCGATTTTGACCAAATACTAATAAGTACAAGTCATTGTTCAATTATGTATAACAAAATATTGATCTTTTTAGCAGCTATATCTAAAAATAAACCGATCTGAACCATATACGACACGGATGTCGAAAAGCCTAACATAAGTCACTGTGTCAAATTTCAGTGAAATCGGATTATAAATGCGCCTTTATAGAGCCAAGACCTTAAATCGAGATATCGGTATATATGGCAGCTATATCCAAATCTGGACCGATTTGGCCAAGTTGCAAAACAAATGTCGAAGACCCTGACACAACGCACTGTCCCAAATTTCGGCGTCATCGGACAATAAATGCGCCTTTTATGGACCCAAAACCTTAAATCGAGAGATCGGTCTATATGGCAGTTATATGCAAATCTACGATCTGTGCCATATTGCAGAAGTATGTCGAAGGGACTAACACAACTCACTGTCCCAAATTTCTGCAACATCAGACAATAAGTGCACCTTTTAGGGGTTCAAAACCTTAAATCGAGAGATCGGTCTATATGGCAGCTATATGCAAATCTGGACCGATCTGGACCAAATTGAAGAAGGATACCGACTGGCCTAACACAACTCACTGTCTCACATTTCAGCAAACTCAGATAATAAATGTGGCGTTTATGGGCCTAAGACCCTAAATTGGCGGATCAGTCTATATGGCAGCTATATCCAAAACTGGAGCGATCTGAGCCAAATTGGAAAAGGGTGTCGAATGGCCTATGAAGGGCCTGATTGCAGACTGCCACTTAAACCTAACCTTCACTGTCAAACATCTTCAGTTTGGTTTATAATTTAACCATAAATCTTCTTACAAACGAACAATGCTTGCAAATTATTGAGTTTTATTACTAAAATGCCTGCTCTGTTAAGAAAGTTCATCGGCCGAATCTTGGGAACCCACCAAAATGTAATACCAACTAAATTTAGTTTAAGGGCATGATTTTATTCTTCATACCAAACTTCTGTCAAACCAGCAAAAATTACAACTTCTAGGAAACAAGGATAATCAAGAGACAGGTTTACATGGGAGCTATATCAGATTATAGACTGATTTGGACCGTACTTGGCACAGTTGTTTAAAGTCGTAACAGATGACAGCATGCAAAATTTCAGCCAAATAGGAAAATTGCGGCTTTAAAGGACTCACTTCAAATCGGAAGATCGGTTTATATGGGAGCTATATCACGTTATAGACCGATTTGGACTTTACGTACTAAAGTTGTTGAAAGTCATAGTAAAACACTAAAATTTCAACCAAATCGGACAAAAATTGTGGCTTCCAGGGGCTCAAGAACTGAAATCGGGAGATCGTTTTATATGGGAGATTTTTCAGTTTATAGACCTCATTGGACTTTACTTAGTGAATTGTGGAAAGTAATAATAAAACACTACGTGCAAAAATTCAGCCAAATCGGTCAAAATTGCGGCTTGTAAGGGCTCAAGAAGTCAAATTGGGATATCGGTTTATATGGGAGCTATATCAGGCTATAGACCGATTTGAACTTGGAACAGTTGTTGAAAGTCACAAGAGAACACTGAATGCTTAATTTTAGCTAAAACGGACAAAAAATGTGACTTTCAGGATCTCAAGAACTGAAATCGGGAGATCGTTTTATATGGGAGCTATATCTAAATCTGAACCGATATGGTCCATTTGCAATCATAAGCGACCTACATCAATGGTAAGTCACCGTGCAAATTTTCAAACGTGATTTCGACAGACGGACGGATGGGGTCGCAGTCCAAGATTTTGAAGTATTACAAACGGAATGAATCGATTATGATACCCCCATCCTATAATGGTGGGTATAATAATGGGAGGTAACAACAGTAAATAATATCTATGAATTCTCATATACATTGGGATACGAAAAATTTTACGTAGGTGCTTAAGAATTCAAATCGAGAGTTACAAAGTTATTATACCCAGTGATGTGTTGGGAGAAGAAGATATTCGACACATTTCTTCAATTTGGCCCAGATTAGTCGAGATTTGGATATAGCTGCCATATAGACCGATCTCCCGATTTAAGGTCTTAAGCCCCTAAAAAGGCTCCTTTATTGTCCAATGTCGCCGAAATTTGGGACAGTGAGTGGTGTTGGGTGCTTCGACACATTTCATCAATTTAGCCCAGATCGGTCCAGATTTGAATATAGCTGCCATATAGACCGATCTTTCGATATAAGCTTTTGAACCCAAAAAAGGCGCATTTACAGTCCAATGTCGCCGAAATTTGGGACAGGGAGTTGTGTTAAACCCTTCGACATCTTTCTTCAATTTAGCTCAGATCGGTCCAGATTTGGATATAGCTGCCATATGGACCGATCTCTCAATATAAAGTCTTGCGCCATAAAAGGCGGATTTATTGTCCGATTTTGCCAAAATTTGGGATAGTGAGTTGTGTTAGATGCTTCGACGTTCTTCTGCAATATGGCCCAGATCGGTTCAGATTTGGATATAGCTGTCATATACACGGATCTCTCGATTTAAGGTATTGCGCCCAAAAAAGACGCATTTATTGTCCGATTTTGCCGAAATATGGGACAGTGAGTTAAGTTAAGCCCCTCGACATTCTTCTTTAATTTGGCTTAGATCGGTCCATATTTGAATATAGCTGCCATATACACCGATATATCGATTTAAAGTCTTGGCCCCATAAAAGGCGCATTTATATTCCGATTTCACTAAAATTTGACACAGTGACTTATGTGGGGCTTTTCGACATCCGTGTCGTTTATCGATCAGATCGGTTTATTTTTAGATATAGCTACTAAAAAAACCAATATTTTGTTATACACAATTGCACAATGACTTCTACTTATTAGTATTTGGTCCAAATCGGTACACATTTCGATATAGCTGCTATGGGGCGGATTTTGACGGATTTTTGTACCTACGTACAAAATCCTTAATTGTTTTCAATACCACTTCCATAAGTTGGTTCATGTCTGATATTGTATCTCCACCTATGTACCGGTATCTGTTGGACGCGAAAACCCGGCAATGACATAGGGTATGGTCCAACGTCTCATCATATATCCTGCATGCCCTACGAATGCTATCACTTACCGCACCGATTTTACATAAGTGAGCTCGTAGTCCTATGTGTTCCGTTATGATACCAATAGCTATACTGACCTCCTTCTTGCTTCCACTTAGTAATGGCCTCGACTTTTCACGATCCATATGATTTTCGCCTGTTCCACAATGTTGCATGCGCATTCCTTGCCCACTCCATAAGATAAGTCACCCAAAGTTCGCGCCGAACTTTTATCCGATCTGGCTAAAAATGCGCATGACGAGTTATGAATACAGACAGACAGATAGACAGACATGGCTGCACATTGTATGGAATTTTCCTTTAAGGTGCTTACTATAAATTAACGAAGTTTCTTAAAACATCAAAGAATTCCCGACCATTTTTAGGGTATTGTTTATAAATTCTGGTCTAAATGTCTAAATTGGTTTACCAATACTATATGGGTTTTTTGGCGGCTCTTACAGCCTTTTAGTACTACAACTACCGAGTACAACTTTTCCTAGTTACGATTAATACAAAATTTCAATATATATCCAGGTTAATACTTACCACGAAAGACATGACATCAAACAATTCAATCTATCGACAAGGTCTGAATGCATAACAGTTACCGATTCAGACTTCTCCTTGCACAGTGGGCAAATGATATCTCTGGATTTGGGACCAACTGCATAGAAGCGCACATAGGGTTTACCATCGTCTTGGGATTTTGCTGATGGCCATGGTCTATTCTGGCTCTCGCTGCCTTCGAACAGTGGCGTTTGTACAGAGTATGGATTAGGTGTACGAGGCGAGTCCAAACGAATGTCGACCATACCTTGTTGTTGGCTAACCATAATTTCGATGCGTTAATTGTTTTCGAATACTTTGTAGGTGGTTTGGTGTGGACGCAAATTTCGTTTTTGTCACAACGCGTTGGCTAAAGAGACTGAATTTTTTTTCCCAAAATTTATTTGGTATGGTACGCTCTGATGGTAGACAAACAAAACGGAATTTGTGTTTGGGTGACTCTTTTGTGTGTCGGTAAAAAAAAATTAATAAAAATTTTACTACATTCGTTTGACAGGGTTGATGCTCTGAGAGCTAAGATATGCGAGTATATAAACAATTTAAGGGAATTCTCTTTCTAGCGTTTTAAGAGTTAAAATTCTTCAAATTCCTATTTGCTTGCTATTTCTAAATCATAGAACTTCAAGTCGCTCAGTGTCAAAATGCCAATGTTTAAATTAAACTGCGTAAAATCTTCTCTGAGATGGTATTTCGTTATATAGGGTATATGCAAGGCGTAACGCTGTTAGCATTATGTCATCGAAGTAATGCCGGCAACTTTGTTACGACCAGACCGCGTAGCACATTTTTTAAGAGAAAGCCCCATCTTCGTGAGCTCTAAATTAAATCCAATGCATCTTTTTAAAAATGCTTTGCTCATCCACTCTCTTTAGCATATTTGTCATATATGTTTGAGTACGAGCTCTGAGAGCTGCGAAAGATCTACGTTGGTCATATATCAATTTTAGAATGGCTTGTTTAAAACAACCACTGAGCATAAATTTATAATGTGAAAAAAAGTTAATGGTTTAAATATTTTAGTAGTGCGCATAATTTCGGCAATAAAATTGGCATAAAATAAGCATTTTGACCACAGTGCTCAAAATGAAACAAGAACAAGTAACAAATAAAAGTGTGATAAGTTCGGCCCGGCCGAAACTTATATACCCTCCACGATGAATAGCATTTTCAAGTTCTTTGCCCGGGAACTCTTTGTAGGCAAACAAAAAAGAATTTCTATGCAAAGGAAGCTACATCAGGTTATGAACCCGTTCAGGTCACACCTTTTTTGGATGATGAGACAATATTGGAAGCCATTGGCCAATATTTCAGGGTAGCCCTATAGGTGCACAAGAAGTAAAATCGGTTAATCGGTTTATATGGGAGCTATATTAGGTTATGAACCGATTCAGACCATATTAGGCACGCACGATGAAAATAGTAGAAGAATTTACAATCCCAACCGACCTGCACTTGCAAGAAGTATTTGTGCAAAATGTCAAGCATCTTGCTTAATCCCTGCGAAAGCTAGCGTGCTCTCGACAGGCGGACAGACATGGCTAAGTAGACCTAACATGTTAAGATGATCAAGAATATACACTAGGACGGGTTGACTTTTTATACCCACCACCGTGGGATAGGTGGTATATTCATTTAGTCATTCCGTTTGCAACACATCGAAATATCAATTTCCGACCCTACAAAGTATATATATTTCGGATCGTCGTAAAATTCTAAGACGATTTAACGACGTTCGTGTGTCTATCCGTCTATCTGCCTGTCTGTCCGTCTGTTGTAATCACTCTAGCGCCTTCAAAAATTGAGATATTGGGCTGAAATTTGGCACGGATACGTCTTTTAGATGAACGCTGGTTAAGTTTTTGAACGGGCCAAATCAGACCATATTTGGATATAGCTGCTATATAGACCGATTTTCCGGTAAGGGTTCTAATGCCCATAAAAACATTATTTTTCATCCGATTTTGCTTAAATTTGAAACTGTTTAAGGCTTTCCGACAACTGACCGAAATATGGTTCAGATCGGACTATATTTAGATATAGCTATTATATAGACCGATCTCCCGATAAAGGGTCTGAAGACCATAAAAGCTTTATTTCTTAACAGATTTCGCTGAAATTTAAAACAATAGGTTATTTTAAGCCTCGCGACATCCGATTTGGCTGTAATTTGCAACAGCGGGTTATTTTAAGCGTCCCAACATTTGACCTAAATATAATTCACATCGGACTTTATTTAGATATAGCTGCCATATAGACCGATTTCCTTATAAAGGGTCCGAAGGCCATAAAAGCTTTATTTTTACCCGATTTCGCTGAAATTTAAAACAGTAGGTTATTTTAAGCGTCCCGACATCTGACTTAAATATGAATTAGATCGGTCCATATTTAGATATAGTTGTCATATAGGCCGATTTTCCGATAAGGGGTATAATGCCTATAAAAACTTTATTTCTTTACCGATTTCGCTGAAATTTAAAACAGTAGGTTATTTTAAGCGTCCCGACATCTGACTTAAATATGGTTCACATCGGACTTTATTTAGATATAGCTGCCATATAGACCGATCTGCCGTTAAAGGGTCTGAAGCCCATAAAAACTTTATTTTTTAAGCGATTTCGCTGAAATTTAAAACAGTAGGTTATTTTAAGCGACCCGACATCTGACCTATAGCTGTCATATAGGCCGATTTTCCGATAAGAGGGTCTAATGCATATATAAACTTTATTTTTTATCCGATTTTGCTGAAATTTGCAACAGTGGGTTATTTTAAGCCTCCTGACACCCGACCTAAATATGGTTCAGATCGGACTATATTTAGATATAGGTGCCATATAGACCGATCTCCCGATAAAATGACTGAAGACCATAAAGGCTTTATTTATTAACCGATTTCGCTGAAATTTGAAATAGTGAGTTTTTCTGAGCCTCACGATATCCGACCTTTATATGGTTCAGATAGGTTTATAATTGTATATATCTGCCAAAAAGACCAATATTTTGTTCTACAAAAAATACAATTCTAAGAAGTTTCTTCAAAAAAACCATGTATCAAAAATAAAATCCTAATCCTCACCTCTCGACTTCAAAATGTATTCCCTATTCTTTCGATATTCGATATTTGATATTCTTGTAATCAAGGTACAGGTCGAATTTGTAGTTCGATTATTGTAAGATTTTGTACAAATCAATTTTCTGGTCCAAGTACAAACGGTATAGACTTTGAACAAAATCCGTTCAGATTTGGATATAGCTGCCACATATATATTCAATCCGATATTGCCTTTTAAGGATCTTGTAGCCATAATTTTGATCCGATCTTTACAAAATTTTGCACAAGACGTTATTTTTAATGTTCCAACATGAGTGCATAGTTTTACCAAAATCGGTTCAGTTTTAGATATAGCTCCCATATCTATGTTTCAGCTGATATGGCATTTTTAAGGATCTAGTAGCCATAATTTTGGTCCGAACTTTGTTGTACAAAAGCAAAAAGATATATATAGGAGCTATATGTAAATCTGAACCGATTTTGATAAAATTGTGCACACATTTTGGGATATTAAGTAGAACGTCTTGTGCAAAATTTTGTAAAGATCGAACCAAAATTATGGAAGGATCTGAACCATATACGACACGGATGTCGAAAAGCCCAACATAAGTCACTGTGTCAGATTTCAGTGAAATCGGATTACAAATGTGCATCTTATGGAGCCAAGACTTTTAATCGGGAGATCGGATTATATGACAGCTATATCCAAATCTGAACCGATTTGGGACAAATTGAAGAGGGCTGACGAAAGACGTAATACAACTCACTGTCCCAAATTTCAGCGAAATCGGACAATAAATATGACTTTTGATGGCTAAAAACCTTAAATCGAAAGATCGGTTTGAATTGCAGCTATATCCAAATCTGGATCAATCTGGACCGATTTGGGCCAAATTCCAAAGAGGATGTCGAAGGGCCTAACACAATTCATGGTCTCAAATATCGGCGCCATCAGATAATAAATGTGCCTTTTATGGGTCCAAAACCTTAAATCGAGAGATCGGTCTATATGGCAGCTATATCCAAATCTGAGCCGATCTGGGCCAAATTCAAGAAGGATGTCGGAGGGCCTAACACAACTCACTGTCCCAAATTTCGGCGAAATCGAATAATAAATCCGCCTTTTATGGGCCAAAGACCTTACATCCAAAGATCGTTCTAATTAGCAGCTATATCCAAATCTGCACCGATCTGTGACATATTGCAGAAAGATGTCGAGGGCCTAACTAAACTCACAAATTTCGGCGACATCGGGCAATAAATGCGCCTTTTATGGTTCGAAACCTTAAATCGAGAAATCGGTTTACATGACAGCTATATCCAAATCTGGACTGATCTGCGCCAAACTGGAGAAGGATGTCGAAGAGCCTAACATCACTCACTGTCCCAAATTTCAGCAAAATAGGTATGGGGTCGGAAATATTTCTATGTGTTGCAAACGGAATGACAAAATGAATGTACCCCCATCCTTCGGTGGTAGGTACAAAAATTAATAAACGAAAAAAGTTAAAACCCCTAGATGGCGCTGTTTCTATTTGATTTGACTGAAATTTTCCTCAACGACTTCTCCTATGACTTTTAACAATCGTGCTAATTATGGTCTGAATTGGTTCATAACCTAATATAGCTCCAATATGTACCGATCTCCCAAATTTACTTCTTATCCCCCATAGGAAGCAATTCTTATCCCATTTCGGAAAACTTTAGCCTGAAACGGTTCATAATCTGATATAGCTCCAACAGCACAGCAATTCTTTGCTTATAAAGAAATGTCGGGCAAAGAAATTGAGGGTATAATATATTCGGCCCCGCTAAAATGAGCATACATTACTTACTTTCTTAAACATTTTTATACCCTCCATCATAGGATGGGGGTATACTAATTTCGTCATTCTGTTTGTAACTACTCGAAATATTCGTCTGAGACCCCATAAAGTATATATATTCTTGATCGTCATGACATTTTATGTCGATCTGGCTATGTCTGTTCGTCCGACTGTCTATCGAAAGCACGCTAACTTTCGAAAGAGTTCAGCTAGCCACTTGAAATTTTGCACAAATACTTCTTATTAGTGTAAGTCGGTTGGGATTGTAAATGGGCCATATCGGTCCATGTTTTGATTTAGCTGCCATATAAACAGATCTTGGTTCTTGACTTCTTGAGCCTCAAGAGGGCGCAATTCTTATCCGATTGAAATGAAATTTGGCTCGACGTGTTTTGTTATGATATCCAACAACTGTGCTGAGTATGGATCAAATCAGTCAATAACCTGCTATAGCTGCCATATAAACCGATCTTGAATCTTGAATTCTTGAACCTCTAGAAGGCGCAATTCTTATCCGATTTGAATGAAATATTGCACGACGTATTTTGTTATGATATCCAACAACAGTGCCAAGTATGGTTCAAATCGGTCCATAACCTAATATAGCTGTCATATAAACCGATCTGGGGACTTGACTTCTTGAGCTTCTATAATGGGCAATTCCTATCCGATTTGGATGAAATTTTGAATGACGTATTTTATTATGACTTTCAACAACTGTGCCAAATAGGGTTAAAATCGGTTCATAACCTGATATAGCTGCCATATAAACCGATCTGGGATCTTGACTTCTTGAGCCTCTAGAGGCCGCAATTCTTATCCGATTTGCCTGAAATTCAACATCAACATACGTGTTTATTATGGTCTGAATCGGTCTATAGTCCGATACAGCTGCCATATGAATCGATCTCTCAATTTAACTTCTTGAGCCCCCAAAGGGCGCAATTCTTATTCGAATTGGCTGACATTTTACACAGGTCTACAACATATAATTTAATTGTGGTTCAAACCGGACCATATCTTGATATCGCTCTAATACCAGAACAAATCTTTTATTTTATCATTTTTTGCCTAAGAAGAGAAGACGGGAAAAGAACTCGACAAATGCGATCCATAGTGGAGGGTATATAAGATTCGGCCCGGCCGAACTTAGCACGCTTTTTCAATTTGAATTCTCGTTTGGTAGCCCGAAAAATTGTTCGAGTTGCCGATATGACCATTATTCTACCCACAATGTGTCGTTAATAGCCATTCTAAAACTACTTTAATGGCAGGTAAGTCGTTTGATTACCACTGCAAAAATCAGCTAACCATATCGATATACCCAGTCCCAGTCATAAGAGTACACTCAAAAGCACACAAGGTCTTTCAGTCTGGAGTCATCGGTATAGCCGAGTCCGAACGGAGTACAGCAGAGCGACACCTCTTTGCCAAGTTTTCACATGGCAAAGTACCTCTCAAATGTCGCCTGCATTAGGAGGGGATAACAATGACTAAAAATTTTCTCTGAAGTTCTTGCCAGGTGATCTACGTAAATAGCCTTTTTAAGTAAATTTCGATGGGTGAAGTATGTTTGTGCTTTCCATCACTAACACATAATGCTGACCAGATAGGTTATAAATATATATATTTCTCCCACATCCTTCATCTTCTTTAAGATTGACTTTACATAACAAATGGCACACTTTATATCAACAAATGCTGCTATTGTATATTCCTTTATAGCTAGAAGACCTTCTATAAAGTCGGCTAGGTCATGAAGTCGTGATGTCGCCTAGGCCAGTAGATTTGCTCTTGCTATATGCATGATATTGCCAAGACAGGCTATCTCTAGGAATCTGTTGTATCTCATTCTAATACGAAGAGGGTATATCTCCCTAAGTCAGGGAACCAATTTGTAGGACACCAGGGTTTCCCTAACAGCTCTTTGCGGTTTAAAGAAGTCGAAACTTTTGTCGCTCAAAGAATTTTTGACACAGACACAAATTGGATAACAATCTCCGACATACCCATATCAGTAATAACCCCTTTGGCCCCAAGGTGTTTGTGTTTGTTGGAGTAGTTGTGTATCTAGAGTAAATGCAAATTTTGCAAATTTTGCCCATGAACATTCCTCTAAGGAACTGGGGCAAAATTCTCACATGATAAGGAGCCTCCTTTTTATAGCTGAGTCGAACGACGTGTCTTTCGAGAGAAGTTTTATATGGCATAGTACCTCACAAATGTTGCCAGAATAAGGAGGGGAAAACCAACGCTGAAAATTTTTTTCTTATGGTCTCGCCAGGATTCGAACCCAGGTGTTCAGAGTCATAGGCGGACAAGCTAACCTCTGCGCTACGGTAGCCTTCGTACATCTACGAGTAGTTCTGGTATTTCCTCACTGGACATTGCCCATAAGTTGCCTTATAGGAGTGATAGGTGTAGACGATAGGATCTTCCATAGCCTAGAAGCCTTGAATGTATCTTCTTCAGAGCTAAGAAATTTCATTTAGGATTTCTTTTGAACCTTTCAAAACCATTCCTTAGACCTACTAGTTCTGTCAACAACCATGGACGTTGTTGTTCTCCCCATTGGCCTGGTTCTAGGACTTGCAGACCTAAGTGAGTTGTTTAGGTTGTTCGTGACCCACCAACCTCCATATTAATGTCCTCCATAGTTTTTTAAGTGAGGTTTGTTCATTCATTCAAACAACATGACCTAGCCAACATAAATACAATACATTCGATAATAACTGTACACTTTTCATAGGTATGCTTTTTAACCTTTACCTTCAAGTATTGCTGATATGAAGTACCTCTTTCTTCCGTCATTGTTTGGCTCCTGAATGGTGTGGCAGTCGAAATATATTTCAAACAGATGAACTGTACGGCTAAAATTCAAAGTCATGGTCAGAAATAGCTTGAAAGCAAAAGCAGCAGTTGATAGAGTAGGTTATTATTTAAGATTTAATTGTCATTGCCTGAGATATGTTAAGGTTGCATACATTGTCAGCAGCCCAAAACTAATTCAATCATTACATTTTCAATGATGTATCAATTGCTTAATCATAACTGTTTTTATTTCTTTTTATCAATACATTTTATTTATGAGGTAATTAGGCCAAACATTTCTATAATATCTTACATTAAATATAATTTTTAATCTCTCTTCATGAGCGCTTCCAATACCCCAAGTTACTGCCACATTTATTGCAGATCACCTTTCGGCCAATGGAACGCCGTAAACAGCACTGATAGACTGTCTTAAGAGGGAAGAGTGGAAGGCAACTGAAAAAGAGAAATGAAATGTGGCATTATTAACAAAATATGATTTCTTAGGATATATACTCGTTAAATTTGAGGTAAAGATTGCATGACAGGTCTTTTCGAAATGATATCAAAATTATAAATCCTAAATTGTAAATCAATGGTGTTATTGGTCCATCATTTAATGTGATATATACAAACAGCTTATTATAACCGTGATTCGATAGCATAACTCCATATGAAAACAAAATAAAAGCGTGCTAAGTTCGGCCGGGCCGAATCTTATATACCCTCTACCATGGATCGCATTTTTTGAGTTCTTTCCCCGGCATCTCTTCTTAGGCAAAAAAGGATATAAGAAAAGATTTGCTCTGCTATTAGAGCGATATCAAGATATGGTCCGGTTTGGACCACAATTAAATTATTGTATATGTTGGAGACCTGTGTAAAATGTCAGCCAATTCGAATAAGAATTGCGCCCTTTGGGGGCTCAAGAAGTAAAATAGAGAGATCGATTTCTATGGGAGCTGTATCAGGCTTCAGACCGATTCAGACCATATGTTGATGGTCATGAGAGGATCCGTCGCACAAAATTTCAGGCAAATCGGATAATAATTGCGACCTCTAGAGGCTCAAGAAGTCAAGACCGAAGATCGGTTTGTATCGCAGCTATATCAGGTTAGTAGCGGATTTGAACCATACTTGGCACAGTTGTTGGAAATCATAACAAAATACTTCGTGCAAAAATTCATTCAAATCGGACGAGAATTGCGCCCTCTAGAGGTTCAAGAAGTCAAGACCCAAGATCGGTTGATATGGCAGCTATATCAGGTTATGAACCGATTTGAACCATACTTGGCACAGTTGTTGGATATCAGAACAAAATACTTCGTGCAAAATTTTATTCCAATCGGATAAGAATTGCGTACTGTAGAAGCTCAAAAAGTCAAGACCCAAGATCGGTTTATATTGCAGGTATATCAGGTTATGGACCGATTTAAACCATACTTAGCACAGTTGTTGAATATCATAACATAACACGTCGTACAAAATTTCATTCTAATATGATAAGAATTGCGCCCTCTAGAGGCTCAAGAAATCAAGATCCTAGATCGGTTTATATGACAGCTATGTCAGGTTATAAACCGATTTGAACCATAGGTAACACAGTTGTTGGATATCATAACAAAACACGTCGTGCAAAAATTTCATTCCAATCGGATAAGAATTGCGCACTCTAAAGGCTCAAAAAGTCAAGACCCAAGATCAGTTTATATGACAGCTATATCAGGTTATGGACCCATTTGAACCATACTTGGCACAGTTGTTGGACATCAAATAAAACACGTCGTACAAAATTTCATTCTAATATGATAAGAATTGCGCCCTCTAGAGGCTCAAGAAATCAAGATCCAAGATCGGTTTATATGATAGCTATATCAGGTTATAAACCGATTTGAACCATAGTTAACACAGTTGTTGGCAATCATAGCAAAACACGTCGTGCAAAATTTCATTTCAATCGGATAAGAATTGCGCCCTCTAGAACTCAAGAAGTCAAGACCCAAGATCGGTTTATATGGCAGCTATATCAAAACATGGACCGATATGGCTCATTTACAATCCCAACCGACCTTCACTAATAAGAAGTGTTTGTACAAAAATGTTAATCGGCTAGCTTTACTCCTTCGAAAGTTAGCGTGCTTTCGACAGACAGACGGACGGACGGACGGACAAACTAATGGACGGACGGGCAGACGGACGGACGGACATGGCTAGATCGACATAAAATGTCACGACGGTCAAGAATATATATACATTATGGAGTCTCAGAGGAATATTTCGAGTAGTTACAAACAGAATGACGAAATCAGTATACCCCCATCCTATGGTGGAGGGTATAACAAGTAAAAAGGCGTTAAGTTCGGCCGAGCCGAACTTTGGATACCCACCACCTCGGGTATATATGTAAACCACCTTTCGTCCAAATCCGGTGAAAAATCCATAACTTATGCCCCAAAGCAGCTTTATTGAAATATGTTTCGATTTGGACTAAATACTATTAACAACAAGTCATTGTTCAATTCTGTATAATAAAATATTGACTCTTTTCGTAGCTATATCCAAAAATAAACGACATCCATCTATAATTGGGACCAAATCAGTCCGAACTTAGCACGCTTTTGCTTGTTATACCCACCACCGATGGATCCATCCATCGGTCCCAATTATATATGGCCGGGTCGAATCTAAGCAACCCACCGCCATGGTGGGTGGGTTCCCAATTCTAATTTCTCTCTATATACCAAATTTCTGTCAAAGCAGCAAAAATTAAAGCTTTTAGGAACCGAACAATGATGATCGAGAGACCGTTTTACATGAGAGCTATAACAAGTTATAGACTGATTTGGACCGTATTTGGCACAGTTGTAACAGAACACGGCTCGCAAAAATTTCAGCCAAATCGGACCAAAACTGCGGCTTCCAGGGGCTCAAACAGTCAAATCGGGAGATCGGTTTATATGGGAGCTATACCAGGTTATAGACTGATTTAGACCGTTTTCAACAAAGTTGTTGGAAGTCAAAACAGAACAACGCAAGCTCAAATTCAGTCAAATCGGACAACAATTGCTGCTTCCAAAGGCTCAAGAAGTCAAATCGGGAGATCGGTTTATATGGGAGCTATACCAGGTTATAGACCGAATCAGACCGCACTTAGCACAGTTATTGGAAGTCATCACAGAATACGTCATGCTAAATTTCAGCCAAATCGGACATAAATGGCGGTTTACAGGGGCTCAAGACTTCAAATAGGGAGATCGGTTTATATGGCAGCTATATCTAAATCTAATCCGATATGATCCATTTGCAATCCCCAATGACCTACATAAACATTTAGTATTTTTGGGAAATTTCAAGTGGCTTGCTTTACGCGTTCGACCTCTATCGTGATTTCGACTGACGGACGGACATGGCTAAATCGACTCGGATAGTCGAGACGATCAAGAATGTATGTACTTTATGGGGTCTAAGAGGAATATTTCGAGGTGTTACAAACGGAATAGAGTGAAGGAAGGCGCAGCAGAGCAGGCCCTGTCCAGCTAGTAGGTTATAAATACGCTTGTAAGGGACTTGTACCCTAAATAGTTATAGATAAATATAGTCCGATATAGAAGATTTTAGGTTCGGATATTTATGGGTCTAATTAGGCTTATTGTTCCGAATTTAAACGAAATTGGCTGGTAAATTGAGCCTAAATCTGCAGCCCCCACAGCTCCTGGTACAACTAACTGTTTCAAATTTCGCCGAAATCGTAAAAAAAATTGAGCTTCTTTCTGCTTAAGACCCTAAATCGCCAAATTGGTCTATGTGGCAGCTATATCCAAACATAATCCGATTAGGCCTTTTCAAGAACTTAACCAGCGTATAGAAGAAATACGAGTCTATGCAAAATTTCAACTCAAAATCTCAATTTTTAAAGACTGTAGCGTGATTACAACTGACGGACACACGGATAGAAACACGGACGGACAGACACACACACAGACTAAAATCATCTTAGAATTTCACGACGATCAGAAATATATACACTTTATAGGGTCGGAAATGGATATATCGTTGTGTGACTAAATGAATATACCCCCTATCCTACGGTGGTGGGTATAAAACAGTTAATTTTCACCTCTCGTATCAACTTTTATAGTAATCTCCTGGTTTCTACCATTTCGATAAATCGTCTAAAAAGTTATGCAAATGCGACACTGGGTATACAAGCCAATCTTAGCACACTTTCACTTTATAACAATCACCTCTCTCACTTACCATGATAATAAAGTCTCAAATCGTACGCTATAGGCATCCAAGCGCTGATGACAATCGGGACAATACATTTGACGCAAACAGCTGATGCTAGGACTCTCCAGTTTCCGTTCACACTCGTTGTCACTTCCTTTACCCTTAACACCAGCTATTGTGGCATATTTCGGTTGAGATTTTAGGCGAAGCTGTAAGGCGCGATCCTTTAGATCGTTGATGCTGAAAGATTTTGTTAGGCAGGGTGAATCGTGCAAAAGTTTGGCGGCATCCATTTCGCCGGCTATTTTTGCCAATTCGGATGAACTCAAATTGACTTCGACCATATCGTTGTCATCGATCATTGTGATCACTTGGTTGCTTTTACTGAATGTGGTGGGGCCGAGATGAAGTTGAAGACTGAGTGTGGCTCGCTGGTTGGCTGGCTTGATTGGATTTGCTTGGCGTTGATGGTTTAATTGAATTTTGTTTTTCGTTTTTTTTTTTCTAGTTTCAAAAGTGAGTGTAACTCTTTGCCGTGACCCAATTAATATGGAATTGAGCGTAATGTTTTGCATTGTCTTTCTTTTGCCGCATGAGTTTTACATTTACGAATTTAATTCCGTCTCTAGGCTAATGCTAATGCAGAGCAACTACTTTATGGATGTCATAAAGTTTTAACTTTAACCGAAGCGGTCGTCTAGAGCGCTGTCCAAATCTGTCTAACAACAGCGAAATAGGTTACCCCACATAAGCTTAGTGCAGTACCTTAGCAGTTAAATGAATGACTCTCTTTTATTGCTGGTGTTGGCGTCGCAATCATTGTGTGTGTGGCTGGTTTTTGAACCCAAGTTAACCGTTATTTTGATTCGTGTCTTTTATTTAAATGTCATTATTTCTCAAAGGTTTTGTTCGCACTCATTTGAGGCGCAGAAGAAGTGTGCGAGCTTTATGGTGTTGAGCTTACTTTCGTTTTTATGTCGTTTATACAAAGAAAAAATGCATCCGCTCACCTGTTGGATTTAATATGCATACCATGTCGCTCGCTTTATGTGTTTTGATGGCAAAAGCTAGCTCATCAGCTTTTACCGAACCTTTTAACATTTTAAAGCTACATTTTCCATTGACAACAGTTAGAGTGAATAAAGCTTTTTCTGGGAAGTATAAAATATCGCATGCGATAATATTTGAGCTTTATAACTTCCTTTATCAATCTTATGACAGTGAAAATAGGAGAATTTAATAAAACTTTTGTATTTTTATAAAGGGTTTTCCAATAGGGATTTGACAATGTCAGGTTATTCGGTATACTCAACATTTTCACCTTGTTGGTTGGGTTTGGAGCACAAATAAGACATTCAAATCTGGGGCCTAGTATCTAGGGAAATGAAAACTGATTGAAACAATGACTAAGAAAAGTTTTGCATAAGCGGAAAAATGATAACGAAAATCGAATCATAAATGCCTTCGTAAATGGGAAACTAAGAACTTTGACTAGGCCAAATATTGGAAAAATTAAAAATCAAATATCACAGGAGCTAGAAGCGGACTTTTTTGTAGAGATTTTTGAGCGCATTTTACAATTT
This sequence comes from Stomoxys calcitrans, assembly GCF_963082655.1. NCBI lineage: Eukaryota > Metazoa > Arthropoda > Insecta > Diptera > Muscidae > Stomoxys > Stomoxys calcitrans. Next base: position 89,717,369 of record NC_081556.1, on the reverse strand, counting down.
TGGAAATAGGACCACAAATAAAGATTTGTCAGTCTGAAGAAATGTTCCAAATGATGACGTGATCAATTTAAGTGGCCTGCCAAGAGGAACCTGGGTCACCTGGAGCTTTAAAATGTTGCTCATAATATGGTTTACACCTCAGATACACGTATCTTTACTCGTCCTCATTTCTATCATACGGTTCATTTGCTATTAGTATGGGTTGCAGGGTGGCAAAGAACTGCTTATAGAAGCCCTGACTGGTCATTGCAATGTCTGGTCCCTAATGTCGCGCTGATAACCGAGAGAGGTCGACCTTTTGTCTCACTGTTCCACAATTGTGAGGAGAAGAGTCATTGTAATAGGTGTACACCTCTTTCCGTGCCTGGATTCCCTACAGGCACTCAGCCCTCTTGTTATTCAGGAGTTCTGTGTAAGTCTGCTTTGGCTGAGTTGACCGAACATACTCTCACCGACTGCCTACTTTTTTTTATGTGTATTGGTTTCAATAATCTGTCCTTCTTGCTGCTTGGTACAGAGCTATGGTGTATCTATAGGTTTTTCTCCGTATTAATCTCCTCTTCTACCTTCTTCTAGAGCGAACACAATGGACCTTAGATTTTCGAGAAAAGCAGCTACAAACCGAGGTTACTAGGTTTTTATTATAATTAGTCAATATTGCTTCCTCATTTAAAGTTAAAACAATTGCTAGCATACTTGTATATATATTATTGTATTTATAACAAAATCCCGGGTCATTGGCTAGGTTTATTTTTATGCCACCACATTGAACCAAAGAAATGGTGTTGACTATAGTATTTAAAAAAAAAGCGCAAAAAACATGTTTGTACACTTAAAGTTCGGGTAATTATATAGGTATTAAATAAAAAGTTAGACAAAAACCAAGTAAAAGCGGGCTAAGTTCGGCCGGGCCGAATCTTGGGAACCCACCACCATGCATTCTGCTAAAATATGGGAGCTATATCTGGTTACAGACCGATCTGGACCGTACTTAACACAGTTGTTGGAAGTCATAACAGAACACAACATGGAAAATTTCAGCCAAATCGGACAAAAATTGCGACTTCCAGGGGCTCAAGAAGTCTAACCGGGAGATCGGTTTATATGGGACCTGAGCCAATATGGCTCATTTGCAATCCCCAACGACCTACATCAATATTAAGTATCTGTGCAAAATTTCAAGCGACTAGCTTTACGCGTTCGACCGCTATCGTGATTTCGACGGACGGACTGACGGACATGGCTAGTTCGACTCAGAATGTCTAGACGATCAAGAATATATATACTTTATGGGGTCCTAGATCAATATTTCGAGGTGACACAAACGGAATGACTAGATTAGCATACCCCCATCCTATAGTGGTGGGTATAAAAAACGCCATCGGTACTTGAACTTAGACGTTTTCGTCCATTGTTAAACCAAAGGAATAGGAGAAAGAAGATATCTTCTTACTCCTACCGTTGAACAACCCAGATCGGGTGGTCAATGCCTGATCCTACCGATCACTGTTTGCCTCTTGGTCTGGCTCTAGGACATTAACGAGTCTTTAAGAGCTTTTGTGATTCGCGTGATCATTATATCTATATCCTCCGCAGTTTCCACTGCGGAATTTGTGCCGAAATTTATCCCCAACCGCAGTTCTTCTGTTTAGCCGAGGTACCACTTCTGCAGTATTTTCTCCAAGGCTGAGAACGGAGAATACCAGGCTGAGATCAGAGAAATTGCTGTCACCCAACTCTTTCCAGTCACGTATCCTTCCACTTATATTCTCCGATATAACGGTTGCATCTGGTAGCTCTTACCTTTTTCTGGTAATAAAAGTCGGTTTATTTCCTTTGTTACAAATCGTCAGACTGCAGCTTATTATATAATCGAAGCTTCCCTAAATCTGTTGATGTGCTTTAGCATCACTTCCCACAATGAGAGTCGTTTACCCTGCAGAAGCTTCTTTTAACAGCAAATTTAATAACGGCTCACGATGTCAAGATCCGAAATCGGTTTATATGAAAGCTATATTAAATTATGAACAAATTTGGACCATACTTAGGCACAGATGTTGGAAGTCATAACAAAACACCTGATGCAAAATTTCAGCTTAATCGGAGAAGAATAGCGCCCTCTAGTGGCTCAAGAAGTCAAGATCCGTGATGGGTCCATGTTTTGATAAAGCTGCCATATAGCTTTATCAAAACATGGACCGGTATGGCCCATTTACAATCCCAACCAACCTACACTTATAAGAAGTATTTGTGGAATTTTCAAGTGTCTGGCTTAACTCCTTTGAAGATTTTTGAAATCGGACCACAAACAAAGATTTAGCAGCCCCAACAAATTTTCGAAATATCGAGGTGATCATCTTTAGGGGCCTGACAAAAATGCCAGGACAACCTAGGGCCTTAAAATTTTGCATCCAAGACCGTTACATGCTTGTTATATCTCTTATGATATTAACACTAGCAACGTAGGATTAACACAATACGCACTCCGTGATTACCTGAACCTCCACCTGCACAACCATATTATGTCCAGGCAGTCGGCCAGTAAATTCCTCATATTAGAAACAAAAACCCACCTTGTCCTCTATCTTTGGCCCATACGTGTAGAAAGAACTAACAGATGGCGATACCAGAGTTCCGTTAATCCAAGACCCCAAATGTCGTCTTAGGTATCCCATTCGAAACCTTTTCTCATCCATCCAGGGTTCCTATCTTCGGCTTGATTATTTTGCCGTGGGAGGATTGGTTCCATCTTCTATCCACTCTTCCATTGTCTGAGGTCCCAAAGCCGCATTGGCCGTCTACGGACGGACGACTAAGAATATATGCGCGTACATGTGGAGGTGTTACAAACGGAATGACGAAATTAGTATACCCCCATGCTATGGTGGGCGATATAAAAAGAAAATGCCTATTTAATGATACCACACCACGATAGGTTCCACTTTTTATATCCTACACCACAACTGTGGTACAGGGTATTATAACTTAGTGCATTTGTTTGTAACACCCAAAAGGAAGAGATATAGACCCATTTTCAAGTATACCGATCGACTCAGAATCACTTTCTGATTCGATTTAGCTATGTCCGGCTGTCTGTCCATGTTATTTTGTGTACAAAGTACAGGTCGCAATTTCAAATTGGTATGGGCATGTTTTTCGGTCTAGCGACGAAGCCTATTGAAATTGAAAAAAATTGGTTCAGATTTGGATATAGCTTCCATATATATGTTCGTCCGATTTGCAGTAATACAGCAATTAAATGGTCGTTTGTTAACCAATTCTGTCGAAGTTCTGCAGGAAAGTTTTTTTAATAGAAATCGGTTCAGATTTCGATATAGATCCCATATATATGTTCGTCCGATTTGCAGTAATACAGCAATTAAATGGTCATTTGTTAACCGATTCTCTCGAAATTCGACCGGAAGGATTTTCCTACGATTCTCGATTGAACTGTTGAATTTCATAAAAATCGGTTCAGATTTGGATATAGCTCTAATATATATGTTCGTGTGATTTAAAGTAATACAGCAATAAAATGGCTTTTTCATAACCGATTCTCTAGAAGTTTGGCAGGAAGGATTTTCTTATGACTCTCGACATAAATGGTGAATTTTGTAGAAATCGGTTCAGATTTAGAAATACGTCTCATATAAATATCGCCCGATTTTCACTCCAAGACCCACTGCAAGCACTTTTATTGACCAATCTTCAAAAAATTTTGTACAACGGTTTCCTCGACGGTTTCCACAATATCCATAAAGTTTGGTCGAAATCGGTTCAGATATATATTAGTCAGATTTTGGATAATTTGTTGTTTTTTGTCAACCGTTGTTATTACATTTTGAACATATTGGGTTGTCCAAAAAGTAATTGCTGATTTTTCATATAGTCAGCGTTGACAAATTTTAAGCAAATTTTAAGCATTAATCGAATTGGATCGTCATGTAACTGAGCGTGAGATAGGAGAGAAGTTAAATATACCAAAATCAACCGTTCATTATCACACAAAAAGTCTTGGACTGGTGAAAAAGATTGATATTTGGGTACCACATGTTTTGAAAGAAATTCATTTAACAAACCGAATCAACGCTTGTTCACCTTATGCACCTTAAACGCAATGAATTCGATCCGTTTTTAAAACGAATCATAACTGGAGATGAAAAATGGATTGTTAACAATAACGTTAGTCGAAAACGATCATGGTCCAAGCATGGTGAACCAGCTCAAACCACTTCAAAGGCTGATATCCACCAAAAGAAGGTTATGCTGTCTGTTGGGTGGGATTGGAAGGGTGTGGTATATTTTGTGCTGCTTCCAAGGAACTACACGATAAATTCGGATGTTTACTGTCAACAATTGGACAAATTGAATACAGCCATCAAGGAGAAGCGACCAGAATTGGTCAATTGTAAAGGTGTCATATTCCACCAGGACAACGCTAGACCGCACACATCTTTGGTCACTCGCCAAAAACTGAGTGAGCTTAGCTGGGAACTTTTGATGCATCCACCATAGCCCTGACCTTGCACCATCAGACTACCATTTATTTCGATCTTTGCAGAACTCCTTAAATGGTAAAACTTTCGGCAATGATGAGGCTATAAAATCGCACTTGGTTCAGTTTTTTGCAGATAAAGGCCAGAAGTTCTATGAGCGTGGAATACTAAATTTGCCAGGAAGATGGCAAAAGGTTATCGAACAAAATGGCAATTATATATTTGATTAAAGTTCATTCTAAGTTTTATTAAAAATGCATTTACTTTCTTTTAAAAAATCCGCAATTACTTTTTAGGCAACCCAATATTAGCTTTGCTCGAAATTTAATACAGGAATTTTAATAATCTATATGGATACATCAGCCGAGATCCAACAAAATTGGTTCAGAATTAGATGTAGCCCCCTTTTGTTTTTATAGGGTAGGTGTAGGTTATTAAAAAGTCGGCACCTCCCGACTTTTGCCTTTCCTTACTAGTTTGATTAATGAATGAGTGGCATGCCACAGTAAAGTAGAGGTTGGCATGTCCATCTATGGCGTAGAACGCCTGGGTTCAATTCATGGCTTGAACAATCAGAAAGATTTTTTCAGCGGTGGTTATCCAATTACAAATGCTCTCGACATATAAAAGGTTAAAAACTTCTCTAACATGTGGTATGGCTAAGCGGCAAGCAGTTGGACTCGCCATAAGGGAATATATCGCCATAAATAGGAATACACTCATTGACATGAGAGAAGTATCCCCAGTTCTGTAATGGAATTTTTATGGGAAATATATGTAGAATATATATGTGTCAGTAAAAGTCATTATGCAATGGCTCCAATGTTACCAGAGATATTACTAGATCTTTTCAAAATTTTACACTGTTTCAAATACAGGGTGAAGGATAAATTCTTGGAACCGATTAATGAAGAATGCAAAATCAATAAATCATCCATACGTACTGTTGTGGCCATAAAATTTATTTTATGGCATTTCTTATATGTTTAAGCTTAACTAACCGTCATTGCAATTCCTTAACATTTTTTTATTTTCTTTGCATTTCAATGTCAGTTTGCAACACTTCTCAAACCACATATTATTACAAATATAACAGCTTATTTCAAAGAAGCTGAAGCTTGTCTGTCAACCCCTAATAAAAGCATGTAGTAAAATATCCAGAGATCAAGTCTTTATTAAACATTCAAAGTATAAACAGGATCACGAAGTTCTCGGCCAGTTGAAACAAAACAAAAAGAATTACAAAGAATACACTAAATACTCATCTTTAAAACAATTTAAATTAATTATGGATGAAATAAATCCTGCAGTGGGAAAGCAGCCGCTATTGGTAAAAAATATTGTGCCTCCGGAAATACTAACATTCGGACCGAATCCAATTCATATACTGTGCCCCTTTTGTAATAAGAATGTAATAACTACTGTAAAGCGAAAACATAAATGGGTTCACATCTTGTATTCGCTGTGCTATTTATGCATGTAAGTATTGTCACAAACTAGTTTGGTACAAAGACGGTTCTAATTATACCCTCCACCATACTTACTTTAATTTAATTGGCTATAATAGAATATTTGTTCCACTAGCCGAATGTAGAATAGCGTTCCAAGCGCCTCGATCTTCTGCGCTCATTCTTAAATCTCTGAAACCAAGTTTCGAGGTGTCCCCCACCACTTGATCTTTCCATTGGGCTTTTGGTCTTCCCGGTTTGCGTGTACCATTGTGTTTGCCTTCAAAAGACTTCTTTGCTGGAGATTCTTCATCCATTCTGACAACTAGACCTAGCCAACGCAGCCGTTGTATTTTGATGCGTGTAACTATGCTATCGTCGTCATACAGCTCGTGGTTCATACGTCGCCTATATTGTCCATTAACGCTAACAGGTCCATATATTTTACAAAGAATCTTTCTCTCAAATACTCCAAGAACTATCTCATCAGCTTTCACAAGTACCCTTGCTTCAGAACCATATAACAGAACGGGTAGTATCAGTGTCTTGTATAGTGTAATCTTCGTCTGTCGAGAGGTGGCCTTGTTTCTAAACTGCTTACTTAGGCCAAATTAGCATCTGTTTGCCAGTATTATTCTTCAATTAATCTCAAAACTGGTGTCATTCGTTTCGGTTACGGTGGTGCCGAGGTAGATGAAGTTACTGACTGTCTCAAAGTTGTGGTTCCCAACTTTCTCCATTTTTTCGGTTTATAACTGCCATATAAACCGTCCTGGGTTCTTGATTTCTTAAGCTTCTAGAAGGTGCAATTTTTATCCGATTTTTCTGAAGTTGGGCCCGAAGTGCTAAGTATGGTTGAAATCGGTCTATAACCTGATATAGTTGCCATATAAACCGATCTGGGATCTTGGCTTCTTAAGCCTCTGGAGAGAGCAATTCTTATCCAATTTGGCTCTTTCTATGACCTTTAACATATGTATCTAATATGGTCTGAATTGATCTATAGCCTGATACAGCTCCCTTTAAACCGATCTCCCAATTATTCTTCTTGGGTCCCTACAAGGCGCAATTCTTATCGGAATGAACTGAAATATTACCAAATGACTTCTATACGGTCTTTGACATTCAGTTCATTTGTGTTCCGAATCGGACTATAACTTCATATAGCTCCAATAGCATAACAATTCTTATCCATTATTCTTTATTTGCCTAAAAAGAGATACCGCGCATAGAACTCGACAAATGCGATCCATGGTGGAGGGTATATAAGATTCGGCCCGACCCAACTTAGCACGCTCTTACCTGTTTTTAAATATCTAGGTCGTGGCAAAAATCTGGGACAATCTAGCCATGTCCGTCCGTCTGTCTAATGGCATAATGTTAGTCTTTAATAAGTAAAGACGGACTAAAGTCCGGCAAAGACGACCATTTTATACCCTACACCACATTGGATATGCAGGCTTTTAGTCGTCGAATTTAAAATTTGCTTAAATTTCATACATAGAATTTCGATCAAAATCCATACAAATTGTAGGAGTCATAGAGTATATGTGAACCAGCTTATAGATCGACGGATTAATAGGTTAGCAACCGCCTTAAAAGTGAAAATCGGGAGTTGCATATATATGGGAGCTATATCTAAAACTCAACCAATTTATATGAAATTCACCAGTAATCAGAAGAGTTATAGGAGAAACCTTCATGTCAAGTTTTGTGAAGATCGGTTAACAAATAACTAAATTATTAAGTTTCATTCAAAGTCGGACGAAAATTTATATTCAATAGCTATACTGTGAATCATATGGCAATCCTTTGTGTCAATTTTCGTATGAATCGCAACATATCACAAAATGATTGCAATATTAGTCCAAATCTGACGAACATATATATGGTAGCTATATCTATATCTGAACCGATTTCTTTGAAATTCACCAATAATGCCGAGACTTATAAGAAAATATCGCTGGCTTAGGTGTATGTCCATAGAATCGGTCTACAAATGACGATGTAAATGAAATTTTAGTCCAAATCGGATGAACATATTGTAGGAGCTATATCTATCTCTGAACCGATTTCTATGAAATTCGCCAATAATGTTGATACTTATAAAGGAATAACTCGTGCAATAGTTTGTGAGAGACGGACTACAAATGACGATATAATTGCACTTTTAGTCCAAATCGGACGAACATATATATGGGAGCTATATCTAAATCTGACCCGATTTCTATGAAATTAACCAATAATGTCAAGAGTTATAAAAGAACCTCTCGTGCAATGATATAAATGCATTTTTAGTCCAAATCGGACGAACATATACATGGGAGCTATATCCAAATCTGAACCGATTTTTATACCCACCACCGAAGGACGGGGGTATATTCATTTTGTCATTCCGTTTGCAACACATCGAAATATCCACTTCCGACCCTATAAAGTATATCTATTCTTGATCAGCGTAAAAATCTAAGACGGCCTAGACATGTCCGTCCGTCTGTACGTCTGTCTGTTTAAATCACGCTACACTCTTCAAAAATAGAGATAATGAGCTGAAACTTTGCACAGATTATTTTTTTGTCCATAGGTTAAGTTAAGCAGGTTAAGTTCGAAGATCCATAGGTTAAGTTAAGCAGGTTAAGTTCGAAGATGGGCTTTATTGGACAATATCTTGATATAGCCCCCATATAGACCGATCCACGGATTTAGTGTCTTAGGCCCATAAAAGTCTCATTTATTTTCCGATTTTGCTGAAATTTGGGACAGAGAGTTATGTAAGGCCCTTCGACATCCTTCTAATATTTGGCCCAGATCGGTCCGGATTTGTTATAGCTGGTCTCTCGATTTAATGTTTTGGGCGCATAAAATGCATATTTATTGTCCGATGTTGCCAAAATTTGGGACAGTGAGTTGTGTTTTGTCCTTCGACATTCTTCTTCAATTTGGCTCAGATCGGTCCAGATTTGGATATAGCTGCCATATAGACCGATCCGCCGATTTGCTGAAATTTGGGATAGTGAGTTGTGTAAAGCCCCTCGACATACAATACTTCTTCAATTTGGCTCAGATCAAACCAGATTTGGATATAGCTGTCATAGAGACCGATCTCTCGATTTAGGGTCTTGGGCCCATAAAAGGCGCATTTATTGTCCGATTTCGCCGAAATTTGAAACAGTGAGTACAGTTAAGCCCCCGACATATTTCTGCAATTTAGCCTAGATCGATCAATGTTTGCACATAACGGCCATATAGACCGATCTCCCGATTTATGGTTTTGGGGCCATAAAAGGCGCATTTATTGTCCGATTTTGCCGAAATTTGGGACAGTGAGTTGTGTTGAGCCCTTCGGCATCATTCCTCAATTTGGCCTACATCCGTCCAGATTTGGGTATAGCTACCATATAGACCGATCTCTCGATCTAAGGTTTTGGGGCCAAAAAAGGCGTATTTATTGTCCGATTTCGCCGAAATTCATGGAAGTGAGTTGTGTTGGCCCTTTAATATTTTTTTGAATTTGGCCCAGATCGGTAAAGATTTAGATATAACTGCCATATAGACCGATCTCTCGATTTAAAACCTTGGCCCATAAAAGGCGTATTTATTGTCCGATGTCACCAAAATTTGGGACAGTGAGTTAAGGTAAGTCCCTCGAAACACTCTGCAATATGGCACTGATCGGTGCAGATTTGAATATAGCTGTCATATACACCGATCTTTCGATTTAAGACTTTGGGCCCATAAAAGGCGCATTTGTTGTCCGATTTCGCCGAAATTCGGGACAGTGAGTTGTGTTAGGCCCTTTAACATTTTTCTTGAATTAGGCCCAGATCGGTGAAGATTTAGATATAGCGGCCATATAGATCGATCTACCGATTTAAGGTGTTGGGGCCATAAAAGGCGCATTTGTTGTCCGATGTCGCCATAATTTGGGACAGTGAGTTGTGTTGGGCCCCTTGACAACTTTCTGCAATTTGGCCCAGATCGGTTCAGATGACTTGTTAGGTTTTTCGACATCCGTGTCGTATATGGTTCAGATCGGTCTTTATTTGAATATGGCTACCAAAAAGACCAATATTTTGTTTTACAAAATTAAACAATGATTTGTACTTATTAGACCATTCAATATCCCTGTCGAATTTGGTTCAAATCGGTCTATATTTCGATAAAGCTGCTATGGGCGCATAAATTAGCTAAATAGCTTAAAAATAATTTTGAAAAGTTCTTGTTCTTCATATACTTAATATATATGTTTGTACTTAATAAAATATTACAAATTTCTTTCTTTTATTATCAGATGCTGCTGTCTATCGTTTCTACCAGTATATCGGAATTTTGTATGCACTACCTATCACATCTGTCCCGAATGTCATATTTTTCTTGGCTCAAATGAAAATTCAATATAACAGAATAATCCATTATTGATGTCATTTTCTACTTCCGTTTAAGTACTTGGTCATTTAAAAAAATCAAAGAAAATGAATTTAAAAAAATAATATCTGAAACTTTTTTAAGTATCCTACGTGGCAATGTAATAAATTTTAACACTAAAAGCCATTTAGTCGAAAATCTAAAATGTTGTTGCAATAAATTATACAAGAAAATTTGATTTAAAATTGATTTTCATAACAAACTTTTTTTAGAAATTTGTGTGAGAAAGATTTATTAATAACCAGCAAAAAATTGGTAAGTATAAGTAACTTTTTTTTGGCATCATAATTAATGGACTACTTACTACCCTCAGGTATACTAGCTGCTTAAATACAATGAGCTATCAACAGGAATATCGTCTGTGATACCGAAAATATATTTAAAAGTTGTTACACTGAACCTTCGATGAATTATTATTCCCTCTACTACAGGATGGGACTATACTAGTTATATAATTCCCTTTATAACACATCGAAATATTGATCTGAGACCCAACAATGTATATAACCTTGATAGTCTTAATATTTTAAGTCGATTTAGCCATGCCCGTCCGTATGTCTGTCTGTCGAAAGTACCCTAGGTTAGGTAAGGTTAGAAAGAGGGATATTAATCCGTCCCATGCCACTATGGACATACACCTAAGCCAGCAAACGGCTTGTTCTAAAAACTAACCTCAAAAAAGGAAATTATAAGTTAGGAATTGCGTCCTACTTACAAAATCCTTAATTGTTTTCCACACCATTCCCTTAAGATGGTCCCTGTCTGGTAATGTGTTCCCACCTAAGTACAGGTGTCTTTTAGCCGCGAAAGCCGGGCAATGACATGTCCCTATGTATCCCGTTATGATACCAAAAGCTATACTGACCTCCTTATTACTTCCTTTCAGTAATAGACTAGTTCTTTCACGATCCGGATCAACCCATATGATTTTCGCCGTCCTATCGACTGTTTCGCTGTTCCGCGGTATTACATGCGTGTTCGTCGCTCTTAACTCGGACTGAGTCGAGCCACTCTGATTGAGGTATCTCCAAAGCATGCATTCTTAACGCATCAACCGCTTCTTCAGGTGTCGTCTCACGATAGGTCACATGACCATCTTGCAATATCAGTTGGCGCACAGCATCTATGGTTTTTGGAACAACAACTGACTTCGGACGTCCTTCACGAAATTCGTCTAGGAGTGAACTACGACCTTGATTGAATTTAAAATACCATCCATAAACACTGGTCCTCGATGCAGCTTCATCGCCAAAAATTTAATTAAGTTCATTGATGCACTGTTGTTGAGTTAATCCACGTCGGCAGTTGTAGCAAGTAAGAGCGTGCTAAGTTCAGCCGGGCCGAATCTTATACACCCTCCACTATGAATCGCATTTGTCGAGTTCTATGCACGGCATCCCTTTTTAGGCAAACAAAGAATATTGAACAAGAACTGTTATGCTATTGGAGCTATATCAAATTGTACTCCGATTCGGGCCATAAATGAAAGCTGAACATTGCAGGTCATTGTGTAATACTTCAGTTCTTTCACATAAGAATTGCGCCTTGTAGGGGCTCAAGAAGCAAAATCGGGAGATAGGTTTATATGGAAGCTGTATCAAGTTATTGAACAATTCAAACCATATTAGACACGTATGTTGAAGATCATAAGAGAAGCCATTGCATAAAATTTCTGCTAAATCGGAGGAGAATTGCGTCATCTAGAGGCTTAAGAAGTCAAAATCCCAGATCGGTTTATATGGCAGCTATATCAGGTTATGTACCGATATGGGCCATACTTAGCACAGTTGGTGAAAGTCAAAATAAAACACCTCGTACAAAATTTCAACCAAATCAGATGAGAAATGCGCTCTCTATTGGGTCAAGAAGTCAAGATCCCAGATCAGTTTATATGACAGCTATACCAGATTATGCACCGATTTGAATCATACATAACACAGGCTCAAGAAGTCAAGACCCCATATGGGTTTATATGACAGCTATTTCAAGTTATGGTCCGATTTGAACTATACTTAACACTGTTGTTAAAAGTCATAGCAAATAACCTCATGCAAAATTTCAGCCAAATCGGATAGTAATTGCGTCCTCTAGTGGCTCACGAAGTCAAGACCCAGCTACAGCAGCTACATCAGGTTATGGACCGATTTCAACTAATCTTATCATAGTTGTTGGAAGTCATAACAAAACATGTCGTTTAAAATTTCAGCTAAATCGGATAGGAATTGCGCCCTCGCTCAAGAAGTCAAGACCCCAGATCGGTTTATATGGCAGCTATATCATGTTATGGACCAATTTCAACTAATCTTATCATAGTTCTTGGAAGTCAAAACAAAACACGTCGTGCAAAATTTCAGCTAAATCGGATAGGAATTGCGCCCTCTAGACGCTCAAGAAGTCAAGACCCCAGATACCTTTATATGACAACTATATCAGGTTATAAACCGATTTCAACCATACTCAGCACAGTTGTTGGTTATAATAAAACACCTCATGCAAAATTTTAGCCACATTGGATAAGAATTGTGCCCACTAGCGGCTCAAGAAGTCAAGATCCCAGATCAGTTTATATGGCTGCTATACCAACACGTAGACCGATATAGCCCATTTACAATCCCAACCGACGTACACTAATAAGAAGTATTTGTGCAAAATTTCAAGTGGCTAGCTTTACTCCTTCGAAAGCGTGCTTTCGACAGCCGGACGGATGGACATAGCTAGTTCGACTTAGGGTATAAATATGGAGGGTATAAAAAGTAATCGCACGAAAATGTTCACAATTTAATTCTATACTTTGGGCGAGATGAATCTTTTTTAGTTACTGTAAACATCACAAATAGCTCTCGTATTTCAAAACGTTCTGAGTACGTATAACAGCAAAAATATCATGCTTTTCGATAGAGCTGTCAGTTGGCAGATTGCAAATCAAGGATTGTCTAATCCTAAAATATAAAAGACAACCCTCGTATAATACAAATGAAATAACACACAATTAAGTAGGTCTTCTACAAAAATACTCAATACTTTTGAATGTTATCGTTTAATATTGGATTATCACATTTCAACAAACGAGTAACAAAAATAATTGTTTATAATGTTTTTACAATTTGCGATAAATTAAAATAAAAAGCCAGGTGGTCAAAGACCAATTAAAGCAGTATAAACTGCATCAATCAGCAAACATCATAACTACTTCATAAGATAAGCAACTAAATTTGTCAAAAGGGACTGAAAATTGGAATTCAAGTCCATGCAAACCCATAGAAACTTTAGGTTATCTTTATGGCAACGGAATATAATTTATGGGAAAGTTTTTCTTTCAGTGAATGGAATCGTATTTGTTTGGCAACCCTAGGCAGCTGAACCCTAGCTGAAACTTTGCACAGACTCTTTTATTGTCCATAAGCAGGTTAAGTTCGAAGATGAGCTATATCGGACTATATCTTGATATAGCCCTCATACAGACCGATCGGTCGATTTAGGGTCTTAAACCCATAAAAGCCCCATTTATTGTCCGATTTTGCTGAAATTTGTGACAGTGAGTTGCGTTAGGCCCTTCGACATCCTTCATTAATTTGGCTCGGATCGGTCCAGATTTGGTTATAGTTGCCATATGGACTGATCCTCCGATTTAGGGTCTTAGGCCCATAGAAGCCACATTTATTATCCGATTTTGCTGAAGTTTGGGACAGTGAGTTGTGTTAGGCCCTTAGACATCCTTCGTCAATTTGGCTGAGATCGGTTCAGATTTGGATATAGCTGCAATATAGACCGATCCTCCGGGCCCATAAAAGATTTTGCTGAAATTTGGGACAGTGAGTTTTGTTAGGCCTTTCGACATCCTTCGTTAATTTGGCCCGGATCGGTCCAGATTTGGTTATAGTTGCCATATGGACTGATCCTCCAATTTAGAGTCTTAGGCCCATAGAAGCCATATTTATTATCCGATTTTGCTGAAGTTTGGGACAGTGAGTTGTGTTAGACCCTTCGACAACCTTCGTCAATTTGGATCAGATCGGTCCAGATTTGGATGTAGCTGCCATATAGACCGATCCTCCGATTTAGGGTCTTACGCCCATAAAAGCCACATTTTATCCGATTTTGCTGAAATTTGGGATAGTGTGTTATCTTAGGCCCTTTGACATCTTTCTTCAATATGGTCCAAATCGGATCTGAATTGGATATAGCTGCCATATAGACCGATCCCTCGAGTTAAGGTTTTGGGCCCATAAAAGGCGCATTTATTGTCCGACATCGCCGAAATTCGGGACAGTGAGTTGTGTTAGGCCCTTCGACATCATTTTTCAATCTCAGATCGGTCCAGATTTGGATATATCTGCCTATAGACCGATCTGTCGATTTAATGTTTTGGGCCCATAAAAGGCGCATTTATTGTCCGATGTTGCCGAAATTTGGGACAGAGAGTTAAGATAAGCCCCTCCATATATTTCTGCAATTTGGTCTAGATCGATCATGATAAGGTGTGCAATGTTCCCCGGATTTTGATGAAAGGTGGTTTAGATATAAACCCGAGGTGGTGGGTATCCAAAGTTCGGCCCGGCCGAACTTAACGCCTTTTTACATGTTAATTATTTCCTTGGTAATAAAACAGAAAAAATTACTACTGAGTTCTTTCCACGAACAGCCACTAAAAGCTTATTAAAAAAAATCGCTGGTTAAAACTAAGTTCATTTAAAAAAGTCGTGTGCAACATTTGTTGACGGGACTACATACCAATATCTCATTGTTGTAATGTATAAAGTATTCGTTGGCATTTTAATATGAATAAAAAATTTAAACTTTTCAGAGTTTCAAACAAAACGATATGATCTTATCATATTGCAAAAGTTATAAACAAAATTTGACTCATATTGATTACCAATCAAAAAGAAAAATAATGAGAATCGAAAAATTATAAACATAAGGGGATTCCCTAGGCTGAAGAGAATAACGTCAAACGTGAAGAAAATTACATTTTATATTTGGAATGTTATCAATGTCTAGGTTATTACTTTTTATTGGAGCTTTTATCAAGAGTCAGTTAAAGTTGATTC
Source organism: Stomoxys calcitrans (assembly GCF_963082655.1). Taxonomy (NCBI): domain Eukaryota; kingdom Metazoa; phylum Arthropoda; class Insecta; order Diptera; family Muscidae; genus Stomoxys; species Stomoxys calcitrans. The sequence continues at coordinate 89,701,949 of NC_081556.1, read as the reverse complement.
AGCATTTGACGAAAATGATAAATCAAAAGACGTTAAACAAAATAACCTTTTTTATTAAGTATTTAAAACAGCGAGAATATAATTCAATACTAACCCAGCGGTGGAAAACAGTTGCAGTTCTCTTAAATGCTAAAGAGAGTTAACCTTACAAGAGTGCTAATACAAATACACACTCAACTTCTAGCATCTTGCATTGTTAGAGATGGTCGATGGGTTAATACCTAAAAGATATTTACCCGGTAAATTGGATAAATAAACGGGTATTTACCCATTTATACCCAAAAGCTGGGTATTTATAATTTGGCAGACATCTTAGGAATAAAAATTTTTTTGATGATTTCGGATTCTTTGTATATAAACCTGATCTTCTGATCTCACTAAATCGGATTTTAAAAGCAATAAATTGGTCATTTTTCATATATGTCTATCAAATTTACCACATTGAGTTCTGGTAGACCCCTATTCATTTCTGTGAAGTGCGGATCAGGTTGGACTATATTTGGATATAGCTGCCCTCAGACCGACCACCCCATCACCCGATATAGGCTATTGAGGTTACAAAACATCCATTTATTATCCGAATTCAACAAAATTTGGCATTTTTCATCCTATTTCAATGAAATTTGGCATAGCGAGTTCCGGTACCCCTCCAACCTTTTTGTTGAATATCGTCCAGATCGGAGCATTTTTGGATATAGCTGTCATATAGACCGATCTCCCGAAATAGGATATTCAGCCCATAAAACGAGCATTTTCATCCGATTTTGATGAAATTTGAAACAGTGAGTTTTGATAGACCTTTACACCTGTTTGTTGAATATTGTCCAGATCGAAACATATAGCAGAAAGTTGTTGAAGAGCCTAACGCAACTCACTGTCCCAAATTGCGGCGAATTCGGACAATAAATGCGCCTTTTATGGGCCCAAAATCTTAAATCGAAAAATCGGTGTATATGGCAGCTGTAACCAAATCTAAACGGATCTGAGCCAAATAAAAGGACCTAACACAAATCATTGTCCCAAATTACGGCGAAATCGAACAATAAATGCACCTTTTATGGATCCAAAACCTTAAATCGATAGATCGGTCGCCTTTTATGGGCCCAAAACCTTAAATCGAGAGATCAGTCTATATGGCAGCTATATCCAAATCTAAACCGATCAGAGCCAAATTGAAGACAGCTATCTAAGGGCCTAACACAAATCACTGTCCCAAATTACGGCGAAATCGAACAATAAATGCACCTTTTATGGATCCAAGACCTTAAATCGAGAGATCGATCTATATGGCAGCTATATCGAAATCTGAACTGATGTGAGCCAAATTGCAGAAAGTTGTTGAAGAGCCTTACACAACTCACTGTTCCAAATTTCGGCGAAATCGGACAATAAATGAGCTTTTTATGAGCCTAAAACCTTAAATCCAAATCTGGACTGATCTGGGCCAAATTGCAGATATATGTCGAGGAGCCAAACTTAACTCACTGTCCCAAATTTTGGCGACATCGGACCATAAATGCGCTTTTTATGGGCCCAAAACTTTAAATCGGCAGATCGGTCTATATGACAGCTTTATCCAAATCTGGACCGATCTGGTCAAAATTGAACAAGGATATCGACTGGCTTAACACAACTGACTTTCCCAAATTTCAGCAAAATCGGATAATAAATGTGGCTCTTATGGGCCTAAGACCCTAAATCGCCGGATCGGTCTATATGGGGCCTATATCAAGATATAGTCCGATTAAGCCTATCTTCGAACTTAACCTGCTTGTGGACAAGAAAAGAATCTGTGCAAAGTTTCAGCTGAATATCTCTATTTTTATACCCTCCACTATAGGATGGGGGTATACTAATTTCGTCATTCTGTTTGTAACTACTCGAAATATTCGTCTGAGACCCCATAAAGTATATATATTCTTGATAGTCGTGACATTTTATGTCGATCTAGCCATGTCCGTCCGTCTGTCTGTCGAGGCACGATAACTTTCGAAGGAGTTAAGTTTGCACAAATACTTCTTATTAATGTAGGTCGGTTGGGATTGTAATTGGGCCATATCGGTCCATGTTTTGATAAAGCTGCCATATAAACCGATCTTTGGTCTTGAATTCTTGAGCCTCTAGAGGGCGAAATTCTTATCCGATTGGAATGAAATTTTGCACAATGTTTTTTATTATGATTTCCAACAATTGTGCTGAGTATGGTTCAAATCGGTCAATAACCTGATATAGCTCCCATATAAACCGATCTTGGTTCGTACGACGTATCCTCTCATGACCATCAACATACGTGTTATTATGGTCTGAATCGGTCTATTGCCTGATACAGCTCCCATATAAATCGATCTCTCTATTTTATTTCTTGAGCTCCCAAAGGGCGCAATTCTTTTTCGAATTGGCTGACATTTTACACAGGTCTCCAACATATAATTTAATTGTGGTCCGAACCGGACTATATCTGAATATCGCTCTAAAAGCATAGCAAATCTTTTCTTGTATTCTTTTTTTGCCTAAGAAAAGATGCCGGGAAAAGAACTCGACATATGCGATTCATGGTGGAGGGTATATAAGATTCGTCCCAGCCGAACTTAGCATGCTTTTAATTCTTATATATAAGAAGATGAGGTCTTAGACGATTATTTCGAGGTGTTACAAACGGAATGACTAGATTAATATATCCTAGATTGGGTATTAAAATGATACAAAATTCTTTATCAAATGGCATCCTCTTTGGTGCAATCAAAAATTGTCAGAGTTTTGTTTAAAAAAAAAGTTATGCTTAGTGTAAAATTTTCACATAAACAAAAGTCCCAACGTACGCAAGCAAATTAAATACAGAATTGGATTAAATTTCAACTTGCATGTTTATTTTAGTTGTCATCTAAGCACTTAACCCCGAAATGTAGATTGTGTTGATGACAATGATAATGAACAATCGATAAGATAAATTCTAGCATTATTCACTATTTTCACTTAGTATTTTCATATTATAGCATTGAAAAGGCAATTGAAAAGATTACATTTGAATCACAATATAATAATATAATAGAATAGAGTAGCCAAAATGGAAACTAAAGCCACCAAAAACAATGGAAACCGGTGTGAGAGTGTTTGTTAATAAAGTGCTAATCGTGTGCGAAAGATAAGGTAAGAGTGCTGGTCTTGGAGCTTTCAAAGCACCTAATACGTGAGCATTTGTTCCCCGTAGCCCTTCGAGCCTTATATCGAAGAACTTGCTTATATTAGTTTAGGTTTTAGTGGTTGTCTGCAATCAGACCCACTTGTGAAACCTCAGAAAAAGGAATATGCCTTTTAGAACCCACCAGCCAGAGAGTTTTAAAAAGCCCTGTAACTTCCGAATAATTACATGCGCTATTTCCTCCAAAAATAAAGAACCATCTTGCCAGTGAAGGACAGACATCAGATGTTTTATTTTTCATTTTCCTCAAAATCGTCACATCTTCTGCAGTAGTTTTTACTTGCAACCTTTAGTCCATGGTTTCTAATCAAAAAATCATTTGTCATTACGGTCAATATGAGTAAAACTTCTGTTCTAGCGAATGACAGCATAGCGGGAGACCTCTTCAAGTTTAGATTGGATTATCATCAATCTCAATTTGTGACCATATATCATCCAGGGCAACGAATTTCGGCCTTATCTGGTGGTCATTCAGTCTCGAACCATCCAAATAGAAGTCTTTGAACATTCCACTACATTGGATATTGTAGTTCAATTTGTCTAGCCACAATAGCATTATACTTATGACAGTTGCAGCATACAGTTAATGCATGGTACATAGTATAAACCCTCAAACTTTGGTCAAGGGCTCTCTTGCAAGTGTATATGCCCTTTCCAAAATGTTAGAATTGAAATAAAATTTCTTGTCCAGCAAAACCCCCAGGTATTTCATGTCTTCAATATCATCTCCTCCCAAAGAGAGAGGTGCCACAGTGGATAAGAAGCGGGTATCTCCTGCTAAAAAGAACAAATTTCGTCTAAGACATTTTAAGGCCTAGATCAATTACGGCCGACCACTTCGATGTAGTATATAGGTTAGGTTAGGTTAGGTCTAAGTGGCAGTCTGTCATCAGACTCAGACGTTTTCGTCCATTATGATATCACAGGAACAGAAGAAGGAGAATTCCTTCTAGATCCTACCGTTGAACCATCCAGATCGCTTTAAAAAGCCCAATAACTTGTGAATGTTCACATCCGCTAAATCAGACAGCTCTTTCTTACTGCTAGTGCGGGACATACAGACCGAAGGTGTTCTATAGTCTCTTCTTCTTCGATGTCCTCACAGCTTCTGCAAAAGTCGTTGCTAGCAACCTTTAGTCTATCATCATGTTTTCCCATTAGACAGCGATCTGCCATGACGGACACAATGACTGAGACGTCTATATGAGGCCACATAGTTTTGGAATGTCGCCCTTCGGGCCTGGCCCTGAAAACTTAGTATACATGTCGCTAGAGGCATAACCACAGATTACAGTCTCCCTGGAGTGTGTAAGGTAGTTCCTAGTCTCACAAGCTCGTCTGCTTTAGAATTCCCTGGGATATCTCTGTGGCCCGGCACTCAGAACAGGTGAATTTTGAACTGTTCAGCGTAATGATCTTAGCCATTCCACCACTTTCTTAAGTGGTCTGGTAACCTTTTCGATATGACCAGTTCTAGATCTTTAGAGTACAACCCAAATACCACCTGGTCGTTTAGTTTGAAACCATCCGTATAGAAGTATATGTAAATTCTGCTACCAAAGACATCGCAGTTCCAATCGGTTCTATCAGGAATAGTGGTACAGTACACTTTATCAGAAAGCGGCGTAGGCGGGGTGTAATCCACCCGATTAAGAGGCGTATGCACTCCCTCCGAGCAACACGCCTAATAGAAGGCTAAGTAAACATACATTCACTTGTGTGTAGGAATTTTTGAGTTAACGTCACAAGCAACAACAAACAAGTAAAAAGGCGTTTAGTTCGGCCGGGCCGAATATCGGACAACAAATGGGCCTTTTATGGGCCCAAGACCGATCGAGAGATCGGCCTTTTTGTCCGATTTCGCAGAAATTTGGGACAGTGGGTTGTGTTAGGCAACTGAACATTCTCCGTCAATTTGGCTCAGATCGGCCCAGATTTGAATATGGATGCCATATAGACCGATCGCTCGATTTAAGTTATTGGGCCCATAAAAGGCGCATTTATTGTCCGATTTTACTAAAGTTTGGGACAGTGCGTTGTGCTAGGCCCCACGGCATCTTTCTGCGATATGGCCCAGATCGGTCCAGATTTGGATGCAGCTACATCCAAATCTGAACCGATCTGGGCCATATTGCAGAAACATGCCGACAGGCCTAACACAACTCACTGTCCCAAATTTTGGCAAAATCGGACAATAAATACCCCTTTTATGAATCGAGAGATCGGTCTATATGGCAGCTACATCCAAATCTGGACCGACGGGAGCCAAATCAAAGAAGGGTTTCGAGAAGCCTAACACAACTCATTGTCCCAAATTTTGGCAAAATCGGATAATAAATACGCCTTTTATGGGCCAAAGACATTGAATCGAGAGATCGGTCTATATGGCAGCTACATCCAAATCCGAACCGATCTGAGCCAAATTGCAAAAAGATGTCAAGGGGCCTAACATATCTCAGTAACCCAAATTTCGGCAAAATCGGATAATAGCGCCTTTTATGAACCAAAGACCTTAAATCGAGAAATCGGTCTATATGGCAGCTATATCTAAATCTAGACCGATCTGAGCCAACTTGAAGTGGGATGTCGACTGACCTAATGCAACTCACTGTCCCAAATTTCAGCAAAACCGATTGCCCTAAGATCCTAAATCGGCGGATCGGTCTATATGGGGGCTATATCAAGATTTGGTCCGATATAGCCCATCTTCGAATTTAACCTGCTTATGGACAAGAATTTAACCTGCTTATGGACAAGAAACCATCCTTCGGTGGTGGGTATAAAAAGGCGTTAAGTTCAGCCGTGCCGAACTTTGGATACCCATCACATCGGGTATATATGTAAACCACCTTTCAAATTAAAGAAGGGTTAAGAAGGGCCCAACATGTCTCACTGTCCCAACTTTCAGCAAAATCGCATAATAAATGTGGATTTTATGGGCCTAAGATCCTAAATCGGCGGATCGCTCTATATGGGGGCTATATCAAGATATATTTAGTCTGATAAAGCCCATCTTCGAACTTAACTTATGGACTTATGGCAAAAAAAGAATCTGTGCAAAGTTTCAGCTCAAAATCTCTATTTTTAAAGACGTGATTTCAACAGACAGACGGACGGACATGGCTAGATCGTCTTAGTCGTCTTAGGGTCGGAAATGGATATTTCGATGCGTTGTGAACGGAATGACAAAATAATTCCCCAACCTTCGATGGTGGGTATAAAAATATATTTTTAGATTTGTACCACTAAAAGTCGATGATATGAAACTATTTATCGAAACATGAATGATATTTAGAATGCCGATAGTAATGTATATTGTTTTTGTTAAATCATGACATCTCTACAAACTACAAAAGGAACCCAAAAAGTGTCAGAGAGGGAGTGAGAAATTAACTAACCAAATGTTTGGGGGGGAGAGTATTAGGGGTGAGAATGCGAGAGGTGACTACAATGTGCAAGAGAAAGAGTATGCTAAAAGAGGTCACTATTGGTATCCGGGTGTGTGGTGGTGTGGTGCGGTGGCCCTATTTGGTGTTCTTTGGCATGATGGTCAATCAGTAGTGGCTATGACGTTTGTGGGTTAATATCTTGGCAACGGTTAAATACAACTTTGGTTTTGTGATTGGTCCCATAAAAATTCAATATCTTTTTGTATGTTTCTATATTCGTAGGGACGAAGATAGTGTACCTTATATTTCATGATCAGAAGGGGGTTGTGTGAGGGATCGCGCTGCCACTAAACAACCCACAGCGGCATATAGCGCCATCTGGCAATATGTTGTTTCGATTAAAAGGCAGATCGAACCTGACATTAATATATGACGCCAAGTGTTTGGGCGTCATCATTTTTCTTTAAACGACCTATCATGACAAAAAATGAATTCAACTTTCAGAGAGTAATTCCCCTTAAGTGCACCAACGTACATGCAGCCTTACTATGATAATATAGAGCCCATATTCAAAGCATTTGAGAATAAAGAAGGAATTTGACGTTAAAATTTTTGGCCCACAATGTCAAGTACCTCCAAACATGCTCGAAAGGACATGTTGCTGATTTAAAAAAATCTGGGTCTAAATGAAAGGGTCTTAGGAGTAGAGCACGATCATAAAATTCAAACATTTAACAAGTGGCTGAGGATTCGCCTTATACCTAAGTTGACATGTAACCCAATAATGGTAATATGGTACCAGTATTCAAAAGAAGGGTATATTGCAGTAGTGTAAAAATCTGTTACGTCCACATGTAAAAGCTCTAAACAGTAAGTATGATAAGCAATTGAAATGGCTATATGAAGTCAAGTTTCAAGCGCTCGCCCCTCCTTCAATTCTCCCCAAACGGACAAATAACTCAATAATAACAATATGCGTCATAAATTATAGAAGAGGGGTAGATTGTAGAAGGCGCAGCGTAGCATGCTTGGGCGGGATAGTATATTATTAATTGTGGTCGTTGTATGTCCCTTGGTTTGGTTGTGGGACATGCGGTCTTAAGCGAGATGTTTAGGAGTTTCGTGATTAACTGGACAATTATGTCCATGTCCTCCCCAGTATCACTTTTATATTAGACTTACAGCGAACACAGCTGATTGCTTGCCAAAACTTATCCCAATCCGCTTTCCATCTGTTTTGAGGAGGGACCACCTCTGCAGTGTTTTCCGGAAACGCTGAAAATAATGTAACTGTGATCAGAGAAGCTGTTGTCAACCATTGCCGGCTTTCGCTCCTAACAGACATCGGTACTTAGTTGGGGACACAATACCAGACATGAACCAACTTAGGGGCGAGGTATGGTAAACAATTAAGGCTACCTACCAATGACGCCGAACGCCCGAATTCAAATCCTTGGCGTGGAAATCAGAAAAATTTTCAGTGGTGGTTAACCCTTTACTAATGCTGGCTAAATTTTTGCGGTATACTGCCATGTTTAAACTTCTCTACCAAATGGTGTCGATATGCGGCACGCCGTTCGGACTCGGCATATACCCACCACCATAGGATGGGTGTATACTAGTCATTCCGGTTGTAACACTTCGAAATATTGATCTGGCTGAAATTTTGCACGTAGTGTTCTGTTATGAATTCCAACAACTGTGCAATGTACGGTCCAATTCGGTCCAGTTACCGATCCCCCGATTTGACTTCTTGAGCCCATGAAAGCCACAATTTTTGTCCGATTTAGCTAAAATTGCACGTGATGTTCCGTTACGACATCCAACAACTGTGCCAAGTACGGTCGAAATCGGTCCATAACCTGATATAGTTTCCATATAAACCGATCTCCCGATTGCGCTTCTTGAGCACCTGGAGGACTCAATTTTAATGTGATTTGGCTGTATTCTGTTACGACTCCCAACAACTGTGCCAAGTAAGGTTCAAATTGGTCAAGAACTTGATATAGCTCCATATACACCGTTCTCCCGATTTGACTTCGTGAGCCCTTACCAGCCACGATTTGTATCCGTTTTGGTTGACATTTTTCATTTAGTGTTCTGTTACGACTCTCAACAACTGCGCCAAGTACGGTCCAACTCGGTCTATAACAAGATATAGCTCCCATATTTTAGCAGAATCCATGGTGGAGGGTTCCCAAGATTCGGCCCTGCCGAACTTAGCACGCTTTGAGAGAAGCATCCGTTATTCTTTAATGTTTTGTTCATTGGGAATGTAGGGATATTTCCCATGACCAGCATTTCGCCAGGCTTAAGCCATGTAAAAGATAGTTCCTCAGATAAATCTTCAGCAAAAATTCCCGAACCGTCTTGTGAGCTTCTAATCCCACCTTCTCTATAAACCTTTAGTCACATCTTGTGGACACAACTCCCTTAGACTTGTTGATGCAGTCGGAGTTTAGTACTTGTTGATGCAGTGGGAGTTTAGTACGAATACTGCATGTCTCCGGCTTCCATTGTTCTAATCCAATTTAAAATTGTTTCACTAGCTATATGAATAGTGGGGATTGAAGTCCCTTAGTCTTCTAAGTATGGATTAGGTATTTGAAGCATGTTTTTGACATCCATGGGTTTGTCATTGTTCGAGAAATAATATTGTCCATCTTGACCCAACCAAGTGCAGCCTTAAGACAAATTTTACCTTCCTACAACTGTACATATTGGCTGAACCTCAATCCTCAACAGATATTAGTTGATAAAACCGATCAGAAGATTTTTCAGTAGCACGCCCATGTGTTGTTCGCTTTTAGTTTTCGAGATGTGTTTCGATGAATAATTAAACATATCACATATCAGTATTCTGTAATTCCATCTACAATCGTTTGCATGATTCACTATGATACGACCCAGTGTTGTACCAGCTCAATCGGATCGCCCAGTTCAAATCGCTGCTAATGTTAGCATTCAAAACATTCCCCATCCGCTCGCATGGGGTCGGTATAATTTTTGGTTATAAAGGGTGATTTTTTTGAGGTTAGGATTTTCATGCATTAGTATTTGACAGATCACGTGAGATTTCAGACATGGTGTCAAAGAGAAAGATGCTCAGTATGCTTTGACATTTCATCATGAATAGACTTACTAACGAGCAACGCTTGCAAATCATTGAATTTTATTACCAAAATCAGTGTTCGGTTCGAAATGTGTTCATTCACCGTAACGTTGCGTCCAACAGCATCTTTGAAAAAATACGGTCCAATGATTCCACCAGCGTACAAACCACACCAAACAGTGCATTTTTCGGGATGCATGGGCAGTTCTTGAACGGCTTCTGGTTGCTCTTCACTCCAAATGCGGCAATTTTGCTTATTTACGTAGCCATTCAACCAGAAATGAGCCTCATCGCTGAACGGTGAATGAACACATTTCGAACCGAACACTGATTTTGGTAATAAAATTCAATGATTTGCAAGCGTTGCTCGTTAGTAAGTCTATTCATGATGAAATGTCAAAGCATACTGAGCATCTTTCTCTTTGACACCATGTCTGAAATCCCACGTGATCTGTCAAATACTAATGCATGAAAATCCTAACCTCAAAAAAATCACCCTTTAATTAAATTTTTGATCTAAGCAATCCCCTTGCTGATCGACAGTAATATCATCAACCGTTAAGCCAGTATTATACTGGGCCGTATCACAGTGAATCATGCAATAGATTATAGATTATATTACAGTTAAGTGATTTGGTATGGAACTATAATGACGGCTTCCATAACCATTAATCCCATCACGATTCGTTTATTCGATTTCCCAAACACTTAAAGCGAACAACATTTGGGCGTTATTGAGAACAATCTTGTAATCGGTAACATGCTCATTTGATATCCGTCCATAGTTGCATATATAAAAAGAAAAACCTTTTTCTAACTCCGACGCACAGTGGGCCAAATGGCAAAAAAATTGGAAATAAGTCTACAACTTTTTATCTGTTGATTTTAGCCATACAAAATGTTCTAGACATTTGTAGAGGAGGACATAGGCTTTCAGAAAAGTGCTGTTGTTGGTCCATATCTTTAATACAGGGTGAGCTACAGGGTGTGAAAGTTGACCACTTTTGACTTCTCCAAGCTTCTGGGGGCCATAACTTTTGATCTACTCAACCGATTTACATGATTTAGGACTCTAGAGAAAGAGCTTGACAAGATCTAAAAAACTTATGCATAAAGTACCATGCCATCGTGTACTGTTAAGGAGTTATGAATTGTTTAATTTTAAAATATGAAAATTTGGCCTTGGTTTTTTTCAGTGTTTTTTTAATAACTCCGTCAATTTTAAAGCTATAAACTTCATACTTCACACAAATTATGCCAGCATATGTGTGCATAAAATACAAAAGGAATCACGTGAATATCTTTGGCGGTTTAAAAATGGCATCGTTTTCAATATGAAAAATATTTTTTTTGTCAAAAAATTGCAAAATTTTTCAAAAAAGATACTCCCATTTCCTTTAAGTTTTCGCAAACTTTGGCCGTCAAAGCATTATCATTTCTTTCCATTTTCACAAAGTCGAGGTATTAAGAAAAGTTTTAAGTGCTAATTTGGCTAATTTCGATATCAAACAACACCGTTATCTTAAGACCAAAATGGCCAATTTTTTTACTAAACTTCAAAAGTTTCTCACTGGAAAAAAAGTTCCACGGGGATTTTTTCGCTTTTTTTGAACTTAAATGAAAGCTTAAAATGTTCCCAACATTTTAAGGTATGTCTCGCCATATCCTAGCCATAAATGAGATCGTAGCGATCAAAATACTGAAAAAAGTCAATTTTCAAGTAGTGCTATATTCATTGCTAAAAAACAAGTATTACGTCACATTTTATTGCAAAGATGTTAAATAAACTTTTATTTGGTAACACTTCTTCTACAAAACACAAAAAGAATCATGGAAATATCTCTATTCTATTCCATTTTATGGAACCGGCAATAAAAAAGTCAATTTTTCAAAAAAGTCGAATTTCCCAAATTTTGTTTTTGTTGTCCTAATTGCACATGACACACTATAGCCATATTTACGCAACATACCTTATCGTAAAGGAAATTTTCATACCTTTCCAACGATGTATAAAACATTTCTCAACTCGGATTCTATCTACTCTAAAATTCATTTACACTTCATTAAACTCTATATAAAAATGTCTATTTGTGAAATGGAACCTTATATGGGGCCTACACTAAAACATTGATAGATTTGCCCAGGGTTTACAATACAAATGTGTTAGAATAAAAAAAGGTCTCCTGCCAAAGTTTAAAAAAATTGGAATAAAAATATGTGTTTTAGAGCGAAAACACTTCGCATCGGCGTGCGTTTATATGTATATTAGCTACTCCCAAAATAAAAAAGCATTTTAGTTTTGTATTATTTGATTTTATTCTCTACCAAATAATCTAAGGTATCAAAATTTAAAAGCTCTTTAATTTGAATGGCATCGGGATCGTCCTTATCTATATCGTCACATATTTTTGGTAGCCATTTAGTTCTGATGCTGTATAGTACCGGATCAGACGATAACAATAAATATTGAAGTAAATCATAATTTTGGTTAAATTTGGTGCTCTTTCGGGTATTGAAAAGCCGGAACTGTTTAACATCTCTATTACGGGATTCCTGAGCTTCTTCTGTAAGTTCTCCTAACGGAAGTATGTTGTATTCCACAATTTCCTTGCCATGATGTAAGACTTTATGTACTGTCGGTGTTAAAGCTTTCCACGAATATAAATCAGATAAAATGTTTTTTGTGTCATTACTATAAGCTTCAAATTTGGTTGAATTTATCATCTTTTTGCTATTGATTACAGCCAAAATCACTTTGAATCGTCTTAGCAAGTGTTCATCAAGACCGGTTATTTTAGATGTCGATACGGGGTCCTCAAAAAACCGCCTTGCCGAGTTGCCATCATTTGTGCTTCCGTATCCGTAAAGAGGTTTATCTATTATAAGTCCCTTTTGTTTAAACTCCAACTGGATTCGATTCTTCTCTTCCTGCCTCATTTTGTGAAGATCTTGGTTGTTTCTAGCAGAGACATCGCGGTTTCCAGGGCTAGTCCGATATTTAAGGTCATACGATAAATGCAAACAATACTCCATGAATCGAATTCTACAGTGCAGGGGCGAAATACCGAAATTGAGCGCATTTTCGTTTACTAAATTTTCATCAGACTTGTCCTCGAATTGCCCATTCTTCTTGCCACAAATATTGCATCTCCAATTGGACATAACGCCAGTTAATGCGTTTGCCACCTTTCCATCGATCATAGTGAGTTGTAGTTGAAACGAAACTTTTATATTTCTTCCCAATTGGTTTATAACAATCATGGGTAATGCAGCAATTTCTTCCTTTATTTCGTTCACCAAAGATCGTGTTGTGTTCCGGTCTTCCTTTGTATACTCAAACCGAATTGGGCGACATAAATATTTTGACCCAGGTGTTCTATTTATCCATATATCTTGAAATGCATTTTCTTTCGATGATGAAGATTGGTCCTTGTACAATCTCATTCTCAATGGTACTAATGATGCCATGAAAATTGATGCGAAGTTGGTATCTATTTCTGTTTGTTGCTTATATTCGGAAAATCCAGATGATCCATCACAACCCCATTTGCTGATCAAAACCACTTCGGAATTATTACATGTGTTCAACTGTTCTTCAGTAAAATTAGAAATAATTCTAACAGCTGTATTTTCAACAAGATCAGCAAGTTTCACTCTTGCTTTTAATTCGTCCACGTATATATTTGATGGCACCATTTTCGTCCTGGTGTTGTACAATTTATGTTTTGAGGGTAAACAACCCCATCCTTTTTCACGAAGAGCCTTCCTCATTGTTGAGTATTTGTTTCTTGAGAGGCCTAGGTTCAAAATCAGGGCCAGTGCATCTTCCTCCGTGAATTCTGTAGTCGATTTTGGAGTTGGAATACTTTCTACCATTCTCTTTACCCTTTTCGGAGATGCTAATGGTAAAACATCGACAATTCGTCCAACATTTTTTGGTTGTGTTTTTAACAATGCTGTTTTGAACGTATCTTTTATTAAATTTGGCGGATGTGCCGCCAATAGTTCCTCTTGTTTTTTCTTTTTGGTTTTCTCCGTAACTTCGTCGTATGCTTTGCTAGGCCGGCCGGGAATCAGCGGTTTAATTTCAATAAGTAGATCCGATTTCAGCCACTTCTCATACATTTTGAAAAACTTGATTTTTGCGAATGAACATTCTGGCAACCTTCTCTCAAATGATTTGTAGAATTTTTCAAGTTTGTCTAAAGCGTCTTTATTTAGCCTTATTCCATATATGTGGTCCAAAGTGTAAACAAGTTCCTTAAATGACTCCGTGTATGATTTGGAATCATTTTTGATGTCCCATACAATTTTCGAAAGAGTGGAATACTTCAGTATGACTTCCATAACTTATAAATGTCCTTTACGCCTCTACAAAATATAATGAAGAAAATTTGGATTTTGTTCAAATATTTATGCAATATATTCACAATTAATGACCCATTTCAGGTATCAGACGCAATCGTAAAAAGGGGTCCAAAGTGCCTCTTTTTACTTACTCTTCTATAATTATTTACCTGGACTCGAATTTGGTTAAAAAAAATGACAATGAATTTTTTATGGGTAGGTTTTTTCACATTCATTGATACGGTGGATTTCCTGGGAATTCGACATAGCGAAACAGGTAACATTTGTCTGCATCAAATCTTAACACAAATATATATATATATGCAGGTATATTTCTAGGTTACTTTTTATTCAAAAATCATCAGCTTACATTAAAAATAGATGTAGGTACTATACAAACGCACGCCGATGCGAAGTGTTTTCGCTCTAAAACACATATTTTTATTCCAATTTTTTTAAACTTTGGCAGGAGACCTTTTTTTATTCTAACACATTTGTATTGTAAACCCTGGGCAAATCTATCAATGTTTTAGTGTAGGCCCCATATAAGGTTCCATTTCACAAATAGACATTTTTATATAGAGTTTAATGAAGTGTAAATGAATTTTAGAGTAGATAGAATCCGAGTTGAGAAATGTTTTATACATCGTTGGAAAGGTATGAAAATTTCCTTTACGATAAGGTATGTTGCGTAAATATGGCTATAGTGTGTCATGTGCAATTAGGACAACAAAAACAAAATTTGGGAAATTCGACTTTTTTGAAAAATTGACTTTTTTATTGCCGGTTCCATAAAATGGAATAGAATAGAGATATTTCCATGATTCTTTTTGTGTTTTGTAGAAGAAGTGTTACCAAATAAAAGTTTATTTAACATCTTTGCAATAAAATGTGACGTAATACTTGTTTTTTAGCAATGAATATAGCACTACTTGAAAATTGACTTTTTTCAGTATTTTGATCGCTACGATCTCATTTATGGCTAGGATATGGCGAGACATACCTTAAAATGTTGGGAACATTTTAAGCTTTCATTTAAGTTCAAAAAAAGCGAAAAAATCCCCGTGGAACTTTTTTTCCAGTGAGAAACTTTTGAAGTTTAGTAAAAAAATTGGCCATTTTGGTCTTAAGATAACGGTGTTGTTTGATATCGAAATTAGCCAAATTAGCACTTAAAACTTTTCTTAATACCTCGACTTTGTGAAAATGGAAAGAAATGATAATGCTTTGACGGCCAAAGTTTGCGAAAACTTAAAGGAAATGGGAGTATCTTTTTTGAAAAATTTTGCAATTTTTTGACAAAAAAAATATTTTTCATATTGAAAACGATGCCATTTTTAAACCGCCAAAGATATTCACGTGATTCCTTTTGTATTTTATGCACACATATGCTGGCATAATTTGTGTGAAGTATGAAGTTTATAGCTTTAAAATTGACGGAGTTATTAAAAAAACACTGAAAAAAACCAAGGCCAAATTTTCATATTTTAAAATTAAACAATTCATAACTCCTTAACAGTACACGATGGCATGGTACTTTATGCATAAGTTTTTTAGATCTTGTCAAGCTCTTTCTCTAGAGTCCTAAATCATGTAAATCGGTTGAGTAGATCAAAAGTTATGGCCCCCAGAAGCTTGGAGAAGTCAAAAGTGGTCAACTTTGACACCCTGTAGCTCACCCTGTATTAAAGATATGGACCAACAACAGCACTTTTCTGAAAGCCTATGTCCTCCTCTACAAATGTCTAGAACATTTTGTATGGCTAAAATCAACAGATAAAAAGTTGTAGACTTATTTCCAATTTTTTTGCCATTTGGCCCACTGTGCGACGTAGTTTATATTTGCCTTTAAATCCAGTTCCGTTCATAAAACATGGAAATTTTGGCAATCCTTCTTCTCTGGCAGTTAATTATCGTAGAATCAGGCCAATACATATTTGAACATTATAACGAGGAAATTTTTGAGAAATGTCCTAATATACCGGGAAATAATGGCATTCATGATTTTTTTAGTGTTGATCAAATGACGCATGTCCTCGACGAAGGCTTGATAACTGCCAGAGGAAATAGTACCTGCGTATGGAAGGGAGTGGAGCCTACCGATCGCATTGAGGTGAGGAAGATATGCAAATATTTGTTGAAAAAACATCCTTACTCTGTTTCTTAATACTCAAGCAGATAACTGTTGAAGTTTATATATTTAAACGCGGAACATGGCAGGTTAGTCCATTCACTCTTTACGACCGGGACTGGTGTAAATCACTATTTGACAAGACTTCATTCTGGTATAAAATATGGACTAAGAATATCCGTGAGAGTGATAGGAAATGTGTGAATATTTATGGAGTGAGTTTTCGAATAAGATAACATATGGAACTGAGACGATCTTTTTTTTTGCAGCATACTTTTCGCTATGATGAATTCACTGTTGATACTGTTTTAGAGTTTCCAACAAATGTGGGTGGCCGCTATAAAGGCGTCACTACAATCGTAGCTATTGATAAACGTAATGTCAGGAAGCCTAATAAAGTATGTTTTGAAATAATAGGTGAATTTCATAGAATAAAATAAAATAATTAAATTTTGTAGAATCAAGCTCAAGGTCATCAGATTTTTTTTTATTTTTGAGTATGTATTAAGAAAGTAGTAACAATGAAAAATCACAAACAAAACTAAAAAGCTATACAACCACTAGAAGGGCCGAAATTTCTTATATATGTATGTACCAAGTAAGACCAAACCGATCAAAATTACGTGCTTGATCTTTATGCCCCATAGCAGCTATATCGAAATATGTTCCGATTTGGATCAAATACTAATAAGTACAAATCATTGTTCAATTGTGCATAACAAAATTTTGATATTTTTAATTGCTATATCTAAAAATAAACCAATCTTAACCATATAAGACACGGATGTCGAAAAGCCTAACATAAGTCACTGTGTCAAATTTCAGTGAAATCGGATTATAAATGCGCCTTTTATGTGGCCAAGACTTTAAATCCAAATATTGGCCTATATGGCACCTATATCCAAATCTGAACCGATTTAGGCCAAGTTGCAGAAAAATGTCAAAGGGTCTAACACAACTCACTGTCCAAAATTTAGGCGAAATCGGATAATAAACGCACCTTTTATGGCCCTAAAAGTCCTGAGGATAGATATCATCCGACACTCAAATTACTTATACCCTATCCCACTTCTAAAGTTAAAGGAGATGTAGCAATTGGAAAAAGTGTACTGTTTTGCTAAAACTGATTACATCAAACTGAACTCACTACTCTCATTTGTTCATTGGAGTGAAATGTTCAGATCTAAAGATATCAATGAAATGATTTCAATTTTTTATACTGTGCTACTTGACTTTATTTCTCAACAATCTGTCCCAAAAACTATTTTTTGCAACGCATCTGGTCCTCCATGGAATACAACCAATCTTTCTAGGCTGAAGAAGAATAAATTATAAAAAAGGTTTATACGCTCAACGGTCAGCGTCTGACTTTTCGATATATTCATTAACAAGATGTGCGAATATAATAAAGAAAAGAAATTGGAGTATGATAGTTATTTGAATAAAATTGGAAATCAATTGAAATCAAATCCTAAATCCTTCTACACATTGGTGAATTCAAAGCGCCGTTGTAATAGTTTACCGAACTTTCTTAGGTATAAACCTAAAGTAGCTGATAACGATTCAGGCATTGCCGACATCTTTGCTGACTTTTTTAGCACTACCTACTCAGATAATTATTATGATTTATTTGCAACATATTCATACACAATCGACAATTCAGCTTTTATAGGCGAAAACGTAGTACTTGAAAATTTAAGGTCACTGAAGATAACTTTTAATTCCGGTCCAAATGGAATTCCATCAAACATTTTAAAGCATTGCGCTCTCGAACTTCCGTATCCCCTTTGTACACTTTTCAACAGTTCATTAAAGCATGGATATCTGCCGGAATTGTGGAAGCAATCTTATATAAGACCGTTATTTAAAGCCGGAAATCGCAATGAGGTATCTAATTACAGGGGCATTTCAATTTTGAATGCTATTCCGAAGCTATTAGAGAAAATTTTGACTGACACTATTTCACATCAAGTCTCTTCTATATTGTCTCCCTATCAACATGGGTTCCGGAAATCGAACCCATGACGATAACAAATATTTTGGAATTTACTTGTTTGGTCAAAGATGGCTTTAGGGAACGCTACCAAACGGATACTATATATACCGATTTTAGTAAAGCATTTGATAAAATCAACCACAACCTTCTGTTAAGAATAATAGATCTTATTGGTTTCAGTCCATCTTTACTAAAGTGGATCAGATCATATCTGACTGGCCGTACTCAAAGAGTTAAATTTGGTACTGCAGTTTCCAAATCAATTGTTGTCTCTTCAGGTATTCCCCAGGGTAGTCACCTTGGCCTGTGCTGTTTTGTTTGTTCATAAACGATCTCGCTTTTCCTTTAAAGCACTCGAATATTTTGATGTATGCAGATGATGTAGAGATCTTCAGATCAACGAGAGACTCTGATGAACAGTGTTATCTTCAGTATGACCTTGATACTCTTTACGAATGGTGCAACCAGAACTTTATTGAACTTAATATTTCCAATTGCAAACACATATCATTTTCAAGAATAACCTCTCTTAAAACTAGCTACTTTTTGGGTTCCAATCAACTTGAAGTAGTCTATAGCTTTAAAGACCTTGGATTTCTTCTAGATCAACGCTTAAACTTCCGTCAACACATCTCAATGGTTGTAAACAAATGATTTATCTGTGACGAAAATGATTTAATGATTTATCTGTGACGAAAATCTTATATACATACGTCGCTAGTTAGAAGTAATCTCGAGTACGGTTCAGTGGTATGGAATCCATACTACAATATTCATTCTGATTTGATAGAATCGGTTCAAAAACAATTTCTACTATTTTGTCTCCGTCGAAATGGGTGGGACAGAAGTTCATTACCGGTATGAGTACCGATTAAATCTTATAAAGCTTTCTACGTTAAAAATTCGTATAACCATTCTAAACATTACGTTTTTGACTAAATTAATTCATGGTCAAATAGATTCCTGCTTTCTTTTGAGTCGAATTTTCTTTAACGTTCCTATTAGACTATGCCAATAATGATCCTTTTCGGCACCTATGTTATCAATATAATCAACTGAAAGATATAATAGATCTATCTGAGAATAGAGAAAGTTTAAAAAGGAAAATTATATTACTTTTAAATTCTTAGGTTAATACATTTTTAAATATTGAGTTGCCCAAAAAGTAATTGCGGATTTTGTAAAAGAAAGTAAATGCATTTTTAATAAAACTTAGAATGAACTTTAATCAAATATACTTTTTTTACACCTTTTTTCTAAAGCAAGCTAAAAGTAACAGCTGATAACTGACAGAAGAAAGAATGCAATTACAGAGTCACAAGCTGCGAAAAAATTTGTCAACGCCGACTATATGAAAAATCCGCAATTACTTTTTGGGCAACCCAATACATTGTTATTAGTCTGTAAGGGTATTTATTATCTATAGACTTAAATAAAAAAAAAAACTTAAATCGAGAGTTCGGTCTAATATGGCAGCTATATGCGAATCTTGATCGATCTGAGCCAAATTGCAGAAGTATGTTGAGGGGCTTAACTTTACTCACTGTCCCAAATTTCGGCGATATAGGACAATAACTACGCCTTATATGGGCACAAGGCCTTAAATCAATAGATCGGTCTATATGGCAGCTATATCCAAATCTGGACCGATCTGAGCCAAATTAAAGAAGGATGTCGAACTTCTTAACACAACTCATTGTCCCAAATTTCGGTGAAATCGGACAATAAATGCGCCTTTTATGAGCTCAAAACCTTAAATCGAAAGATCGGTCTATTTGGCAGATATATCCGAATCTGGACCGATCTGGGCCAAATTGAGGAAGAATGTTCAGTTGCCTATCTCAACTCACTGTCCAGAATTTCGTATCGGACAATAAATACGCCTTTAATGAGCCGAAGACATTGAATCGAGAGACAGGTCTATATGACAGGGGTAGGAATATTAAGAGATCGGTTTGTATGGAAGCTATACCAGGTTATAAACCGATTTGAAACGTACTTGACACAGTAGTTAGAAGTTCCAAGCGAACGTTATGTGCAAAATGTAAGCCTAATCGGATGAAAATTGTAGCTTCCAGTGCTCAAAAACTCAAATCGAGATATCGTTTTATATGGGAGCTATATCAGGTTATGTACCGATTTGGACCGTACTCGGCACTGTTATTGAAAGTTAAAACAGAAAACCGTCTGCAAAATTTCTGCCAAATCGGACAAAAATTGTGGCTTCCAGGGGCTCAGGAAGTCAAAAAGGAAAATCGGTTTATGTGCAAGCTATATCAGGTTATAGACCGATTTGGACCGTATTTGGCACAGATTTTGGAGGTCATAGGAGAATGCTTTGTGCAAAATTACAGCCGAATCGGATGCAAATTGTGGATTCCGATATGGCCCTTTTGCAATCCCCAACGACCTACATCAATAGTAGGTATCTGTGTAAAATTTCAAGAGGGTAGCTTTACGCATTCGATAGATAGATCGAATTAGAATGTCGAGAGGTTCCAGAATATATATACTTTAAGGGATCGCAGATCAACATTTCGAGGTGTTACAAACCGAATGTTTAGATTAGTATATCCCCATCTTATGGTGGTGGGTATAAAAATTATTATCTTTTTGTATGTTTCTATATCCATATGGACTTAGATTAGCTTGCAATATTCAGATAGTTTTAAATGACAATGTGACGTAAATAGTGTACCTTATATTTCATGATCAGAAGGGGGTTGTGTGAGGGATCGCGCTGCCACTAAACAACGCACAGCGGCATGTAGCGCGATCTGGTAATATATTGTTTCGAATAAAAGGCAGATCGAACCTGAAATAAATATATCACGTCAAGTGTTTGGGGGTCATCCTTTTTCTTTATATGACCTATGATGACAACGAGGGTTATACAAGAAGAGTATGAATCTTACTTTGAAATATGGATTCAACTTTCAGAGAGTTATACCCCAAAAAGCATCAACGGACATGTAGACTTACTATTACAATATAAAGCCCATATTGAAAGCATTTGAGAATAGTGTAGGAATTTGACATTAAAATTTTGGGCCCACAATCTCAAGGACCTCCAAAATTGCTCGATTTAAAAAATTTTGGTTTACATGGAAGGGTCTTAGGAGTAGGGCACGATCGTAAAATTCAAACATTTAGCAAGTGGCTGAGAGTTCGCCCTACACCTAAGTTGACGTGTTGCCCAATAATGGTACGAGCATTCAAAAGAAGGGTATATGGCAGAAGTGTAAAAACTTGTTCCTTCCACATGTAAAAGCTTTAAACAGTAAGTATGAGAAGCACCTGAAATGGCTATATGAAGTCAAGTTTCAAGCGCTCGCCCCTCCTTCAATTCCCACCATACGGACATATAACTCAATAATAAGAAGAGGGGTACGAATCCTACAAAAAATAAATAAAATGAAAAAAAAACATTTTGGGCTAAGTGCCTGTGCGGCTGCGCAATCTTAACTTTTTGAAATATGCACTGCTTTCTACCGAATGGTATTGACAAGTTGTGTAACAATGTGGAGTATATTTGAAGTCAAGATACACCCATGAGATCTCGAAGTTTACATTATAAACATAAATAAATGTTTGTTCTGTGTATTGTAGAAGGTACAGCGGAGCATGCTTGGGTGGGATGTATGTTATTACTGGTGGTCGTTGTATGTCCCTTGGTTTGGTTGTTAGACATGCGGTCTTAAGCGAGATGTTTAGGGGTCTCGTGATTAACTGTTCATTTATGTCAATGTCCTCCCCAGTATCACTTTTATCTTAGACTTACAGCGGGCATCACTGAGTGCTTGCCAAAACTTATCCCAATCCGCTTTCTTTCTGTTTCGAGGAGGGACCATCTCCGCAGTGTTTTCCGGAAAGGCTGAAACTAATGTAACTGTGTCTCTGATCACAGTTACATCTGTTGTCTTCCAAAACTTCACAGTCACATATTCTTGTGCCGATACTAGATCACTTATGCAAAATCGGTGCAGCAAGTGACAGCATATGTGGAGCATGCGGGGAAGATGATGAGACGTTGGTGCATTACCTATTCCATTGCCCGGCTTTCGCTCCTAACAGACACCGGTACTTAGATGGGGACACAGTACCAAGCATGACCTAACATAGGGGCATGGTATGGAAAACAATTAAGACCACCTATGAAGCCGAACGCCCGAGCTCAAAACCATGGCGTGAACATCAGAAAAATTTTCAGCGGTGGTGTATGCCCTTACTAATTCTGGCTACATTTATGAGGTATCCTGCTATGTTTAAACTTCTCTACCAAATGGTGTCGCTATGCGGCACGACGTTCGGACTCGGCATAAAAAAGCAGGTCCCTTTTTATCGAGCTTGAAATGGAACTGCTCTCACTGATATGAGAGAAGCATCCCTTATTCTTTAATTTTTATGGGGATTTTAGGGATATTTCCCATGGCAAGCATTTCGCCAGGCTAAAGCCATATGAGCGATAGCTCCTCAGATAAATCTTCAACAACAATTCCCGAGCCGTCTTGTGAGCTTCTAACCCCATCTTTTCTATAAACCTTAAGTCTCATATTGAGGACACAACTCCCTGAGACTTGTTAAGGTCTTCAATGCAGTAGAAGTTTAGCACGATTACTGCATGTTCCCATTATTCGCATCCACTTTAACAATTTTTCACTGGCTGCTTGAATAGTTGGGATTGCAGTCCCTCAGTCTTTTAAGTATGGATTAGGAATTTCAAGGATTTTTTTTCATCCATGATATATTGGCATCAATGGTTTCTTCCTTACTTTACTTTAACTGGCTATGACAAAACATTTGTTCCTCTAACCGCACGTAAAATAGCTTTCCAAGCGCCTCGATCTTTTGCGCTCATTCTAAAATCTCTGACACCAAGTTTAGAGGTGTCTCCCACCACTTGATTTTTCCATCGGTCTTTTGGTCTTCCCGGTTTGCGTGTTTGCATTCAAAAAACTTTTTGCTGGAGCTTCTTCATCCATTCTGACAACATGACCTAGCCAACGCAGCCGTTGTATTTTGATGCGTGTAACTATGCTATCGTCGTCATACTGTTCGTGGTTCATATGACGCCTATATTCTCCATTATAGTGCAATTTTCGTCTGTCGAGAGTTGGCCTTGCTTCTAAACTGCTAATTAATCCAAAGTAGCAGCTGTTTGCCAGTATTATTCTTTGCTTTATCTCAATACTCTTTTCGGTTACGGCGGTGCCGAGGTAGATGAAGTTGCTGACTGTCTCAAAGTTGTGGTTTCCAACTTTCTCCATTTTTTTATCTGATCAGTTGTACAAGGCGTTTTGGGAGTTGAAATCATCCATTTCGTCGTATCTCCATTTACTGCCAGACTAATTTTGACTGACTCTCTTTTGATTTCTAAGACTGCGGTTACTACTTCCGGTGACCGACCTATGATGTCGATGTCGTCGGCATAGGCGACTAGCATGTGTTCTCTTGTGATTAGTGTGCCATATTTATTCACATCTGCATCTCATATTATCGTCTTCAGCAGGATATTAAAGATATCACACGATATGCTGTCTCCTTGTCTGAAACTTCGTTTGGTATTAAATGGTTCAGAGAGATTATTTCTCTTATTATTAATTTTGCAGGGATACCAAACTCAGATATGGCTTGAAATACCTTTGAACGTAAAGGGTTATCGAAAGCGGATTTATAGTGAACAAAGAAATGATAGGTGTTGATCCTTCTCGAGTCCTTTGCAGGATTTGGCGCAGTGTGAATATCTGGTCTAGGGTGGATTTACCAGGTCTAAAGCCGCATTGATAGGTCCCAATTATCTCATTGACTTTTGGTTTTAATCTTTCACACAGTACGCTCGAGAGTATCTTGTATGCGATGGGGAGGAGACTTATTCCTCTGTAGTTGGCGCATTCCGTCTTGGTTCCTTTCTTGTGTACGGGACATAGTATGATGAGTTTCCAATCATCGGGTATGCGTTCTTCTAGCCAGATTGCGCAGACAAGCTGATGCATACGCCTTATCAGCGTGTCGAATCCGGTCTTAAATAGTTCAGCGGGTAACCCGTCGGCTCCTGCTGCCTTGTTGTTATTCAGTCGGGTCATTGCTACTTAAACCTCATACTGACTAGGAGGTAAACATTCTATAGCATCATCATTGATTAGTTCTGCGGTATCCTCTTCGCCGCTAACGTTGGACACTAGCAGTTGGGTAAAATGTTCTTTCCATATCCTTAACATGCTATCTTTGTCAGTTACCAGATTTCCTTCTTTATCTTTGCTGGAGGATATGCCTGCACCAAAGCCATCGGTGTGGTGTTTAATTCTTTGATAAAATTCCCGGACTTCATTCTGACTCCTGTACATCTCAATTCGCTCACACTCACGAATAGACGTTTCTCCTCTCCCCTTTTTCCGCGTTACTCTATAAGCCGCATTCTAGGCTTCAGTAGCATCTCGACACTTGGTCGTACCATGGGTTTCCTGGGGGAGGCTCCCGGTAGCCAAGTACGGATTTTGCGGCATTTTCCATGGAGTGGGCAATAGTTTGTCACTGCGCCATTATATCATCGGAACAAGGAGTGCTTTCATCAAGCAGTTGGGTCAGTCAAGTGGAGTATGCCGCTGCCATCTGTTGTGTTTGCAGCTTTTCAATGTCGAGCTTCCGTGCAGTGTCAGATCGTACTTTTCTCGCCACATTAAGACGACTGCTAATCTTTGCTGCAACAAGGTTATGAACCGGATCTACATTCGCTCCACTGATCGATCGTACATCTAACACATCTAATGAATGGCTTCCATTTATGATAATGTGATCAATTTGGTTCCTCGTGTTTTGATCGGGTGACAGCCATGTGGCTTTGTTAATATTTTTATGTTGAAATCTGGTGATACTAACTACCATGATTTTTTCCGCGGCGAAGTCTATCAGTCTCAATCAATAACTGGACGTTCTCTCGAGGAGGCTAAACTTTCCGACTGTTGAACCAAAGATGTCTTCCTTCCCTGTCAAAATGCAAACTTTGCCCATGAACATTCCACTAAGGAACAGGGGCAAACCTCCTGCTCCTTAGTGGAGGTTTGCCCCTGTTCCTTCCCTGTCTTCGCATTAAAATATTTTTTCTCTAGGCGGTCGTAGAAAATATCCTTGGTCTGCTCGCCCTTGTCTTCCATCAGTGTATGGGCACGAATAAGACTGATGTTGAAGAATTTGGCTTTTATGCGAATTATGGCTAGTCTCTCCTCCACGAGAGTAAAGCCGGAGACAAGGTGTTCCACTCTCCGACTGACCACAAATCCACAACCAAATTCATGCCTCGTGTTATGCCAGCTATGGTATAGTTCGTCACCGTTTGGTGTTGTAGTGACGCCATTCCCAGTCCATCACACTTCCTGTAAGGCGGTAATAACTTCCTTGTACTTCTCTAGTACAATCGCCAGCGCGCATACTGCACCTTCCTCTATAAAGAGTGCGGACATTCCAGGTGCATATCCGCAAATCATGGTCCTTTTTCCTAACCAGGAAGCAGACGCTGATGTTGGCCATTGGTTATTTGAAGGCATCAATAACTCACCTTGTCATCTCGAGTATCATTGGCACTCAATATTTAATAAAGAGCCAGCGTCACCTGACTCCTCACTGAGAATCTCCTCTCGAAAATCGCAGACTGCAATTGCAGCTACTCCGCATAAAAACGGAGATTTCCACCATCCGCAACCTGCGGTAGCTTTCAGCTAAGCTTCATGTTGTAACGATGGGCAGCACACAAGTCGGAGCTCAAAGTTTCGGCCTGTGTAGTGCTCATAGTAATCCCGTGTCGGCCGGGAAGTTATATATATATCTTCCAATATATCTTCCATCTTGACCAAACCAAGTGCTGCCCTAAGACAAATTTCACCTTTAAACATTAATCCTCAAAAGATATTAGTTGATAAAAACGATCAGAAGATTTTTCAGTAGCACTCCCATGTGTTGTTCGCTTTTAGTTTTCGAGATGTGTTTCGATGAATAATTAAACTTGCATGCCATATCAATATTCTGTAATTCCATATACAATCGTTTGCATGATTCACTATGATACGCCCCAGTGTTGTACGAGCTCAATCGGATCGCCCAGTTCAAATCGCTGCTTATGTTAGCATTCAAAACATTCCCCATCCGCTCGCATGGGGTCGGTATAATTATTGGTTATAATTAAATTTTTGATCCAAGCAATCCCCTTGCTGTTTGGTATTGAAATGCAAGAGTAATATCATCAAACGTTAAGCCAGTATTATACTGGGCCGTATCACAGTGAATCATGCAATAGATTATATTAAGGTTATTTAGTATGGAACTATAATGACGGCTTCCATAACCATCAACCCCATCACGATTCGCTTAATCGATTTCCCAAACACTTAAAGCGAACAACATTTGGGCGTTATTGAGAAACAATCTTGCAATCGGTAACATGCTCATTTGATATCCGTCCATAGTTGCATATATAAAAAGAAAAACCTTTTTCCAACTCCGACGTAGTTTATATTTGCCTTTAAATCCAGTTCCGTTCATAAAACATGGACATTTTGGCAATCCTTCTTCTCTGGCAGTTAATTATCGTAGAATCAGGCCAATACATATTTGAATATTATAACGAGGAAATTTTTGAGAAATGTCCTAATATACCGGGAAATAATGGCATTCATGATTTTTTTAGTGTTGATCAAATGACGCTTGTGCTCGACAAAGGCTCGATAACTGCCAGAGGCAATAGTACCTGCGTATGGAAGGAAGTGGAGCCTACCGATCGCATTGAGGTGAGGAAGATATGCAAATATTTGTTGAAAAAACATCCTTACTCTGTTTCTTAATACTCAAGCAGATAACTGTTGAAATTTATATATTTAAACGCGGAACATGGCAGGTTAGTCCATTCACTCTTTACGACCGGGACTGGTGTAAATCACTATTTGACAAGACTTCATTATGGTATAAAATATGGACTAAGAATATCCGTGAGAGTGATAGGAAATGTGTGAATATTTATGGAGTGAGTTTTCGAATAAGATAACATATTGAACTGAGACGATCTTTTTTTTTGCAGCATACTTTTCGCTATGATGAATTCACTGTTGATACTGTTTTAGAGTTTCCAACAAATGTGGGTGGCCGCTATAAAGGCGTCACTACAATCGTAGCTATTGATAAACGTAATGTCAGGAAGCCTAATAAAGTATGTTTTGAAATAACAGGTGAATTTCATAGAATAAAATAAAATAATTAGATTTTGTAGAATCAAGCTCAAGGTCATCAGATTTTTTTTTATTTTTGAGTATGTATTAAGAAAGTAGTAACAATGAAAAATCACAAACAAAACTAAAAAGCTATACAACCACTAGAAGGGCCGAAATTTCTTATATATGTATGTACCAAGTAAGACCAAACCGATCAAAATTACGTGCTTGATCTTTATGCCCCATAGCAGCTATATCGAAATATGTTCCGATTTGGATCAAATACTAATAAGTACAAATCATTGTTCAATTGTGCATAACAAAATTTTGATATTTTTAATTGCTATATCTAAAAATAAACCAATCTTAACCATATAAGACACGGATGTCGAAAAGCCTAACATAAGTCACTGTGTCAAATTTCAGTGAAATCGGATTATAAATGCGCCTTTTATGTGGCCAAGACTTTAAATCCAAATATTGGCCTATATGGCACCTATATCCAAATCTGAACCGATTTAGGCCAAGTTGCAGAAAAATGTCAAAGGGTCTAACACAACTCACTGTCCAAAATTTAGGCGAAATCGGATAATAAACGCACCTTTTATGGCCCTAAAAGTCCTGAGGATAGATATCATCCGACACTCAAATTACTTATACCCTATCCCACTTCTAAAGTTAAAGGAGATGTAGCAATTGGAAAAAGTGTACTGTTTTGCTAAAACTGATTACATCAAACTGAACTCACTACTCTCATTTGTTCATTGGAGTGAAATGTTCAGATCTAAAGATATCAATGAAATGATTTCAATTTTTTATACTGTGCTACTTGACTTTATTTCTCAACAATCTGTCCCAAAAACTATTTTTTGCAACGCATCTGGTCCTCCATGGAATACAACCAATCTTTCTAGGCTGAAGAAGAATAAATTATAAAAAAGGTTTATACGCTCAACGGTCAGCGTCTGACTTTTCGATATATTCATTAACAAGATGTGCGAATATAATAAAGAAAAGAAATTGGAGTATGATAGTTATTTGAATAAAATTGGAAATCAATTGAAATCAAATCCTAAATCCTTCTACACATTGGTGAATTCAAAGCGCCGTTGTAATAGTTTACCGAACTTTCTTAGGTATAAACCTAAAGTAGCTGATAACGATTCAGGCATTGCCGACATCTTTGCTGACTTTTTTAGCACTACCTACTCAGATAATTATTATGATTTATTTGCAACATATTCATACACAATCGACAATTCAGCTTTTATAGGCGAAAACGTAGTACTTGAAAATTTAAGGTCACTGAAGATAACTTTTAATTCCGGTCCAAATGGAATTCCATCAAACATTTTAAAGCATTGCGCTCTCGAACTTCCGTATCCCCTTTGTACACTTTTCAACAGTTCATTAAAGCATGGATATCTGCCGGAATTGTGGAAGCAATCTTATATAAGACCGTTATTTAAAGCCGGAAATCGCAATGAGGTATCTAATTACAGGGGCATTTCAATTTTGAATGCTATTCCGAAGCTATTAGAGAAAATTTTGACTGACACTATTTCACATCAAGTCTCTTCTATATTGTCTCCCTATCAACATGGGTTCCGGAAATCGAACCCATGACGATAACAAATATTTTGGAATTTACTTGTTTGGTCAAAGATGGCTTTAGGGAACGCTACCAAACGGATACTATATATACCGATTTTAGTAAAGCATTTGATAAAATCAACCACAACCTTCTGTTAAGAATAATAGATCTTATTGGTTTCAGTCCATCTTTACTAAAGTGGATCAGATCATATCTGACTGGCCGTACTCAAAGAGTTAAATTTGGTACTGCAGTTTCCAAATCAATTGTTGTCTCTTCAGGTATTCCCCAGGGTAGTCACCTTGGCCTGTGCTGTTTTGTTTGTTCATAAACGATCTCGCTTTTCCTTTAAAGCACTCGAATATTTTGATGTATGCAGATGATGTAGAGATCTTCAGATCAACGAGAGACTCTGATGAACAGTGTTATCTTCAGTATGACCTTGATACTCTTTACGAATGGTGCAACCAGAACTTTATTGAACTTAATATTTCCAATTGCAAACACATATCATTTTCAAGAATAACCTCTCTTAAAACTAGCTACTTTTTGGGTTCCAATCAACTTGAAGTAGTCTATAGCTTTAAAGACCTTGGATTTCTTCTAGATCAACGCTTAAACTTCCGTCAACACATCTCAATGGTTGTAAACAAATGATTTATCTGTGACGAAAATGATTTAATGATTTATCTGTGACGAAAATCTTATATACATACGTCGCTAGTTAGAAGTAATCTCGAGTACGGTTCAGTGGTATGGAATCCATACTACAATATTCATTCTGATTTGATAGAATCGGTTCAAAAACAACTTCTACTATTTTGTCTCCGTCGAAATGGGTGGGACAGAAGTTCATTACCGGTATGAGTACCGATTAAATCTTATAAAGCTTTCTACGTTAAAAATTCGTATAACCATTCTAAACATTACGTTTTTGACTAAATTAATTCATGGTCAAATAGATTCCTGCTTTCTTTTGAGTCGAATTTTCTTTAACGTTCCTATTAGACTATGCCAATAATGATCCTTTTCGGCACCTATGTTATCAATATAATCAACTGAAAGATATAATAGATCTATCTGAGAATAGAGAAAGTTTAAAAAGGAAAATTATATTACTTTTAAATTCTTAGGTTAATACATTTTTAAATATTGAGTTGCCCAAAAAGTAATTGCGGATTTTGTAAAAGAAAGTAAATGCATTTTTAATAAAACTTAGAATGAACTTTAATCAAATATACTTTTTTTACACCTTTTTTCTAAAGCAAGCTAAAAGTAACAGCTGATAACTGACAGAAGAAAGAATGCAATTACAGAGTCACAAGCTGCGAAAAAATTTGTCAACGCCGACTATATGAAAAATCCGCAATTACTTTTTGGGCAACCCAATACATTGTTATTAGTCTGTAAGGGTATTTATTATCTATAGACTTAAATAAAAAAAAAAACTTAAATCGAGAGTTCGGTCTAATATGGCAGCTATATGCGAATCTTGATCGATCTGAGCCAAATTGCAGAAGTATGTTGAGGGGCTTAACTTTACTCACTGTCCCAAATTTCGGCGATATAGGACAATAACTACGCCTTATATGGGCACAAGGCCTTAAATCAATAGATCGGTCTATATGGCAGCTATATCCAAATCTGGACCGATCTGAGCCAAATTAAAGAAGGATGTCGAACTTCTTAACACAACTCATTGTCCCAAATTTCGGTGAAATCGGACAATAAATGCGCCTTTTATGAGCTCAAAACCTTAAATCGAAAGATCGGTCTATTTGGCAGATATATCCGAATCTGGACCGATCTGGGCCAAATTGAGGAAGAATGTTCAGTTGCCTATCTCAACTCACTGTCCAGAATTTCGTATCGGACAATAAATACGCCTTTAATGAGCCGAAGACATTGAATCGAGAGACAGGTCTATATGACAGGGGTAGGAATATTAAGAGATCGGTTTGTATGGAAGCTATACCAGGTTATAAACCGATTTGAAACGTACTTGACACAGTAGTTAGAAGTTCCAAGCGAACGTTATGTGCAAAATGTAAGCCTAATCGGATGAAAATTGTAGCTTCCAGTGCTCAAAAACTCAAATCGAGATATCGTTTTATATGGGAGCTATATCAGGTTATGTACCGATTTGGACCGTACTCGGCACTGTTATTGAAAGTTAAAACAGAAAACCGTCTGCAAAATTTCTGCCAAATCGGACAAAAATTGTGGCTTCCAGGGGCTCAGGAAGTCAAAAAGGAAAATCGGTTTATGTGCAAGCTATATCAGGTTATAGACCGATTTGGACCGTATTTGGCACAGATTTTGGAGGTCATAGGAGAATGCTTTGTGCAAAATTACAGCCGAATCGGATGCAAATTGTGGATTCCGATATGGCCCTTTTGCAATCCCCAACGACCTACATCAATAGTAGGTATCTGTGTAAAATTTCAAGAGGGTAGCTTTACGCATTCGATAGATAGATCGAATTAGAATGTCGAGAGGTTCCAGAATATATATACTTTAAGGGATCGCAGATCAACATTTCGAGGTGTTACAAACCGAATGTTTAGATTAGTATATCCCCATCTTATGGTGGTGGGTATAAAAATTATTATCTTTTTGTATGTTTCTATATCCATATGGACTTAGATTAGCTTGCAATATTCAGATAGTTTTAAATGACAATGTGACGTAAATAGTGTACCTTATATTTCATGATCAGAAGGGGGTTGTGTGAGGGATCGCGCTGCCACTAAACAACGCACAGCGGCATGTAGCGCGATCTGGTAATATATTGTTTCGAATAAAAGGCAGATCGAACCTGAAATAAATATATCACGTCAAGTGTTTGGGGGTCATCCTTTTTCTTTATATGACCTATGATGACAACGAGGGTTATACAAGAAGAGTATGAATCTTACTTTGAAATATGGATTCAACTTTCAGAGAGTTATACCCCAAAAAGCATCAACGGACATGTAGACTTACTATTACAATATAAAGCCCATATTGAAAGCATTTGAGAATAGTGTAGGAATTTGACATTAAAATTTTGGGCCCACAATCTCAAGGACCTCCAAAATTGCTCGATTTAAAAAATTTTGGTTTACATGGAAGGGTCTTAGGAGTAGGGCACGATCGTAAAATTCAAACATTTAGCAAGTGGCTGAGAGTTCGCCCTACACCTAAGTTGACGTGTTGCCCAATAATGGTACGAGCATTCAAAAGAAGGGTATATGGCAGAAGTGTAAAAACTTGTTCCTTCCACATGTAAAAGCTTTAAACAGTAAGTATGAGAAGCACCTGAAATGGCTATATGAAGTCAAGTTTCAAGCGCTCGCCCCTCCTTCAATTCCCACCATACGGACATATAACTCAATAATAAGAAGAGGGGTACGAATCCTACAAAAAATAAATAAAATGAAAAAAAAACATTTTGGGCTAAGTGCCTGTGCGGCTGCGCAATCTTAACTTTTTGAAATATGCACTGCTTTCTACCGAATGGTATTGACAAGTTGTGTAACAATGTGGAGTATATTTGAAGTCAAGATACACCCATGAGATCTCGAAGTTTACATTATAAACATAAATAAATGTTTGTTCTGTGTATTGTAGAAGGTACAGCGGAGCATGCTTGGGTGGGATGTATGTTATTACTGGTGGTCGTTGTATGTCCCTTGGTTTGGTTGTTAGACATGCGGTCTTAAGCGAGATGTTTAGGGGTCTCGTGATTAACTGTTCATTTATGTCAATGTCCTCCCCAGTATCACTTTTATCTTAGACTTACAGCGGGCATCACTGAGTGCTTGCCAAAACTTATCCCAATCCGCTTTCTTTCTGTTTCGAGGAGGGACCATCTCCGCAGTGTTTTCCGGAAAGGCTGAAACTAATGTAACTGTGTCTCTGATCACAGTTACATCTGTTGTCTTCCAAAACTTCACAGTCACATATTCTTGTGCCGATACTAGATCACTTATGCAAAATCGGTGCAGCAAGTGACAGCATATGTGGAGCATGCGGGGAAGATGATGAGACGTTGGTGCATTACCTATTCCATTGCCCGGCTTTCGCTCCTAACAGACACCGGTACTTAGATGGGGACACAGTACCAAGCATGACCTAACATAGGGGCATGGTATGGAAAACAATTAAGACCACCTATGAAGCCGAACGCCCGAGCTCAAAACCATGGCGTGAACATCAGAAAAATTTTCAGCGGTGGTGTATGCCCTTACTAATTCTGGCTACATTTATGAGGTATCCTGCTATGTTTAAACTTCTCTACCAAATGGTGTCGCTATGCGGCACGACGTTCGGACTCGGCATAAAAAAGCAGGTCCCTTTTTATCGAGCTTGAAATGGAACTGCTCTCACTGATATGAGAGAAGCATCCCTTATTCTTTAATTTTTATGGGGATTTTAGGGATATTTCCCATGGCAAGCATTTCGCCAGGCTAAAGCCATATGAGCGATAGCTCCTCAGATAAATCTTCAACAACAATTCCCGAGCCGTCTTGTGAGCTTCTAACCCCATCTTTTCTATAAACCTTAAGTCTCATATTGAGGACACAACTCCCTGAGACTTGTTAAGGTCTTCAATGCAGTAGAAGTTTAGCACGATTACTGCATGTTCCCATTATTCGCATCCACTTTAACAATTTTTCACTGGCTGCTTGAATAGTTGGGATTGCAGTCCCTCAGTCTTTTAAGTATGGATTAGGAATTTCAAGGATTTTTTTTCATCCATGATATATTGGCATCAATGGTTTCTTCCTTACTTTACTTTAACTGGCTATGACAAAACATTTGTTCCTCTAACCGCACGTAAAATAGCTTTCCAAGCGCCTCGATCTTTTGCGCTCATTCTAAAATCTCTGACACCAAGTTTAGAGGTGTCTCCCACCACTTGATTTTTCCATCGGTCTTTTGGTCTTCCCGGTTTGCGTGTTTGCATTCAAAAAACTTTTTGCTGGAGCTTCTTCATCCATTCTGACAACATGACCTAGCCAACGCAGCCGTTGTATTTTGATGCGTGTAACTATGCTATCGTCGTCATACTGTTCGTGGTTCATATGACGCCTATATTCTCCATTATAGTGCAATTTTCGTCTGTCGAGAGTTGGCCTTGCTTCTAAACTGCTAATTAATCCAAAGTAGCAGCTGTTTGCCAGTATTATTCTTTGCTTTATCTCAATACTCTTTTCGGTTACGGCGGTGCCGAGGTAGATGAAGTTGCTGACTGTCTCAAAGTTGTGGTTTCCAACTTTCTCCATTTTTTTATCTGATCAGTTGTACAAGGCGTTTTGGGAGTTGAAATCATCCATTTCGTCGTATCTCCATTTACTGCCAGACTAATTTTGACTGACTCTCTTTTGATTTCTAAGACTGCGGTTACTACTTCCGGTGACCGACCTATGATGTCGATGTCGTCGGCATAGGCGACTAGCATGTGTTCTCTTGTGATTAGTGTGCCATATTTATTCACATCTGCATCTCATATTATCGTCTTCAGCAGGATATTAAAGATATCACACGATATGCTGTCTCCTTGTCTGAAACTTCGTTTGGTATTAAATGGTTCAGAGAGATTATTTCTCTTATTATTAATTTTGCAGGGATACCAAACTCAGATATGGCTTGAAATACCTTTGAACGTAAAGGGTTATCGAAAGCGGATTTATAGTGAACAAAGAAATGATAGGTGTTGATCCTTCTCGAGTCCTTTGCAGGATTTGGCGCAGTGTGAATATCTGGTCTAGGGTGGATTTACCAGGTCTAAAGCCGCATTGATAGGTCCCAATTATCTCATTGACTTTTGGTTTTAATCTTTCACACAGTACGCTCGAGAGTATCTTGTATGCGATGGGGAGGAGACTTATTCCTCTGTAGTTGGCGCATTCCGTCTTGGTTCCTTTCTTGTGTACGGGACATAGTATGATGAGTTTCCAATCATCGGGTATGCGTTCTTCTAGCCAGATTGCGCAGACAAGCTGATGCATACGCCTTATCAGCGTGTCGAATCCGGTCTTAAATAGTTCAGCGGGTAACCCGTCGGCTCCTGCTGCCTTGTTGTTATTCAGTCGGGTCATTGCTACTTAAACCTCATACTGACTAGGAGGTAAACATTCTATAGCATCATCATTGATTAGTTCTGCGGTATCCTCTTCGCCGCTAACGTTGGACACTAGCAGTTGGGTAAAATGTTCTTTCCATATCCTTAACATGCTATCTTTGTCAGTTACCAGATTTCCTTCTTTATCTTTGCTGGAGGATATGCCTGCACCAAAGCCATCGGTGTGGTGTTTAATTCTTTGATAAAATTCCCGGACTTCATTCTGACTCCTGTACATCTCAATTCGCTCACACTCACGAATAGACGTTTCTCCTCTCCCCTTTTTCCGCGTTACTCTATAAGCCGCATTCTAGGCTTCAGTAGCATCTCGACACTTGGTCGTACCATGGGTTTCCTGGGGGAGGCTCCCGGTAGCCAAGTACGGATTTTGCGGCATTTTCCATGGAGTGGGCAATAGTTTGTCACTGCGCCATTATATCATCGGAACAAGGAGTGCTTTCATCAAGCAGTTGGGTCAGTCAAGTGGAGTATGCCGCTGCCATCTGTTGTGTTTGCAGCTTTTCAATGTCGAGCTTCCGTGCAGTGTCAGATCGTACTTTTCTCGCCACATTAAGACGACTGCTAATCTTTGCTGCAACAAGGTTATGAACCGGATCTACATTCGCTCCACTGATCGATCGTACATCTAACACATCTAATGAATGGCTTCCATTTATGATAATGTGATCAATTTGGTTCCTCGTGTTTTGATCGGGTGACAGCCATGTGGCTTTGTTAATATTTTTATGTTGAAATCTGGTGATACTAACTACCATGATTTTTTCCGCGGCGAAGTCTATCAGTCTCAATCAATAACTGGACGTTCTCTCGAGGAGGCTAAACTTTCCGACTGTTGAACCAAAGATGTCTTCCTTCCCTGTCAAAATGCAAACTTTGCCCATGAACATTCCACTAAGGAACAGGGGCAAACCTCCTGCTCCTTAGTGGAGGTTTGCCCCTGTTCCTTCCCTGTCTTCGCATTAAAATATTTTTTCTCTAGGCGGTCGTAGAAAATATCCTTGGTCTGCTCGCCCTTGTCTTCCATCAGTGTATGGGCACGAATAAGACTGATGTTGAAGAATTTGGCTTTTATGCGAATTATGGCTAGTCTCTCCTCCACGAGAGTAAAGCCGGAGACAAGGTGTTCCACTCTCCGACTGACCACAAATCCACAACCAAATTCATGCCTCGTGTTATGCCAGCTATGGTATAGTTCGTCACCGTTTGGTGTTGTAGTGACGCCATTCCCAGTCCATCACACTTCCTGTAAGGCGGTAATAACTTCCTTGTACTTCTCTAGTACAATCGCCAGCGCGCATACTGCACCTTCCTCTATAAAGAGTGCGGACATTCCAGGTGCATATCCGCAAATCATGGTCCTTTTTCCTAACCAGGAAGCAGACGCTGATGTTGGCCATTGGTTATTTGAAGGCATCAATAACTCACCTTGTCATCTCGAGTATCATTGGCACTCAATATTTAATAAAGAGCCAGCGTCACCTGACTCCTCACTGAGAATCTCCTCTCGAAAATCGCAGACTGCAATTGCAGCTACTCCGCATAAAAACGGAGATTTCCACCATCCGCAACCTGCGGTAGCTTTCAGCTAAGCTTCATGTTGTAACGATGGGCAGCACACAAGTCGGAGCTCAAAGTTTCGGCCTGTGTAGTGCTCATAGTAATCCCGTGTCGGCCGGGAAGTTATATATATATCTTCCAATATATCTTCCATCTTGACCAAACCAAGTGCTGCCCTAAGACAAATTTCACCTTTAAACATTAATCCTCAAAAGATATTAGTTGATAAAAACGATCAGAAGATTTTTCAGTAGCACTCCCATGTGTTGTTCGCTTTTAGTTTTCGAGATGTGTTTCGATGAATAATTAAACTTGCATGCCATATCAATATTCTGTAATTCCATATACAATCGTTTGCATGATTCACTATGATACGCCCCAGTGTTGTACGAGCTCAATCGGATCGCCCAGTTCAAATCGCTGCTTATGTTAGCATTCAAAACATTCCCCATCCGCTCGCATGGGGTCGGTATAATTATTGGTTATAATTAAATTTTTGATCCAAGCAATCCCCTTGCTGTTTGGTATTGAAATGCAAGAGTAATATCATCAAACGTTAAGCCAGTATTATACTGGGCCGTATCACAGTGAATCATGCAATAGATTATATTAAGGTTATTTAGTATGGAACTATAATGACGGCTTCCATAACCATCAACCCCATCACGATTCGCTTAATCGATTTCCCAAACACTTAAAGCGAACAACATTTGGGCGTTATTGAGAAACAATCTTGCAATCGGTAACATGCTCATTTGATATCCGTCCATAGTTGCATATATAAAAAGAAAAACCTTTTTCCAACTCCGACGTAGTTTATATTTGCCTTTAAATCCAGTTCCGTTCATAAAACATGGACATTTTGGCAATCCTTCTTCTCTGGCAGTTAATTATCGTAGAATCAGGCCAATACATATTTGAATATTATAACGAGGAAATTTTTGAGAAATGTCCTAATATACCGGGAAATAATGGCATTCATGATTTTTTTAGTGTTGATCAAATGACGCTTGTGCTCGACAAAGGCTCGATAACTGCCAGAGGCAATAGTACCTGCGTATGGAAGGAAGTGGAGCCTACCGATCGCATTGAGGTGAGGAAGATATGCAAATATTTGTTGAAAAAACATCCTTACTCTGTTTCTTAATACTCAAGCAGATAACTGTTGAAATTTATATATTTAAACGCGGAACATGGCAGGTTAGTCCATTCACTCTTTACGACCGGGACTGGTGTAAATCACTATTTGACAAGACTTCATTATGGTATAAAATATGGACTAAGAATATCCGTGAGAGTGATAGGAAATGTGTGAATATTTATGGAGTGAGTTTTCGAATAAGATAACATATTGAACTGAGACGATCTTTTTTTTTGCAGCATACTTTTCGCTATGATGAATTCACTGTTGATACTGTTTTAGAGTTTCCAACAAATGTGGGTGGCCGCTATAAAGGCGTCACTACAATCGTAGCTATTGATAAACGTAATGTCAGGAAGCCTAATAAAGTATGTTTTGAAATAACAGGTGAATTTCATAGAATAAAATAAAATAATTAGATTTTGTAGAATCAAGCTCAAGGTCATCAGATTTTTTTTTTTTTATTTTTGAGTATGTATTAAGAAAGTAGTAACAAAGAAAAATCACAAACAAAACTAAAAAGCTATACAACCATCTTTAACACTAGAGAGGCCGAAATTTCTTATATATGTATCTAGTAACCAAATCGATCAAAACCACGAGTTTGATCTTTAGCTAAAAAAAAATTAAGATTGAACAAGTAAAAAGGCGTTAAGTTCGGCCGGGCCGAATTTTGGATACCCACCACCTCGGCTATATATGTAAACCACCTTTCGTCAAACTCCGGTGAAAAATGCATACCTTATGCCCCATAGCAGCTATATCGAAAAATGTTTCGATTTGGACCAAATGATAATAAGTACAAATCATCGTTCAATTGTGTATAACAAAATTTTGATCTTTTCAGTAGCTATATCTAAAAATAAACCGATCTGAACCAAATACGACACGGATGCCGAAAAGCCTAACATAAGTCACTGTGTCAAATTTCTGTGAAATCGGATTATAAATGCGCCTTTTATGTGGCCAAGACTTTAAATCCAGATATCGGTCTATATGGCAGCTAAATGCAAATCTTGATAGATCTAAGCCAAATTGCATAAATACTTCGAGGGGCTTAACTTTACTCTCTGTCTCAAATTTCGGCGAAATCGGACAGTAAACGCGCCTTTTATAGCCCCAAAACCTTAAATCGAGAGATCGGTCTATATGGCAGCTATATGCTAATCCTTATCGAACTGAGCCAAATTACAGAAGTGTATCGAGGGGCTAAACTTAACTCACTGTCCCAAATTTCGGCGACATAGGACAAAAATTACGCTTTTTATGGGCCCAAAGCCTTAAATCAAGAGATCGGTCTATATGACAGCTATATTCAAATCTAAACCGATCTGGACCAAATTGAAGAAGGATATCTAGGGGCCTAATACAACTCACTATTCTAAATTTCGGCGAAATCGGACAATAAATGCGCCTTTTATGGGCTCAAAACCTTAAATCGAAAGATCGCTCTATATGGCAGCTATATCGAAATCTCGACCGATCTGTGCCATATTGCGAAAGTATGTCGGGGGGCTTAATTTAACTCATTATCATAAACTTTTGGCTACATCGGACAATAATAACGTTTATTATGGGCCCAAAATCTTAAATCGAGAGATCGGTCTATATTTCAGCTCTATTCAAATCTGAACCGATCTGAGCCAAATTGAAGAAGGATGTCCAACTTCCTAATACAACGCACTGTCCTAAACTTCGCTGGGCCCAAAACCTTCAATCGAGAGATCAGTCTATAATGCACTTATATCCAAATCTGAAGCGATCTAGGCCAAATTGACGAAGGATGTCTAGGGGCTTAACACAACTCACTCTCTAAAATTTTAGCATAATCGGACAATGAATGTGCCTTTTATGGGCCCAAAACCTTAACTCGAGAGATCGGTATATATGGCAGCCATATCCAAATCTGAAGCGATCTAGGCCAAATTAAAGAAAAATGTTGAAGGACATAACACAACTCACTGTGCCAAAATTTCAGCAAAATCGGATAATAAGTGTGGCTTTTATGGCCCAAGACCCTAAATCGGAGGATGGGTCTATATGGCAGCTATATCCAAATCTGAACCGATCTGGGCCAAATTGGTGAATGATATCGAAGGATAATAAATGTTGCTTTTATGGGCCTAAGACCCTAAATCGGCGGATCAGTATATATGGGGGCCATATCAAGATATAGTCCGATATAGCCCATCTTCGAACTTAACCTTCATATGGACAAAAAGGATCTGTGCAAAGTTTCAGCTCAATATCTCTATTTTTAATGACTGTAGAGTGATTTCAACAGACAGCAGACAGACGGACGGACATGTCTAAATTTCCTTAGATTTTGACGCTGATCAAGAATATATATACAATACTTAATAGGGTAGGAAATGGATATTTCGATGTGTTGCAAACGGAATGACAAAATGAATATACCCCCATCCTTCGGTGATAGGTATAAAAATCTATACAACCATATTTACAACTAGAAGGGCCGAAATTTCTTTTATATATACCGAGTAAAACCAAACCGATCAAAATTTCTGGTTTGATCTTTAGCTAAAAAAATATAAGATTGAAGAAGTTTTTTTTAGCAATGTTTTTTTGATATCTGAAGTGTGAGCGGACCCTCCCCCTTACCCTAATTTTCAGAAACGCCATATTTCGGAGATTGGTGGTACGATTTAAGCGAAATTTGTTGCGCTCTCTTACAGTAACCTACAAACAAAAATTTGGTATTCAAATTTCGGATGGGGTACCTAGGGAGCGTCCTGCCCCAAACGTACCAATTATGTATCTAATCACGAAATATGGGACTCAAATGAAGGGCAATTAAGTTTAGAAAACGTATCTGGCGGATACGGGCGGACTAAGTATTTGGGCGACCACCCCAACCCCCAAAACACCCCTAATTCGGACATATTTACCGACCATGGCAATATGGGACTCAAATGAAAGGTATTTGCGAGTAAAATACGAATTTGATATCCAAGTTTGGGAAAAATTTCTGGGGGTCAACCCCTTCCCCAAACAGGACTTATTTACTGACCATGGCAATAAGGGGCTTAAATAAAAGGTATTTGAGTGTAGAATACGAATCTGATATCCAGATGTGGTACCATGTGCTTGGGGGGCCGCCCATACCCGAGGACATACCACAAAGAAGACAATTTGACGACCATAGCAATATGGGACTCAAATGAAAGGTCTTTGGAAGTAAAGCACGAATCTGATATCAATAAAAAGGAAAAGTGTCTATGGGGCCATCCCACCCCCATAACACCATCCAAATAGGAAGTATTAACTGACCATTGCAATATGAGGCTCAAATAAGAGGTATTTAAGAGTAGAATACGCATCCGATTTATATTTTCAAGGCCAACTCACTGAGTGGCCGCCCATCCCCCAAAACATCCCCCAAGCCGGTCATGTTAGCCGACTATGGAAAAATGGAGCTCAAATGAAGGGTATTTGGAAGTAGACCATGAATCTGAAATCAACATTGGGGACCAACTGTCTAGAGAAGTCGTATTGCTCACCAAGACAATTTGGCTCTTCAAGACAGTGGAGCTCGGTATTCATAGTTTTTGGGCCCATACCCCAAACCGGACATATTTGCTGGCTTTTTCAATAAGGGGCTTAAGTGTTTGGTATTTGAGATTAGAAAACGAATTTGATATCCAATTTTGAGGCCAATGGGAATATGGGATTCAAACATATGAGAATAGAGCACAAACAGCAATTTTTTACTGACCATCGCAATATGGGGCTCAAATAAAGGTATTTGGAAGTAGAATACGAAATTGATTTCCAAATGTAATACCATGTATTTTAGGCATCGCCCCATCCCCAAAACACCTCCCAGAGGATAAAAATTTTTCGACATGCTAATATGTGGCTCAAATGAAAGTTATTTGAGATTAGAATACGAATTTGATAACCAATCTTGGGGCCATGTGTTTGTGGGACGCCTCAACCTGTAAACTTCCCTCAAAAGCAATTGCAATATGGGGTTTAAATAAAAGGTATTTGAGAGCAGAGCACGATGGTGTTTCTTTTCAGAGCCAAGTGTCTGGGGACCACCTCACCCCCGAAAACACCCCTAAATCAGACATCGTGAGATTATCGGGCTAAAATAAAGTATTTTAAAAATGGAGTACACCTAACATCCAAACTTAAATTCGTAGACCAATAAAGATCATGTGGGATTCAGATAAAGGTACTTATATTGTTAAACTGTTAGTCAAGCGATATACTATTTTCGTAGCATGGTATTTCACTAAAAGCTCTTTAATTGTCGAAAATAAATATTCCAAGGAAAATTTTGGTCCATATGAAGTAAAAGAAGGCGCAACGGAGCGGGCCAGGTCCAGCTAGTTCGTTCATAAAATTTAATCAGCACGCGGATTTTATCATATCCACCACAAATGTTCATAAATCAACAACAGTTTTTGTGAATGAAATGTCCACACTCTTTCACATTCTGGCAACGTCTAGTGCACAATTTTTGGAAAAGATTGCAAAAAGATTTTGTCTAGTATCGAACCTTCGTTTCATGAATGTTTACAAATGGCATACCACCATACCAGCCAGCCAAAAAAGATAAGAATTGCGCCTTCTAAAGGCTCAAGAAATCAAGATCCGAAATCGGTTTATATGTCAGCTCTATCAGGTTATAAACCGATTTACACCATTCTAGGTTATACCCTGCAGGTGTAGGGTATAAAAATGCCCTCTTCTATAGTGTTTTTATAGTTTGAAGAAAAATCCCCTTTTACAGCCGATAAACCTGCTCGTATTCGGTCTGCCGTGCATTCAGCATGTGTGGTCTTCTTATTGATTTGCAATTTATTCACTCGATGACAACCCTATAAAATTTCCTCTTCGCCGCTCTCATTGAGAAGAGTACGCTGATCGGCATACATCAACTGTCACAGAGCGACATACACTGGCTATCGTTAATTGTATTCTCAGCTCCTACTATTTGACAATGAGTGAAAAATAAAGCATGCCCACACACAAACACATAATGACAGGCGCACAATACCAGTGCAACTGCTTTCGTCTCCTTCTCAACGAAGTGTTAACTTTAGTCTTCGCTGAATAGCCAAAGTAACTAGTCGAAAACGCAAAGAGTGTTTGACGGGATTCGAAAACTATAAACGAAAAAACGAAAAGTGAAAAATAAAAAAAATCTATTAGCCATAGTTTCTGAAGATAACATTCGGAAAAATAGCAAGCGATTTTGTAAAATATTTATTGTTTTTTTATTTCGAAATTAAATTGAGTTACTATAAACAACATGGATAAATCACAACCTCCACCATATGCTGAACATCAACCAGGATTTACACCGGCTTCGTATTATCAGCCAGGTCAACCGCATACACAACAACCACAGGGTTTATATCCTCCAATGCCGCAACCACAGCCCTATAATCCTCCACCACACCAACAGCCTACTGTGATTATTCAAACCACCACCACTCGCCCAAAC
Organism: Stomoxys calcitrans; assembly: GCF_963082655.1. Taxonomy (NCBI): domain Eukaryota; kingdom Metazoa; phylum Arthropoda; class Insecta; order Diptera; family Muscidae; genus Stomoxys; species Stomoxys calcitrans. The sequence goes on along the minus strand of NC_081556.1, from coordinate 89,658,680 downwards.
CTGGTGGCGATCGGTAATCAGCCCACACGAATGCAATGTCCATCATGTCATGCAGATATTGTGACGACCGTTAAGCATTCAGCCAATTCAAGGACTCATTGTTGGGCATTTGTGTTGTGTCTGTTTATGTGAGTAACTTTGATTTTCATAGCATACATACACATAGAAAACATGGGTGAAAGATGAAAAATTTAACTTTGCACATAGAAAACAAGTAAAAAGGCGTTAAGTTCGGCCACCCGGTTCGGTACCCACCTCCTCGGTGATATATGTAAAACACCTTTCGTCAAAATCCGGTGAAAAATGCATAACTCATGCCCCATAGCAGCTATATCGAAATATGTTCCGATTTGGACCAAATACTAATAAGGACAAGTCTAAAGTCTATCTAAAAATAAACCGATTTGAACCATATATCACACGAATGTCGAAAAGCCTAACATAAGTCACTGTATCAAATTTCAGTGAAATTGGATTATAAATGCGCCTTTTATGTGGCCAAGACATTAGCTTGCCTGAATAGTCATGATCTTTAACATAGCCCCACAAAAAAAAAAGTCCCGATCGTGAAATAAAATGTTTACCGAACTCGCCTCTCAGTAAGTCCATTGTTACACGTGCTGTCTGACATGTGGCATCGTCTTATTGAAACATGTCATGGAAGTCAAGTTCTTGCATTTTGGGCAAAAAAAAGTTGGACATCTCATGGTGTGCTCACAGTTACGTTACGATTTGCATCATCTTTGAAGAAGTATGGTCCAATGATGCCACCAGCCCATAAACCGCACCAAACTCTGAATTTTTCTGGTTGCATTGGTAGCTCTTGCAATGCTTCTGGCTGATCTTTACTCCAAAATCGATAATTCTGCTCATTTACATACCCATTGACCCAAAAATGAGCTTCGTCGCTCAATGGACGAAGCGCGCGATGAACTTTCTTAACAGAGCACGCATTTTGATAATAAAATTCAATAACTTGCAAGCGTTGTTCGGTTGTTAGACGATTCATGGTTAAATTATAGATCTAACTGAAGATGTTAGACAGTGAAAGATGAATACAATAGCTTAAAAATCCCCCTTTAAAATAATCTCCCGATTATACTTGTTGAGCCTAGAGAGGAAGCAATTCTTATTATACCCACCACCGACGGATGGGGGTATATTCATTTTGTCATTCCGTTTGCAACACATCGAAATATCCATTTCCGACCCTATAAAGTATATATATTCTTGATCAGCGTAAAGGCGATCTAGACATGTCCGTCCGTCTGTCTGTTGAAATCACGCTACAGTCTTCAAAAATAGAGATATTGAGCTGAAATTTTGCACAGATTCTTTTTTTTGTCCATAAGCAGGTTAAGTTCGAAGATGGGCTATATCGGACTATATCTTGATATAGCCCCCATATACACCGATCCTCCGATTTAGGGTCTTAGGCCTATAAAAGCCACATTTATTATCCAATTTTGCTGAAATTTGGGACAGTGAGTTGTCTTAGACCCTTCGACATCCTCCGCCAGTATGGCTTAGATCGGTCCAGATTTGGATATAGCTGCCATATAGACCGATCTTCCGATTTGGGGTCTTAGGCCCATAAAACACGCATTTATTGTCCGATGTCGCCGAAATTTGGGACAGTGAGTTAAGCCCTCCGACATACTTCTGCAATATCGCACAGATCGGTCCAGATTTGGATATAGCTGCCATATAGACCGATCTCTCGGTTTTAGGTTTTGGGGCCATAAAAAGCGAATTTATTGTCCGATGTAGGCGAAATTGCGGACAAAGAGTTAAGTTAAGCCCCTCCACATATTTCTGCTCTGGGACATAAGGTATGAGTTTTGCACCAGATTTTGACGAAAGGTGGTTTACATATATAACCGAGGTGGTGGGTATCCAAAGTAAAAAGGCGTTAAGTTCGACCGGGCCGAACTTTGGATACCCACCACCTCGGGTATATATGTAAACCCCCTTTCATCAAAATCCAGGGAACATTGCATAGCTTATCATGATCGATCTAGACCAAATTGCAGAAATGTGTGGAGGGGCTTAACTTAACTCTCTGTCCCAAATTTCGGCAACATCGGACAATAAATGGGCCCAAAACATTAAATCGACAGATAGGTCTATATGGGAGCTATATCCAAATCTAGACCGATCTGAGTGAAATTAAAAAATGACGTCTAAAGGCCAAACAGAACTCACTGTCCCAAATTTCAGCAAAATCGGATAATAAATGTGGCTTTTATGGGCCTAAGACCCTGAATCGGCGGATCGGTCTATATGGGGGCTATATGGACAAAAAAAGAATCTGTGCGAAGTTTCAGCTCAATATCTTCATTTTTGAAGACTGCAGCGTGATTTCAACAGACAGACGGACGGACATGTTTAGATCGTCTTAGATTTTTACGCTGATCAAGAATATATATACTTTATAGGGTCGGAAATGGATACTTCGATGTGTTGCAAACGGAATGACAAAATGTCTATACCCCCATCCTGCGGTGGTGGGTATAAAAAGGGTGCGGATATTTATACGCCCCATGTCACTATGGATATACATCCAAGGCAGTAATCGGCTTGTTGTGCGCTCTAAATAATAACAAGTAAAAGCGTGCTAAGTTCGGCCGGGCCGAATCTTATATACCCTCCACCATGGATCGCATTTGTCGAGTTCTTTTTCCGGCATCTCTTCTTAGGCAAAAAATGGATAAAAGAATAGATTTGCTCTGCTATTAGAGCTATATCAAGATATGGTCCGGTTCGGACCGCAATTAAATTATATGTTGGAAACCTGTGTAAAATGTCAGCCAATTCGAATAAGAATTGCGCCCTTTGGGGGCTCAAGAAGTAAAATAGAGAGATCGATTTATATGGGAGCTGCATCAGGCTATAGACCGATTCAGACCATAATAACCACGTATGTTGATGGTCATGAGTGGATTCGTCATACCAAATTTCAGACAAATTGTATAATAATTGCGACCTCTAGAGGCTCAAGAAGTCGAGATCCCAGATCGGTTTATATGACAGCTATATCAGGTTATGAACCTATTTGAACCTTGTTTGGCACAGTTGTTGGATATTATAACAAAATACTTCGTGCAAAATTTCATTCAAATCGGATAAGAATTGCGTCCTCTAGATGCTCAAGAAGTCAAGATTTAAAATCGGTTTATATGGCAGATATATCGGGTTATTGACCGATATATCCAGTTTTTGGAAGTCATAGCGAAACACGTCGTACAAAATTTCATTCCAATCAAATAAGAAAAGCGCCCTCTAGAGGCTCAAGAAGTCAAGACCCAAGATCGGTTTACATTGCAGCTATATCAGGTTATGGGGCGATTTGAACCATACTTGGCACAGTTGTTGGATATCATAACAAAACACGTCGTGCAAAATTTTATTCCAATCGAAAAAGAAATGCGCCCTCTAGAGCCGTAAGAAGTCAAAACCCAAGATCGGTTTATAGTGCAGCTATATCAAAATATGAACCAATATGGCCCATTTACCATCACAACCGACCTACGCTAATGAGAAGTATTTGTGCAAAATTTCAAGCGGCTAACTTTACTCCTTCGAAAGTTAGCATGCTTCCGATAGACAGACGGACGGACGGACATGGCAAGATCGACATAAAATGTCACGACGATCAAGAATATGTATACTTTATGGGGTCTCAGACGAATATTTTGGGTAGTTACAAACAGAATGACGAAATTAGTATACCCCCATCCTATGGTGGAGGGTATAAAAAAGTAACCTCGAAATTGTAAACCTTAGTCAGAAATTCTGTGATATTTCTAATATCGTTAATTGTTATTCATACCACGCCCTTAAATCGGTTCATGACTGGTATTGTGTCCCCACCTTAGGGTCGGTGTCTCTTAGCAGCGAAAGCCGAGCAATAAGATAGGATATGCTCCAACGCCTCAGCATCTTCCCCATATATAAATAAGCTCGTAGTCCTATGTGTACCGTTTTAGTACCGACAGTTATACTGATCTCCTGCTTATTACCTTTTAGTATTAGCCTCGTCTTCTCATAATCCGGATCGCCACATAGGATTTTCGTCGTCCTGCCGATCATTTCACTGTTCCATGGTGTTGGTTTGTCGCCCACATTTTTAATATTGGCCCCTAAGTACCCCGATATGACTTCTTGAGACCAAAATAATTTAAATAGAAACTCAGTTAATAAGGGTACATTTTTAGCAGAAGCCATTGTGGTGGGTACCCAACATTCGGCCAGGCCGAACTTAGGACGCTTTTACAGATTTTTTATATGTATGGTTAGGTTAGGACTTAAATTGTTTTGCCATTTACCAAAGGCAAAATTCTCTTCATTGAGTTTCTTCTAGAGCAACCAGCATGATAAAGATAAAATCCTTGATCCCACTTGGAAATCATAGAATCCCATTTCTGTTCTAAAAGTAAGAACGGAATGAACTAATAAATTCTATATGGTGACGGGTATAAAAATCAACCTATATTCTGCCTGTCTGTTCATTTATGTGTTCTGTTTTTAGCTAAAAAAGATTAGATAGATATTCCTAAAATTTTCAGTTTAGGAATAAGTTTCAACTTAGCCATTTTGAATTTTACTTGTAGAATTATAAATTAGAACCCAATATGATTAAATGCTATAGTAGGTCTGAAACATACATATAAAACTTTATCTTAAAATCCAACGAGACTTTCAGCCTTCTGTAAATCGTATACAACAGAGCAAAACAAATGCTATTTTCTGTTTTTGTGCGATAATAACCATGAGTCATCCATGAAAATACGACCATTGTAAATGTTCTGTTTTTCACCGTTGCTCACAAGTGGTTGCGTGTGTTCGGAGATAATGGCTTATCGCTGGTTCAAGTTATTTTCAGTGCGATATTGTCATTTAATTAGCAATAACCACCCTTATTCCAGCTGTTCCACATGTAATCTAATGGAAGGTTTGTGATACAAAGGCAAATCATGTGAGTAACCGGATGTTGTGATAAGATCACAAAGCAGAAGAGTTATTAGTTAATAGAAAACTACTGGGGAAATTGTTTTAAAAGATATTATAGTACTATCCCAGGCATCCCAGGAAAGGTATAGACTTTGAAACTTAAAATAATGCAAAAGTTCTCTGTTCCATGTCTCCCGGGTTTCTTGCGCACTCACTGAGAATTTCACATTTCTCCCATTTGTTAGAGCTTTTTTGAACATATTGTTATGAGTCTATAGATTTCCTTTGTCTATGGTACTATGAGACATATTCTGGGAATACGATAGTAGTATTATTCTTTGCGAGTTAAAGACACAAGCGTAGAATGATAGTGTAAAACATACTTTTGTATGCGTAAAATATGAAGATGTTAATTTATGATTCATCTGTCCTTCATTTTCGTAGTGTGATAGGACTAATGGTTAGAATAGCTTGAAATATTTTTAATCCTTTAGTCTAGTACATCAATTAAATTTTGGGAAATCTCACAATGTTTCCAACAGTGTTGCTAATTTGTTTAATTGTAATTAAACTTCTTTTATTTGGCGTGTAAAGCATTGTTTTGGTAGAAAACAGTTGTATGTTGACATCACTATTATCATATGACTGCCAACCAAGCGAAAAACTAATGTTTCTACAAACGGGTAGTTTTAAGTACAAAGTCTGTGCTTCTTTTATATCCCTGGCTATATGTTGTAGTTCCAATAGATTCTATCAGGAATAGAATACAGTACTTTTTATCAATAATAGGCAGAGCGTAATCTATACTGCCTGGGAAATCGGGCTTTGTATCAAGAAAAACACAGTGTCCGTAGGCGCCGCATGAGCAAAGGGAAAGCTCCTTTAGCCCCGCAGCGGTGGTCGCAGCAATTTGTCTAGCCACGATGTCCAAAGGCATTGAAGCGCGCGTCCAGCGGACCACAACACCATATAATATTATAGGTCTGACAACTGCAGTATATACCCAGTGAATGACACGCGCTTTAAACCCCCAACTTTGCCAATAGCCCTCTTGCAGGTGTATAGGGCAAGAGTTGACTTTCTTACCTTTTAGAAAATGTTCGATTTGAAGTTAAATTTCCTGACTAGCCCAACACTCAGGTATTTTGCGCTTTCAGTAAATGGAACATTCTCTCCTCCAAAGGAGACAGATGCCAATGTAAGTAACTTGTATCTCCTGCTGATAAGACCTTCTTCAGTCTTGTACGGATTTACGATAGCCGATTTCGCTGTCGCACGTAGAGCTTTCTGAAGTATATCTCTATGAGTGCTGGGAAACTTCCCCTAACCGCAATTGTCACGTCATCAGCATACCACTTTTACACCTTTTTTTCCAGAGACAATAATATATTGTTAATGGCTATATACCAAAGTGGAGGAGACAGTACACCTCCTTGAGGTGTTCCTCTGCTGACCCATGTTTTTAGATCCACAGAACTCAAGCCTACCGTAATGCATATTTTAGTAAGTAAGTTATTAATAAACGTGGTCCTCAGATTGTTAAACGACCCCTTTTTCTTTGTCAATGCATACCGCCAGGATGTATGTTTTTGTATCGAAGGATTCTTCTATTTTATGCATAACCTCGTGCAGGGTAGTCTCCACCGACCTTCCCTTGACATAGTCATGCTGTTTGTATTTGAGCAGTTCGTTGGATGTCCTACTCTTTATCATGGTGTCCACAATGGTTTTGAGTAGAAAGGCCCTTGCCTCCAGCTACGATTTCGGAGTATATAAGTCCCAGGCACGCAGTGAGTAAGTCAGTTATTAATAAACTTTCTTAGGACAGTGTTGATGATGGAGAAAGTACAGGGTATTGTGGCGGTGCTGATATAGGAGGCGACGTAGAGTGCTCCAAGAGCAGCACTGAATGCGATACTTGATATGAGACTCTTCCACTTGTACGTGGAGGTCCTTGCGTTGAGTACAGTCTTCTGACCGAGAGAGTAAGGAACTCACGATCTTCGGATTTCGGGCATTTGTTTGTTCTGCGGTAGACTGATGGCTTGGGGCGACTTAATGACATTGGCATTGCCAAACCGATCTTTCGTAGATGGCGACTTGGAGTTTGTTTTCTCAGAGAGGAAACTTTGGGCTGGGAATGCCCCGAACTTCTCAGGTCCCTCTATATACACGGATTGGTTCAGTATGAATGAGGGCACTGAATTTCTTAAAAAATTTAAACTAACAATTTTTGTAAACAGATGATTGTCATTGTTCGCTGAATTTAATAGACAACGTTGCTAGCAACATGTTGAAATCATTTAGTATAAGGAACTTAGTACTGCTTATTTGAAAAAATTTCGTAGTCATTTCACAAATGTTTTTTTATAGTGCATTTTGACAACTGTTCGGGCGAAAACTCGAAGTCAGTACTAGGCTTTATCTAAAAACGAAAGGTGTTGTGTTTATTCTTATCCACAAGGTATGAAGGGTTTGTTGTTTGTTGCCTCTCGGTTCTTCAGCTGGATTACTGCTACGTTCTCCCCACTCTGAAAAGGTGGTATACATTCTATACTTTCATCTATAGTGGTTCATAGGTATCCTCGTCGCTGACGCTTAAAGGCCTGGTTATGCTCTCTTAAATGTAGAATAAATATATCGTTCGTGCAAAAAGGCAATTATGCTCATTACAAAACGTCGAATTAGACATTTCAAACAAAACTTTTTTATCAACAAATGAGACTTGAAGGTAAGGGAGGATCCAACGTCGGAAAACTTCAGGCATACCTCAAGGACTCAATATGCATACCTCAATGGCAGGTCAGAGGAGACGGCCCACCGCGAAGTGGTGCGAGAAGTCGAGACATCTTTCCAACTTTCCATCGCGTACCCTGATGGCGGCCTTCCTGAATATTGAGATGGCATCTAACAGCGAGGAGATTGGTCGACAGTCAACGCCCTGAATCGCACGAGGGTCCAACTGAGGCGGGTGATAAGGAGAACGTCTCAAGGGGAGCGTGTTCTCGGGATTCGCTTTCTCGGGAACGAAGAATGGGAAGCGAATTCTGTATTGAAGAGAATGATATCTCGGTTTTAATAGATAGCTACAAGATGGAGACGGAGTGATTTGTGGCTATACTCCGACACACAATATCGGTACGTCAATGAGACAGCCGGGCGAGTGTATATTCTTTCGGACAAAGCTCTGTGCAGAACGATAGCCGCAAAGGAAATTCCAGGAAGGGATTCAGAGTTTTCAACATCAGTATATTTGTCATTTCCTCTTCACCACACGTCAGACTGGCTACCGAGTGAACTCACCTTTTCATAGTGGGCTACCCATAAATAAATCCCCGGGCCCGGATGGTATATTAACAATTGTCTTGCGTAGGTGTTCTTTGCCGCTTGCTCGTCCATTACGCAACCTTTCCAACCTTGCCTACCGTGCGGGAGTCTTCCCGGCGCGTTGGAAGGTTGCGAACGTTCAGCCAATACCTAAGAAGGGTGAGGCAAACAACCCTGCGAATTATCGGCCAATTACGATATGCTTTGCTCTCTCCAAGGTTATGGAGAGCATGGTTAATCACCATTTTGTGAGGTATTTAGAGTATAATGGCCTTCTTAGCGACCAACAGTATGGGTTCCGCAGAAATCGCTCTACGGGCGGCTTCATGACACTTCTGTCGGAACGTTCGAGTCGCTCAAAGCACCAGTTTGGTGAGAGTTAGGTTATGGCTCCGGATATCTCAAGGCATTTGATAGGGTCTGGCACGGTGCACTACTATCAAAGTTTGTCCCATTTGGTGTCGGTAATGGCTTCGTTCGATGTAACTTGAGCTTTCTCAGAGATCGCACTATTCGAGTCGTTATACTGGACCCTGTACGTAGGAGAGCGATGGCGTTGTTTGGGGACAGCAGGGTATACAACTCTATTACCTCCATTGAACATCATCGCAATGTAGGTTGTTTGGCGCTGTTCTATCGGTACTTTCATGGTGTACGTCTGATATTCGTCTTCTTATTCCTCAGGTAAGGATGTTTGCCAGGGATACTAGACATTCCAGGAACTCACACCCTTTTGTAATTGATTGACCAGCGGACAGCACAATGCATTTTACAATAAGTTGTTAAATATTTAGAAGGAAACGTTGATAAAATGAGTTAGATGACTTATTGAATTGGCTTTGATTCGAAATATTTCTCTTTGAACTGCACTCGTAGACCATATACGTCAAAAAGTTCAAAGAGTTAACAAATTAAGATTTTCAATATGAAAATATTGTAGAACATATAAACCAGATACAGCAAAATTAGTAATCAGTTTTTATGTGTGGCATCAATAAATTCAGTTCATAGACTTCTTATCGCCTTTGGGGCGTCTATCAACGCATGGTAAGCAGAAGGCAAGTCAGAGGTTGATAAATGTTTGTCATATCTTTGAATTTTAATATTAGGGGTTGTGTGAAGGGTGTTGTTGAAAGGCTTGCTACATATTTGCTGTGCCATGAATGGTCTGAATCGATCACCTGATATAGCTTCTACATAATCGATCTCACGCTTTGACTGTTGGATACTCTGGAGGCACAACGCAAATTTGAATTGGCTAGGATTTTGCATATTGAGTACTGTGAAAAGTTTTTTTCAAAGTTTTGTTCACTGGCATTGCTCCCTAATAAAAAAAATCTCCAGATTTGGAGGGCACAATTTCTTTCTGAATTTTGTAATTTTAAAGCCCTACAATTCTCAAATAATTTGCTTTATATATAGCATGTGGCCTTCTGATGCGATTTTCAACATCCAAATCAGTTCATGACATTATTTCTTTCAGTGTATAATAAAGTGATAACTTTCTCATGCGTAGTTTTCTGAGTGCAATCATGAGACAATACTTCAGCATTAACATACTCCACAAACAAGTATGTAATTATTCTACATTTGTGTCATTGAAAGGTCAATGCGAAAATTAGGTTAAAGTACTTCCCTTCTGAGTTCACATGTAGTCTGCTGCAAAACAATGGGAGAATGAGCATGAGTAACTGACAGAAGGCAAGCCTCTAGGGTTTGTTTCTTAAACAAGTATTTCAATTAATTCTGATGTGGGCAGAACGAACGCACATGACTCCAATTAGAAATGATTGATGCAAAAATAAAAACCAGTACACAATTCGAGCGCCTCTATTCGCTCATCTGATATAAATAAACGAATATAAAAAATACTTAAAATGTCATTGACATATCAAAATAAATTAATCCTAAATAGAATTTTCAATACGTTTCCCGCTAAATCTATTCGATCTTCATAGAATTGCATATTGTCCGTCTGCAGACCGTAGGTTTCTATTACAAATAGAAGGCCAAAGTACCCTATTTTTCAAGTAAGGCAGAAAATGTGTTTGTGGGGCCAAACGAAATAGCAGCAAACAGACTACGATCTGTAGCCGAACCTAGTGTCTGCAGCCGGACAATACCGATTATTATACCCTCCACCATAGGATGGGTATCACCATATTGATATCACCATATTGACTGACTAGTAGAAAACTTGGTACTGATTTGAGCAAAATTTCAGCCGAATCAGGTGAAAATTTAGGCTTCTAAGGGCTGAAGAAGTCAAATCCGGGGATTGGTTTATATAGGGGCTACATCTGTTTATCGACCGATTCCGATCATAAAAGATATGTTTATTGGAAGTTATAACTCAAGTCATTGTGCCACATTTCAACCAAATCGGATGAAAATTAAGGCTTCTAGGCGCTCAAGAAGTCAAGTCGGGTGATCGGTTTATATGGGGGCTACATCTGTTTATAGAACGATTCTGATCATATTGGGCGTGCTTGTTAAAAGTCATGACACAAGTCTTTAATCCAAATTTCATCCAAATCGGATGAAAATTAAGGCTTCTTGGGGCTTAAGAAGTCAAATCGGGGGATCGTTTTATAAGGGGACTAAATCTGTTTATAGACTGATTATGATCATACTGGGCATGGATGTTAAAAGTCATAACACAAGTTTTTGTTCCAAATTTCAGTCAAATCGGATGAAAATTTAGGCTTCTAAGGGCTCAAGAAGTCAAATCCGGGTATCGATTTATATAGGGGCTACATCTGTTTATCAACCGATTCGGATCATACTTGGCAAGGGTATTGAAAATCATAACACAAGTCTTAGTTCCAAATTTCATCCAAATCGGATGAAGGATGAGGCTTCTAGGGGCTCAAGAAATTAAATCGGGGGATATGGGGGCTAAATCCAAATCTGAACCGATATGGGATCAATACTTCGAGGTGTTACAAACGGAATTACTAGATTAGTATACCCCCGTCCTATGGTGGTGGGTGAAAAGGATGTAGTGTTTATTGACATTTGTCTTAAATCTCTGAATGTCATAGTGGTTGGGAAAAATATAAACCAGAAGTCGATTCCACATATGAACGGTTCGGGAAAAATAACAATTCTCTTCAAAAAGCATTGTCCGGTCCGCTGGGCAAACAATAAAAAACGGGTGTGAGCTCCCGGAGTGTCTAATATTTCTGACAATCATCCTTACATCAGAAGACGAATATCAGATGAAAACACACCATGAAAATATCGATGTTCAAGGTAGGCAATAGAGTTGGATAGCCTACTGTCCCCAATCAACGCCATCGCTCTTCTCTGTACACGGTCCAGTAGCTTCAGGGATGATTTTGAAGCTCCAGCCCATACATGTGAGTTGTATTCCATTTTTGGCCTTATGAAAGTGGTATAGATGTTAAGAAGATCAGAAGGTGTGAAGTAATTATTCTCGTTGAAGGAAGCCTAAGCACTTGAATGCTTCTTTCGACAATTCAAATACATGTTTAGCCCAAGGGACATCACTTTGTATTTTAACGCCCAGAACATCATGAGCTTCTGATTTCTCATCATCTATACCATTGATAGACAAGATGATCGTAATGGGTCAGCGAATCGTTTGTGTGACATCAAAGAGCACTGAGTCTTCCGTGCATTAAAATCTACTCGATTTATTCGACCACACTCAGAAATGGCCAGAAAATCATGGCAGATTCTATCGTCTATAACCCGCCCTTTGTCCTCAATCTCTGGAAGATTCGGTCTACAGTCAAATGAGTACGAATGACAGAGATTACTGCCATCTGCAAATGAGTAGATCGGATTCGATGTTTGACTCAACAGATCGTTAATGAAAATAAGAAAAAGAGAAGGAGAAAGGACAGAGGCCTGGGGTACACCTGCGGTCAATTTATGCTCATTCGATGGGATCCCATCTTTAAAGACTCGAATAGTGCGATCTCTGTGAAAGCTGGAAATACATCGAACGAAGCCATTACCGACACCAAATGTGACAAGCTTTGATAATAGTGGACCGTACCAGACCCTATAAAATGCCTTGGAGATATCTAGAGCCACAAACTTACTTCCACCAAGCTGGTGGATTGAGCAACTCCATCGTTCCGACAGAAAAGACATGAGGTCGCCCGTAGAGCGATTTCTGCGGAACTTATACTGTTGGTCCCTAAGAAGGCCATTAGACTCTTAATACCTTACAAGATGGTGATTAACCATGCTCTCCATAACCTTGGAGTTGGCAGAGCATATCGCAATTGGCCGGTAACTCGCTGGTTGTTTGTCTCACCCTTCTTGGGTATTGACTTAACGTTCGCAACTTTCCAACGCGCAGGAAAGACTCCCGCACGGTAGGCAAGGTTTCGTAATAGACGAGCTAGCGGCTAAGAACACTTGCACAAGGCAAGTGTTGAGCTTGCACAAGACAAGTGGGAGCTACAAAGATGCGTTAGTTTCAGCACTAAAAATTTAGCAGCCAAATTATTAGCTGTGGCGCAGAGATTTGCATCTCAAACTATGACACCGAATGCCTGGGTTCAAAACCCAGAGTGAACATCAGAAAAATATTCAGCTGTGGTCATCCTCTTACTAATGATGGCAACATTTATGAGGTATCCTGCCATGTTAAAACTTCTCTACCATCTGGTGTCGCCGATGTTGCCGAAATTTAAGACAGTGAGTTGTGTTAGGCCCTTCGACATCGTTCTTCAATTTGGCCCAGATCGTTCCAAATTTGGATATAGCGGCCATATAGATACAGCTGCCATATAGATCTCTCGATTTAAGGTTTTGGGCCCATAGAAGGCGCATTTATTGTCCGATATTTGGGACAGTGTGCAAAAGTTAATGCCATCAACATATTTCTGCAATTTGGCTCATATCGATCATATATTGCATATACCTGCCATATAGATCTCTCGATTTAAGGTTTTGGATCAATAAAAGGCACATTTATTGTCCGATGTCGCCGAAATTTGGGACAGTGAGATGTGTTAGGCCCCTCGACATTCGTCTTCAATATGGCAGAGATCGGTGAAAATTTTGATATAGCTGCCATATAGACCGACCAGTTGATTTAAGGTCTTGGGCCCATAAATGGCACATTTATTGTCCGATTTCGTTGAAATTGGAACAGTGGGTTGTGTTAAGCCCTTCGACATTCTTTTCTAACTTGACCCAGATCGGTCCATATTTGGATATTGCAAATTGTAAATTTTGCCCATGAACATTCCATTAAGGAACAGGGGCAAACTTCTCACATATCAATGAGTGCAGTCCGATTCAAGTTTAAGCCCAATGATAAGGGGCCTCCTTTTTATAGCCGAGTCCGAACGGCGTGCCGCAGTGCGACACCTCTTTAGAGAGAAATTTTACATGGCATAGTACCTCACAAATGTTGCCAGCATTGGGAAGGGAAAACCACCGCTGAAATTTTTTTTGATGGTCTCGCCAGGATTCGAACCCAGGCGTTTAGCGTCATAGGCGGACATGCTAACCTCTGCGCTACGGTGGCCTCCCCATATTTGGATATATATGTCATATAAATCGATATCTCGATTTGAAGTCTTCTTTTTGTTTAAAGTATTCTTGATCTTGTCCGTACATCCGTCTGTCTGTCAAAATCACAATAGCTGTCGAACGCGTAAAGCTAGCCGCTTGAAATTTTGCACAGATACTTTTTATTGATGTAGGTCGTCAAGGATTGCAAATGGACCACATCGGTTCAGATTTAGATATAGCTCCCATATAAACCGATTTCCGCTTTGACTTCTTGAGCCCCTGGAAGTCGCAATTTTTGTACGATTTGGTTGAAATTTTGCATGTAGGGTTCTGTTATGACATCCAAAAACATGTGTCAAATGCGGTCCAAATCGGTTTATAACCTAATATAGTTCCCATATAAACCGATCTTCCGAATTGACGGTGTTCTGTTACGACTTCCAATAACTATGCCAAGTATGGTACAAATCGGTAAAGAACCTGATATAGCTCCCATATAAACCGATCTCCAGATTTGACTTCTTGAGCCCTTACAAGTCGCGATTTTTATCCGATTTGGGTGAAATTTTTCATACAATGTTCTGTTATGACTTTCAATAACTGAGCTATGTACGGTCCAAACAGGTCTATAATCAGATATAGCTCCCATATTTTAGCAGAATCCACGGTGGTGGGTTCCCAAGATTCGGCCCGACCGAACTCAGAAAACTTTTGCTTGTTTCTTTTTACAATTGCTTTTAATTTGTTTTGTATCGTTCGTGTATAGTTGAGAACTAAAGATAGAGGAAAATAAATAAAAGAAAGAGTGAACAATTTTTTTACTCAAGCAATTCACTCGACAACTTGGCAACAATTTAGTTTGACATAAATTCGCTTAAACGTGCATACTATATATGTTTACTTAAAGTTAATGAAGAAATTAAGTGCTTTGGCCTTTATTTGTACATAAATTAATTGTATTAATTTAATTTATTCTTCTATCAACTGATAAGGAAAAACGTAAATTTTATCAATTTTGTCACCAGAATGCCATAATTTGGTCACCAGAGTGTAAACAAAAGATACAGTTCGTAGGGCATACAAAAATGCCGCCCCAGAACTCAAGAATTCCTCTTGGAAGTAGTGTTTCCCCTTTTTATTGGATTTTACTCATAAAAATGTTTTTTTTTTCTTATTCAGAATTCAATATTATATTGCTCGTCTAGTTAAAATAAATTTTTTTTTTTCAATAAGACCTCCCCTATCCATAAATACAAAATTGAAAAGAACATCTGGGCCATAGTGTTTACTTTTAATAGCCTCTTCGAATTGCTTGGCATTGATGAAACGTAAACAAATCCATAACTGCTTATATTTTGCTGACTATGTGTAAATTATTGTTTAAATTTGTTAGAAAAATGTGTGTGTGTGTGTGTGTGTGTGTATGTGTGCCAAACAACACATGACCACTTGCAAGTTGCCACTCGATATGTTCAGAAACGTCAGCAGATATTGCTGACGAATTGTAAACACTGAGAGAATGCAGCTGCAATAAGGCACCATACATACAGAATATGAATGTCTATTTGTAAACTTGTTTAATAATATTGGAGACTTTAACAACCTGCCGTTGGGAGAGCGTATAGCAAATATTTTCTTTTTCTTTTTTTAATGCTTACAAAACAAATATAATTTAAATCGGTATTTCCCCCATATTATTGAGATGTTGCAGTAACGATTCTCCCTCTCTCTCACTTATTGTACATTTACAACGCCACGTCATTCAAGTGCGCCATTCGACGAAAAGTCTTTATCGCTTCACTTGGCAATGTTTAACCCATGGTGCATGCAAGTTAAAGTGCGGTGAACCATATAAAAACGCAATGAATCATGCATGCCATATTATATGGGCCTTCTATTTAAAAATATTGCTCCGACTTGTGAAATTCTGTATACGTCATAGTAACACGTCCATGGTAAAACGTTGTGCAGCTTTGTTCGTGAAAATAGAATTAAGTTTATAGAAAACAAAAACATTTGAAACACTTTTGGCATGATCTAGTGAAATAAGATCTTGTGCCTCAAAAAGCAAATTTTTACTCGATTATATTAACATGTGGTTGGGACCGATTCATAGTCTCATAAGTACTAAGCATTTCAGTGTTTTTATACAAACCACCGTAGGATAGGGGGTATATTCATTTAGTTATTCCATTTGCAACACATCGAAATATCAATTTCCAATCCTACAAAGTATATATATTTCGGATCGTCGTAAAATTCTAAGACGATTTAACGATGTCTGTGTGTCTGTCCGTCTGTTGTAATCACTCTACAGCCTTCAAAAATTGAGATATTAAGCTGAAATTTGACACATAAACGTCTTTTTGATGCAAGCTGGATACGTTCTTGAACGGGGCAAATTGGACCATATTTGAATATAGCTGTTATATAGACCGATCTACCGATAAAGGGTCTAATGCCCATAATGCTTTATTTTTTATCTGATGCACGCTGGTTAAGTCCTTGAACGGGCCAAATTGGGCCATATTTGGATATAGCTGTTATATAGACCGATCTACCGATAAAGGGTCTAATGCCCATAAATGCTTTATTTTTTATCTGATTTCGCTGAAATTTGAAACAGTGGATAGTTTCAGGTCTTTCGACATCCGTTCCAAATAAGGTTCGGATCGGCCTATATTTAGATATAGCTGTCATATAGATCGATCTGCCGATGAAGTGTCTGGAACCCATAAAAGCTGCAATTGTTAAACAATTTCGCTGAAATTTTAATCAGTGAGTTTTTTTTAAGCCACCTGCCATCTGACCTACATATGGTAAAGATCGGACTGTATTTGGATATAGCTGTCATATGGACATATATGCCGATTAAGCTTTATTTCTTACCCGATTTTGATCAAATTTGAAATAGAAAAATCAACAGTGGCTTATATTTATTAGACCACTCGATATCCGTGCAGAATTTGGGTGTATAAGTTATCCAATTTTCACCGAATTGTGACGAAAGTTGGTTTACAAAGATACCGATATCCAAAGTTCGGCCCGGCCGAACTTATTGCCATTTTACTTGTTTTTATACCCTCCACCATAGGATGGGGGTATACTAATTCCGTCATTCTGTTTGTAACACCTCGAAATATGCGTTTAAGACCCCATAAAGTATATATATTCTTGATCGTCATGTAATTTTAAGTCAATCTAGGCATATCCGTCAGTCCGTCTGTCCGTACGCCCGTCTGTCCGTACGCCCGTCCGTCTGTCTGTAGAAAAACCGATCTTGGGTCTAGACTTCTTGAGCCTCTAGAGGGCGCAATTCTCGTCTAATTTAACTGAAATTTTGCACATTGTGTTTTGGTATCACTTCCAACAACTACGCTAAATATGGTTTTAATCGGTCCTTTTTTTTGATATAGCTGCCATATAAACCGATCTTGGGTCTTGACTTCTTGAGCCTCTAGAGCGCGCAATTCTCATCCGATTTGGCTGAAATTTTTTACAACGGCTTCACTCATGACCTTCAACATACGTGACTAATATGGTCTGAATCGATCAATAGCTTGATACAGCTCCTATAAGCCTATCTCCCGATTTTGTGTCTTGAGCCCCTACAAGTCGCAATTCTTATCCGAATGAACTGAAATATTACACAATGACTTTTACAATGTTCAGCATTCATTTTTGGTTCGAATCGAACCATAACTTGATATAGCTCTAATAGCAAAACAGTTCTTATTCAATATTCTTTATTTGTCTGAAAAGAGATACCGCGCATAGAACTCGATAAATGCGATCCATGGTAAAGGGTACTTAGCACGGTTTTACTTGTTTTTTTTTTTTATTATTTTTCTCCTACTCTAATTTTTACACTTATTTTTCATTTCAGATGCTGGCCATGTATGTGTGTGCCCTATTGCATGGATTCTTGCCAGACTGCCAATCATTCCTGTCCCAATTGTAATGCCTACATTGGAGCCTACGATAATTGATACAGCTTCCAGTTACAATTCTTCATTTAATATTTCCAGTTTTTATTGCATATAGTATTGTGTAAAATGTTTTTTTTTTCAAAGTGTGCCAAAAAATAATATAATATTCTTTGTTAAGTAATTAAATAAAGTCTTAAAGATAACAAATGCGTCAAATATCATAAATAACATTTATTCATACACACGTTAATTAGATTCAAGATAAACTGTTTTGAAATCTTAGCGCTATCTGACAAGGTATCAAGTTGAGAATGGAACTGATAACATAAACCAACAATGTCTTATTAAACATCAGCGGCTCTATTAATAGCTCTCTCCTTTTTTCTCCACACAATGATAAATTAAATGAAAGGGTTTTAGTACATCGGTACTATTATATATGGAAATTAATATTGATAAAATTATAAGACAGTTGGAAACCATTTTTATACAGAGAAATATCACCAAAGCAAAAATATAACTGTAGTTAAGCCTGTATAATTCTTGGTATGGAAATCTAAACAATGAACAAACAGGGAATGACGATGAAACCATTGCCGACTTTATCAAGATTCGGAAGACTAGGACAGGCAAATAACCTAATACAGAAACATCAGGCAGTGCAGTGAGAGGAAACTCAATGCAGCCTAAATAACAGTGAGTCGACGATGAGATCATCACCCACTCCCAAGAAGCCCATTCAATGGAGGACCAATAATTGAGGTTAACCAGATAAACCTCTGTAGGAGCGAGACAGCTACTCACGCTCTGATGGAGAAAATACGCAAGGGCATGATTCATTTTGCAACTACCAATTATTCTATGCTACCACTTGTACTCGGCCGAGGACCTGCGTTATTTGTCATAAGAATTTGAATTATAAGTTTTCCCCAGAGTTGTCAACGCTGGATGCAACAGTGCTTTTCGAATCTCTGACACCGCCACCCACGTCGGAGCTGCAACGGCTGGTGAGGAAAGCAAAACAGACAGTAAACGAGGTAATAATAGGGTGCGATGCGAACTCTGAACACATTTTGTGGGGTAGTACCAACACTGATAAGCGGGACCAAGACCTGGCGGAGTTCTTGAATACTAAAGACCTAATAATAATATTGGTAACACCGCTACCTTTGTTAATAAGATTAGGGAGGAGGAAAATCTAATCGATGAGGTTCAGGTTTGGAGGGTCTCCATGGAGCATTCCTTCTCGGACGATTGCTACATTAGGTTTAGAATAGCACGGCCAGCGCCGAATCCGATAAACTTCAGAAATAAGTTGAAAACCAACTGGACAAAATTCGGAAGACTACTCAGAAGAGGACTTGGGCAAGATAATTTAGATTGTCAAAGCATAGAAGACATTGACGACAATGTCAACAGGATTACGACTGCACTAGTGGAGTCTTACGAAGATAGTTGTGCTCTTCCGGAAAGGAAATCAGACCAAGAAAATCCCTGGATAGCCAGGGAGATTCGCAACATTGGGAAAGAGCGTCGTAAAAAAGCGGAAGTTTATTGGGGTGTGTATTAGACAGGGCTCAAGGAATACAATAAAATTATCAAAGCGGCAAAGCGTGCCTCCTGGAAGCTATTCTGCGACCAGATCGATAGCGTTAATAACTCCGCCAAGATGAAAAAGTTCTCTCAAAACCCCATATCAAAACTGAAACGTTAGTAGACGTCATGGGAGTGAGAGCAGAAACAACGGAGGACATGATAAGGCTTTCGATGAAAACGCATTTAAACTGGATACGACGGGACTCATGGAGACACCGGAATCTTGAAATAATGAGGTTGATCGAAGGTTTATACAAGTTATGCAACACCAAAGGCCTACAGGCCTATAAGCTTTACGTCCTTTCTACTCAAAACCAAGGAACGTATTGTGGACACCGTGATAAAGAATACGGCATCACGGGAACTGCTCAAATACAAACAGTATGCCTATGTCAAGGGAAGGTCGGTGAAGACTGCCCTGCACGAGGTTGTGCTTAAAAAAGAAGATTACTTCGATGCTAAGACGTACACATTGGCGGTTTGCATTGGCAACGAGGGAGCATTTGATAATGTGCGGACCGACACATTGATCCAATCCTTACCAGTACCAGGTGGACCGGGTCCTTAGAGACTGGTCTTCTACGCAGAGAATGTTAAGTGTAAGGATCCGAACCAGCTATGCAGAAGAGCCAAAAGGGTCTTGTAGATGGCACACGGCTGGGCTAAGCCTAAGGGTCTCAATGTTAACCCAGAGAATACTGGAATATACCTGTTCACGAGGATGACGAAGGTGGGCTAATTTAACGCAGCACGTTTTCTCAACAAAACGATTTCGATATCTGAGAGAGTCAAATATTTAGATGAGATCTTGGATAGGAAACTTAATTGGAAGGGAAACATTCAAAAGCGTACTTGGAAAGCTCACAGGTGTAGGCTTGAAATGGGGCCTTAATCCGCTGGCTCTACAGGAGCGTAATAAGATCAATACTTACTTTCGCCACAGTAGTTTGGCGGACTGCTATGGAGAAAAAGTGCAACATAAGGACCATACCACAGGTTCAGAGAACATGTCAAATGGATTGAGGATAGGAGCTGCTCATACCATCGCGGTATAATCGAGTCGACGATAGGAAAACCTGAAGGAAAGGAAGTGGTTTCCGATCGGATACCTGAGATGAACCTTGAGGTCGAGTGCAAAGCACTGCTGCCAACGGCACAGTCTTGCATTGTCGGAACCCTAGTATTGCCATCTGGAAGATCATGTTACACGGATGGATTAAAGTTTGAGGATAGAGAACTGCCGTCAATAAACTTGGTTAACCCGAATGCCTTTCGGGTCGACGCAGTCCGAGTTAAGGGCATGTAAACCTGTGGAACACCGAGTTGGTCGGTAGGACGGAGAAAATCCTATGGGTGTTCGGGATCGTGAGATGACGAGGCTATTGCTGAAAGGAAGTAAGAAGGGGGTCAGTATAGCTATTGGTATCATAACGGGACACATAGTACTACAAGCTCACTTATGTAAAATCAGTGCGGGAAGCGATAGCATGTGTAGGGCATGCGGGGAAGATGATGAGACATTGGAGCATTTCCTACGTCATTTTGCGGCAAACAGACATCGCTGGTAAGGTGGGGACACAATACCAGAAATGAGCTAGCTAGGGGCGTGGCATGGAAAACAATTAAAGATTTTGTTAGTACCACGAAATTCCTAACATAGAATTTCTTTTTCGAAGTCACTTAGAGCGCAAAAAAAGCCGATTACTGGCTTAGGTGAATGTCGATAGTGGCATGGGACGGATTAATATCCACACCTTCTTTTCAACCTACCCCACACTCAACCAAATTTGTTATTCAAAATTGCAGAAAAGTTTGCTAAAACAGCCATTTTTGTCTGCTGAAAATGGGAAAGCAGACAATATTGCTGTTTCAGCAAACATAGGGTGCTGAATTAGCAAACATTTATGTCAGCTAAATTGGCAAACAAAATCTTCTTTCCAACAAATGGCAACTTTTTATGTTTGCCTGTTACTTGATTTGATTACTTTAGGCATTTAGGAAGATGCCTTCTAGTTCCTAGAGTCCAGCCCAACAACTTAAAAATGTTCACATCCGCTAAATCAGACATGTTCTCAAAGAAACCAGAGCCTAAAGTATAACTCCTTCAGACTGCCAGTGCGGAAAACACACACAGAAGGTGTTCTAAAGTCTCTTCTTCTTCAACGTTCTCACAGCTTCAGCAAAATTCGTAGCTGACTTAGACAGTGACCTGCCATGACGGACGCAATAACTTAGACGTATGTTCTACCCAGTGACAGCAAAGCAGTAGACCTCTTTAAGTCTACATTAGACCATATAGTTTTGGAATGCTCATAGCCCCCTCTTTGTGACCATCTATCAGTCATTGTCCTTCGGGCCTGGTCCTGAAAACTTAGCTTACATGTCGCTAGAGGCATACCCACAGATTACAGTTTCCCTGAAATATGTAAGGTAGTTCCTAGTCGCATGTTCGTCCGCTTTACAGTTCCCTGGAATTTCTCTGTGGCCCGGCTCCCAGAACAGGTGAATTTTGAACTGTTCAGCCATCTGCGACAGTCGAAGGCGGTTTTTGTGTTCATAAATACGTTCTCCAGGGATTTTATGGCTGCTGGCTGTCTGAGAAGATATTTATGCTAACCATCGTTATGATTGCACTTCTTCCTTAAATGCAAGGCCGAATCTTATATACCCTTCAACATGGATCGCATATGTCGCGTTCTATGCGCGGTATCTCCATTTAGGCAAACAAAGAATATTGAGTAAGAACTGGAGCTATTGGATCTATATCAAGGTATAGTCCGATTCGGACCAAAAATGAATTCTGAACATTGTAGAAGTCATTGTGTAATACTTCAGTTCATTCGAATAAGAATTGCGCCTTGGGGGCTCAAGAAGCAGAATCGGGAGATAGGTTTTTATGGGAGCCATACCAGGCCATTAATCGATTTAGACTATTTAGATACGTGTGTTAAAGGTCATGAGAGAAGCCGTTGTACAAAATTTCTGCCAAATCGGATGAGAATTGCGCCCTCTAGAGGCTCCAGAAGTCAAGATCCCAGATCGGTTTATATGGCAGCTATATCAGGTTATGTACCGATTTGCGCCATCCTTAGCACAGTTATTGGAAGTCATAACAAAACATCTCTTGCAAAATTTCAGCCAAATCGGATGAGAATAACGCGCTCTATTGGCTCAAAAAGTCAAGATCCAAGATCGGTTTATATGACAGCTATACCAAATTATAAACCGATTTGAATCATACTTAACACAGTTGTTGGAAATAATAGCAGAACACCACTCGCAAAATTTTATTCAAATCAGACGAGAATTGCGAACTCTAAGGCTCAAGAAGTCAAGACCCAAGATCGGTTTATATGGCAGCTATATCAAAAAATGGACCGATTTGAACTAAATATAGCGCAGTTGTTGGAAGTGATACCAAAACACTACGTGCAAAAATTTTAGTCAAATCGGACGGGAATTGCGCCCTCTAGAGGCTCAAGAAATCAAGACCCAAGATCGGTTTATTTGGCAGCTATATCAAAACATGGACCGATTTGGCCCATTTACAATACCAACTGACCTACACTAATAAAAAGTATTTGTGCAAAATACTGCTACACCTTTACGAATGTTTGCGTGCTTTCGACAGACATGCGGACGGACGGACAGATGACCGGACGGACACTACAAGGCGCAATTTTTCTCCGATTTGGCTGAAATTTTGCATGATGTGTTTTGTTATGATTTCCAACAACTGTGCTTAGTATGGTTGAAATCGGAACATAACCTGATATAGCTGTCATATAACCCAATCTGGGGTCTTGACTTCTTAAGCCTCTAATTTCATGTTAATCGGACAACAAGTGCAAACTGTATCGTAATCACGAGAATACGTGGGCAGACAGACGGAAATGGCTAAATCGATTCAGGAAGTGATTATAAACCGATCGGTATGCTTATCAATGGGTCTAGCTCTTCACCTTCTTAGCGTTGCAAAAAAATGCACAAAGTTATAATATCCTGTACCATAGTGGTGGTGTAGGGTAAAAACTCATTTGTTTTCTTTATCTTAGACTCTGACCAAAACATTCTAAATTTACTACATTTAATCAAATCGACTATCACGGGGTAAGAAAAGAAAGTACCCACGGATTATCAACAAACCTATCAAAAGAAAAACCATATTAGAAAACGACGACTCGTTGCGAACGAATGACAATGTTTGTATAGCCATAGTGCATATGACAATATTAATTATTGATTCAATGTACATAGAAATGGCAATGAAATGTCCCAACCAATATTATGCCCAAACTCATTAACGTAATTATATTGTCACAAAACTGTTGGTAATACAAAATTCAAGGGCAATGT
The DNA here is from genome assembly GCF_963082655.1 of Stomoxys calcitrans. NCBI lineage: Eukaryota > Metazoa > Arthropoda > Insecta > Diptera > Muscidae > Stomoxys > Stomoxys calcitrans. The sequence goes on along the minus strand of NC_081556.1, from coordinate 89,635,017 downwards.
CAATGTTTCTTCAGTCCCCTTAACTGACCACCATAGCGCTGTAATGCCTTCAACAAATCAAACATTTAACACACGTTTGCTTGTTGATATAATGATAGAGTTGGCCATTTGCAAATAAATGGATAAGAGATCTTCGACAGTTGATAAGACAAACTGCAGACTTTTATCGGCATTTCCAATGCAGACATTTTTCACATCAACTTTTATTTTAGCAAATGTGAATATTTTATATATATATAATATATAACATTGATTTAAGGAAATTACTAGCTGGATAGGGCCCGCTTCGCTGCGCCTTCTTTCACTCTTCTTTCACCCTTCTTTTGTCTGAGCCCTATACTGACACGGTCAGGAAAAAAGTCCTGCTTGGGTGTGCTGGTACGGCCTTTCATATATTTCCACATCCATCTTCGAGATCTGGCGCTTTTGAAAATAAAGTAAGGGGAGGTCCCCCCATTAAAGATTGGATGTTAGACCTACTTCCTTCTCTTGGTTTTGGTGGTGTATTGGAGTAGCCAAACTCTTTGCCCCAAAGTGGATATCAGATTCATACTCTACTCCCAAAAACCACAATTGAGTTACATATTGCTATAGTCGACATATATATGAGGTTCAGGGGGAGTTAATGGGATGAGTCGTCCCTGAAACACTTGGCCATGAAACGGATATCAGATTTGAACCCCTTTTTGCCAGAGTCCACAAATATGCCCAGTTTGAGGGGTAAGTAGAGTGGGGCGGTCACCCACGCACCTAGTCCTGAAAAAACATTAGCATCGTGCACTGTTAAATTCCTATTATTTGAGCCGCAATAGCAAATGGTTTAGGGGGAGTTTATGGGGTGAGACTACCCCCAAACACTTGGCCTCAAAATTGGATGTCAAATTCGTTTTCTACTATCAAATACCTGTTATTTGAGCCCCTTATTGCAATAGTAGGCAAATATGGCCGGTTTAAAGGGAGTTTAGGGGCGGTTCGCATCGTGCTAGAGCACGATTTTGTTTAAGCCCCATAATGTCAAGCATTTTGAATGTCGTGATATTTAGAGCTACGGGTCTCGTTCAGATCCACATTAATTAATTTTTTGATTTCATTCAAAGTCATCTTTCAAAGCTAGCACTTGGAATACCTCATTTCTAAAGATCCGTAGGTCCTTCTGTGTTTGTCCCAATTTGAGGGTAAAAAGTGTACTCTACTACCAAAGACCTTTTATTGCTGTCCTATTCTAATCTGATCGGCCTTCATATATTATTTTTAATTCCCGCTTTTTGGGTAGGACAGGGGAAGGCGGATTGCACTCTGACACATCCTTTCATGTGAGTACAACATATTCTCAGCCGTCCTACATGACAGTTTGGTGTTGTTTTTATTGGGAGGAGAGGATTATGCCCATTTAAGGGCTTTTTGGGATTGGGGGCCTCGTAGACATCATGGACGAAATTCTAATAACAGATGTGTAATCAACTTCCAAACACCTTTCATTTGATATCCATATTGTCCCAACTGGTAAATAAACCCTGCTGGGGGGTTTTGGGGGTAGGGAAAGCGCCTCAGATACCAGGAAATAAATATTTGTATCAGATTCTCACTCTACTTTTAAACACCTTTCATTTGCTATCCATATTGTCCCAATTGGTAAATATGACCTGCGGGCAGTTTTGGGGGCGGAGAGGCCCCTCAGACACCAAGGAATACATTTTTATATCAGTTTTTAATTCTACTTTTAAATACCTTTCATTTGATACCCATATTGCCCAATGCGGCGAAAGAGTCCTGTTGGGGGGTTTTTTGGGGGGTGGGGGACCCCCCGAACACTTTTGGAGAAATTTGTATGCCAAGTTCGTACTCTACTATGAAATACCTTTCATTTGATACCCATTATGTCCCAGTCGGTAAACATGTCCGTCCGGGTGGGTTTTTGGATGGGGCGTCCCCCCAGGTTATTTGACGCAAAAATGTTATACCAATTTCGTATTTTTGGGGTACCATAAGGTGGCATACAAAATTTCACTTAAATCGGTACACGCATCTCCGAGATCTGGCGTTACTGAAAATTATCGTATGGGGGAGGGTACAAAAAATGTAGTACCCTATATAGCACACCAGGGGCCTAGACTCTACCATCTGTCAAAATTTCATGAAAATCGGTTCAGCCGTTTTTGAGTCTATACGGAACAGACAAACAAACTGACAAACAAATAAACAAACAAACAAGGCGCAACAATTTCATTTTTATACCCTCCACCATAGGATGGGGATATACTAATTTCGTCATTCTGTTTGTAACTGCTCGAAATATGCGTCTAAGACCCCATAAAGTATATATATTCTTGATCGTCGTGACATTTTAAGTCGAACTAGCCATGTCCGTCCGTCTGTCTGTCGAAAGCACGCTAACTTATGAAGGAGTAGCGCTAGCTGCTTGAAATTTTGCACAAGTACTTCTCATTTGTGTAGATTGGTTGGGATTGTAAATGGGACAAATCGGTTCATGTTTTGATATAGCTGCCATATAAACCGATCATGGGTCTTGACTTCTTGAGCCTCTAGAGGGCACAATTCTCGTCCAATTGGACTGAAAGTTTTGCACATAGTGTTTTGATATCACTTCCAACAGCTGTGCTGAGTATGGTTTAAATCGCTCCATAGCCTAATATAGCTGCCATATAAACCGATCTTGAGTCTTGACTTCTTGAGCTTTTAGAAGGCGGAATTCTTATCCGATTTGATTGAAATTCTGCACATAGTGTTTTGATATCACTTCCAACAACGGTGTTAGGTATGGTCCAAATCGGTTCATAACCTGATATAGCTGCTATATAAACCGATCTTGGGTCATACGTGTGCAATATGGTCAGAATCGATCTATAGCTTGATACAGCTCCCATATAAACCGATCTCCCGATTTTGCTTCTTGAACCCCCAATCGGACTATAACTTGATATAGCTCCTCCTCCGTCCGTATTCATTAATCTTTGTTCGCCTAAAAACAGATACTTCGCAAAGAACTTGACAGATGTGTCTATGGTGGAGGGTATATAAGATCCAGCGAATTGCTCAGATACAGATGGTGGGCCAATCTAAAGCCTCACAATTCTTCAACTGAACGATTTCGATATCGGAGAAGTTCAAACACTTAGGAATTTTCCTAGACAGCAAACCGAACTGGAAGTGTCACATGAGACCGAGAATTCTGCCGTATGCAAGTTCATGCTACATGGTTGGATCAAAGCTAGAGAACAGGGTATGCCTGAGTGTCTACATTGAGGACTCATTGACGGAGATCTATTTTCAACTACCTGACCATAATACAGTCCTGCAGGCTGAGATCTGGACGACCTCGGAATGCGTGTAAACTAGCAACCAGGTTTACAGCCCCAGAACAACGAGATCACGAGCAGTAACGGAGTGAAAGATTGAAGCTTTATCTAATTTTGAACCGATTTCGACCAAACTTCTTATATATAGTGGTAGTTGTCTAGGAAAGCTTTGTGCAAGATTGGTCAATAAATGCTGCAACTCTGAGAGTAGTATGTGATACAAATTTCAAGGCAGTCCGAGAAAATAAATCCCACGTAGCACCGTAGAACAGTGAAACGGTAGATAAGCGACGAAACTTCTATGGGGAAATCCGGTTCATAAAGGACAAGGCTATTAATAAGAGAAAGCAGAATGCTGGTCAGTGTTGCAAGAACATGTGAAAAATACTAAAAAAAAAGGCGTTGGAACCCTTCCTATGTCTAAGTCCAGCTTTCGTAGCCAACAGACCCCGCACTGAGTTGCAGATAAAATACCATGCTTAGGGGCATAGAATAGAACAAGTAAGAGTAAGTCAAGTAAGTTCGACAGGGCCAAATCTTATATACCCTTCACCATGGATCGCATTTGTCGAGTTCATTGCGCGGTCTTTCTTTTTAGGCAAACAAAGATTAATGGCTAATAATTTTTACGCTAGTGGAGCTATATCAAATTATAGTCCGATTCGGGATTCGGACCATAAATTAATTGAATGTTGAAGACCATAATAGAAGTCATTGTGTAATATTTCTCTCCATTCGGATAAGAATTGCGCCTCAAGAAGCATAATTGGGAAATCAGTTTATATTTGAGCTGATCCAGGCTATACAAAATTTCAACCGAATCAGATAAAAATTGCGCCATTTAGTGGCTCAAGAAGTCAAGATCCAAATCCAGTTTATATGGCAGCTATATCAGATTATTAACCGATTTCCACCATATTTAGTACAGTTATTAAAAGTCATAACAAAACACTTCATGCAAAATTTGATTCAAATCGGAGGAGAATTGGGCTCTTAAGTGGCTCAAAAAGTCAAGATCCCAGGTCGCTTTATATGGCAATTATATCAGGTTATGGACCAATTTGAACCATGCTTGGAACAGTTGTTGGAAGTCATAACAAAACACTTCAAGCACAATTTCAGCCAAGTCGGATAAGAATTGCGCCAGCTAGTGACTTAAGAAGTCAAAATTCAAATGCGGTTTATATGGCAGCCATATCAGGTTATTGACCGACTTAAATACCACTTATCACAGTTGTTGGAAGCCATAATGAAACATTGCATGCAAAATTTCAGCCAAATCGGATGAAAATTGCGCCCTCTAGTGGCTGAAGAAGTCAAGACGCAAGGTCGGTTTATATGGCAGCTATATCATGTTATGGACCGATTTGCACCAAACTTGGCACAGTTGTTGGAAGTCATAATAAAACACTTCATGCTAAATTTCAATCAAATCGGGTAAAAATTGCGCCCTCTAGTGACTCGATAAGTCAAGATCCAAGATTTAAATCTATCTTGACACAGTTGTTAAAATTCAGCTAAATCGGATGAGAATTGAGCTCTGCGATTTACTGCGGTAATAGAAAAAGACATTAGTACGAACAGTGAGCAGACATTGTTTGCTATAATCAGCAGACATTTTTCCATGAGTGTAAATGAGAAGATCGATGTGCATAGAAACTATAAGTGTCAACAGGCCTTTTTTCTAGGGGAGGATAAAATCCTTTTAGTAGCTATAAAACTAGAAAGTTCGTCGAAAGCAAAATGGTTTATGGGGGGGATTATCCGTATAGAAGTCTTTGTTGATTCAACTGCCAGGGATATTATCGTTGCAATCTGTTGTATAAGTAACAGTTGTATTAGTACAGTACAGTATCAAGAAACGGCTCAGACAATGTGGAACATTGGGCATTATACCATTATACACAGTGTCCGTAGTCTTTGCATTACCAAATAGAAAACATCCTTAGCCTCTCGGCAGTGATCACAGCAATTTGTCTAGCCAAAAAGCAAAGAAGCATAAGGTGTATCATTTTATTCAATACATCAGATGGTGTAGAGCGCAGTGCGACTGTAATGCTCAAACAAGCCATCCTTTTCATCCGGCTAAATATGCAACAGTAGGTTTTGAAGAGTCGTCCACCAGACCGCAACACTATATAGTCAATCTACCAATCTTCCAGTCGGTGGTTGAAAGATTGGGACTACAGTCCCTTATTCTCCCAAGTATGGATTGAGGATCTGAAAGATTAGCCATCCTTTAGATCCGACTGAGTATGCAACAATAGGTGGTGTTTTAAAGAGTCGTCCACCAGACCGCAACACTATATAGTCAATCTACCAATCTTCCAGTCAATGGTGGAAAGATTGGGACTACATTCCCTTATTCTCCCATTATTCGCCTCATTTCGTTTGGGGATTTGATGCCTTTCAGGTGACGGTGTCTTATGGCTGCCTGCTGTTCCATTTCCGAATCTATAGGTATGACGTTTTGTGGAACTCTGTGCACCAAATCTCTGAGCCCAACAAAGGGAGCCTTTCATATCGGTGAGAGTATCGCTCTCAATAAACCTCTCAATAATTCCACTCCCTCAAAACAACGTATTGGTTTGCCAGACCTATGGTCTAGCCTAGAGATTGGCATGCGAAGATAAAATTGGATCGTCCTCAAGACGTAAACCAGGTCTTTTCGTCAAAAGCCCCTGTAGACCAGTATCTGTCAGCTAGTGAAGCTTGGAGTAGCCGCTACACCAGTCGAGGTCTCAGTAGCAGACAAAATGCTACGGCCTGATACCACCACCGCAGCTGTTTGGTCTTTGTGTCCATTCTAAGCCTACTCCCAATATCTAGATCCACCACTCCACAGAAAACAGACTCAGATCCTCAACCGCCTAGTGGATAACACAATCGTAGCTAGATTTGTGTGGCTGTACAATTTCTTCAGTAAGTAACCAACTTATACGAGTTGCAGGATAATCCTGTGTAGCGAAGTAGCAAAACGCCCGCTCCATTTAACTGTTTAAACAAGAATTCAATTAATCCATTCAAAATTCTGTTGCCTATAAAATATTTAAACTAATTATTTAACAAGTTGATTTTAAAATTTTTCAATTTAATCTACTTTAGCATTTTGGCAGTTGTATTAAAAGCAGAACCAGTAGTTGAGATGCACTGTACCATGGAGAATTCGAAATGTGAAAAAACCATTAATCACCTAAATTGACTTGCTACGATTTGAATTTCATGTTTGGTTACATTTAGTCTTTATTTCGTCACAACAATGGACACACCTATGGGACCCAAATCGCAACAGGCTCTATGTCCTAATTGCCAACAAAGCGTACAAACTATAGTCGAGGCTAGAGCGTCAACTACAACTCATGTTTTCGCTTTAGTCATGAGCATTCTTGGGTAAATATACAAAAAAGGGAATAAGATAATCACACTAGATATTCGTCTGATGTAGGTGTTGTCCTTGCGCAGCTTGCCTTTACTGTACGAAATGTGCGCGCGATGCTGAACATTACTGTCCATTGTGCAATTCTTTTTTGGGTGTCTATGAACGTTGAACGGGGTTGAAATATTTGGAATTTTAATTTAAGGGACATTACTGTCAAGAAGACTTTTATGGAAAATTACCCACCCAATGGAATACTTTGCGGAATTTTTCAAAAAACACAAAAACACTGCACCCACATGGCTGCAAAATATCTTTAATGTACAGAAACTTTAATGTTTTTAGTATTAAAAAAATAAATAAATAAATTAGAATAGAATCAAAATTTTAATTATTTAATTCATATTTCATTTAAGCGAATTATTAAATTGATGCCAATATACAGGGTTCGTTTATACGGCGGCTATATCAAAAGCTAGATGTAAGAGGTGCCAATAAAAACATAATCCGTCCAATTTTACATAAAGTGCTCCCATTCTGTTAATCTATTTTTATACTTTACACCACTACTGTGATACAGGGTACTATAACTTAGTGCATTTGTTCGTAACATCCAGCAGGAAGAAAGCTAGACCCATTGATAAGCATACCGATCGACTCAGAATCACTTTCTGATTCGATTTAGCCTGTGAGGATGAACTCCTGGTGGAATCAGAAGACAAGGCTAACACAAATGTGGTGAAAGTTCTGAATCCTCACTATGGTTCGGTTTCTACAGATAAATCTCCACCATTGCAAAGCCGCTTCGGCGACACTAATGGTTCTCCTGATGGCTGAGGGGTTTGATGTGGTTCTTATCCAGGAACCATGAGTCTGTGGAGGATTTAAACTACTCCAATTGTGGACGTATATCCCTTCTAAACCAAAAAAAGAAGTTGAAACTGCGCAGGATATCATCACGAAGGCACTAAATGACTCGCTTGCGTCATCATGTCCTAGAGCCAAGCCAAAGGGCAAACAGCAACCACCATGGTGGACCACAGAGCTGATTGGTGTAGGTAAGGTTGAAAAGAGAGTGCAGATATTAATCCGCCTCATGCCACTGTGGACATACACCAAAACCATTAATGGGCTTGTTGTGCGCTCTGAAAACTATAAAGTAACCTCTAAAAAGAAAATTTTAAGTTAGGAATTCTGTGCTACTTACAAAATCCTTAATTGTTTTCAATACCACTCCCATAAGTTGGTTCATGTCTGTTATTGTGTCTCCACCTAAGTACCCGTATCTGTTGGACGCGAAAGCCGGGCAATGACAAAGGAAATGCTTTTACTCATCATCTTCAGCGCATGCCCTGCGCATGCTATCACTTGCCGCACCCATTTTACATAAGTGAACTCGTAGTCCTATGTGTCCTATACATCGTCTTCTCACGATCTGGATCCCCCCATAGGATTTTCGTAGTCCTACCGTTTTGCTGATCCACAATATTGCATGCGCATTCATCGCCCACTCCCTTAACTCGGACTGCGTCGACCCGAAAGGCTTCGGGTTAACCAAGTTTCTTGACGGCAGTCCTCTGGCCTGGTTCTGAAGCATGGGTACTTGTGAAAGCAGATGAGGCAGTGCTTGGAGTATTTGAGAGAAAGATTTTTCGTAAAATATATGGACCAGTCTGCGTTAACGGAGAATATAGGCGACGTATGATCTCTATGATGACGATAGCATAATTACATGCATCAAAATTGGCTAGGCCATGTTGTCAGAATGGATGAAGAAGTCTTTTGAAGGCAAACACGGTGGTGCACGCAAACCGGGAAGACCAAAAGCCCGATGGAAAGATCAAGTGGTGTGAGACACCTCGAAACTTGGTGTCAGAGATTTTAGAATGAGCGCAGAAGAAGAAGATTTTTTAATGACTCTCGGAATTTCATAGAAATGGGATCAGATTTAGATATAGCTCTCACATATATATATATATATATATATATATATATATATATATATATATATATATATATATATATATATATATATATATATATATATATATATATATATATATATATATATATATATATATATATATATATATATATATATATATATATATATATATATATATATATATATATATATATATATATATACATACACCTATACCTATATATATATATAGGCCGATTTTCACTCCTAGAGGCATTGCAAGCGCATTTATTGACCAATCTTTTCAAAATTTTGTACAACGCCTTCCTCAACTACTAACACAATATATAAGAAGTTTTCTTGAAATCGGTTCAGATTTAAATATAGCTCACATATGTATCTTCTCCGATTTGCTGTAACAGTGTAATAAAATGGTCACTTGTTAACCCATTCTCTCGAAATTTGGCGGGACGGATTTTCTTATGACTCGACATTACTGGTGAATTTCATAGAAATCGGTTCAGATTTAGATATAACTCTCATATATATATATATATATATATATATATATATATATATATATATATATATATATATATATATATATATATATATATATATATATATATATATATATATATATATATATATATATATATATATATATATATATATATATATATATATATATATATACATATCTTCCCAAAACTTTGTACAACGCCTTGCTCGACGACTTCCACTTTATCTAAGAAGTATGTTCAAAATCGGTGCAGAATTAGATATAGCTCCTTTAAATATGTTCGTCAGATTTTAGGCAATTTCCAATAATGTTGTCATTTATCAACCGTAGTTACTACAGTTTGAACATATTTCCTCGCCGAGGTCGATCAAAATTGGGTATAGCTCCCACATTGTTCTTATAGGATAGGTGTAGGGTATTATACAGTCAGCACCGTCCGACTTCTGCCCTTACTTACTGGTTTAACAACAGTAAGCCAAAATTTAGTCATTATTTTGGCAGATTTTTCTTTTATTACTCAATCAAAATTACATAGGAAATGAACTGCAATACACTAATTAAGACTTAGTCGATTTCCGAATTAAGGCAACAAGAAAAAAGTTTAATTTATTGTTAAAATTCACTGTACCATGACCAACTCCAAATATGACAAGCCCTTAATTGTTAAGTACTTTTGATGTGCTACGGCTAGCCTTTGATGTCGTGTCACTTTTAGTCTTACTTTCATCACCACCATGGCAACACCTATGGGTCCTGAATCGCAACAGGCTCTATGCCCGCAGTGCCAGCAAAATATTCAAACCGTAATCGAGCCAAGGGCAACAACAAAAACCCATATTTTAGCTTTAGTTTTGTGTGTATTTGGGTAAGTAAGCCAAACATGAATAAAAAGCTTTCACAACAACTTCGCTTCTATTTGATGTCCTTCTATCATAGGTGTTGTCCTTGCGCTGCTTGCCTGTATTGTACCAAATGTGCTCGCAATGCTGAACACTATTGCCCAACTTGCAATTCTTTTCTGGGAGTCTATGAACGCTGATGATGGAGAGAGGATTTCGATTTGTGCGTAAATATTTCAGTTTTTTTTATTTGAACTCTCAAATAAGAATAAAACTTCATGTTTGCGATTAAAAGTTACACTGCAAATGAATAATTTCACTAAAATTTGCCATACAAAAATGTCAAAACATATATTTAATATTTCATCGAATGCTTGTGGCTTTTCCATACACTAACGTTTTTATTATTAATTATTTATTTATAATATATTTTAATAAAATAAAATAAAAATCCAATAACCCCATGCGGGCTTACTAATTTCATTAATCAGTTTTTATAATCTCGAAATATTAAACTTCAATCCCATAGGGTAATTAGTATAGACACCAACAAAAGACGGAGGTATATGCATTTCGTCATTCCACCGTAGGGCATCCTGGCGATAAAATATGAAAAAATTTTCACCGGTGGTAATCCCTCCTAATGCTGGCGACATTTGTGAGGTACCATGTCATGTGAAAACTTCTTCCCGAAAAATGTGAAAACTTCTTCTCGACGTCGGACTCAGCTATAACAAGTAAAAGTGTGCTAAGTTCGGCCGGGCCGAATGTTATATACTCTACACCATAGATCGCATTTGTCGAGTTCTTTTCCCGATATATCTTTTTAAGCAAATAAAGGATAACTGAAAATAATTGCTATAATATTGGAGCTACATCAAGTTATGGTCCGATTCGGACCACAATTGATTTGATTGTTGGAGACCATAGTAGAAGTCATTGTGTAAAATAGAGAGATTGATTTATATGGGAGCTGTATGGGGTTATAGACCGATTCGGACAACATTTGACCTTAAACGCGTATATTGAAGTTCATGTGAGAAGCCATTGTACAAAATTTCAGACAAATCGGATAATAATTACGCCCCCTGGAGGCTCAAGAAGTCAAGATCCCAGATTGGTTTATATCGCAGCTATATCAGTTTATTGATCGATTTGAACCATATTTGACACAGTTAATAAAAGTCATAACAAAACACGTCGTGCGAAAATTCAGCCAAACTGAATAAAAATTGCGCCCTCTGTTGGCTCAAGAAGTCAAGATTCAAGATCGGGTTAAATTGGCAGCTATATCAGGTTATGAACCGATTTAGACCATACTTAGCACAGTTTTTGGAAGTTATACCAAAACACGTGGTGCAATATTTCAGCCAAATCGTATAGGAATTGTGCCCTCTAGTGGCTCAAGAAGGCAAGATCCAAGATCTGGCAGCTATATCAAAACAAGGACCTATATAGCTTTTGTGGGCACAGGTGGAAGGTGTTAATGGCAAGATAAAACAAGTATGTCGAATGGCTGAACACAACTCATTGCCCCAAATTTCGGCAAAACCCGACAATAAATACGCCTTTTATGGGGCCAAGACTTTAAATCAAGAGATCGGTCTATATGGCAGCTTTATCCAAATCTGAAACGATCTGGGCCAAATTAAAGAGGGCTATCGAGGGTCTAACCTAACTCACTGTCTTACATTTTGGCAAAATCGGACAATAAATGCGCCTTTTATGGACTCTTAAATCGAGAAAACGGTTTGTATGGCAGCTATATCCAAACCTGGACGGATCTGAGCCAAATTAAAGAAGGATGTCGAAGAGCCTAACACAACTCCCTGCCCCAAATTTCAGCAAAGTCGGATAATAAATGTGGCTTTTATGGGCCTAAGACCCTAAATCGGCGGAGCGGCTATATGAGGGCTATATCAAGATATAGTCCGATATAGCCCATCATCGAACTAAACCTGCTTATGTACAAAAAAGAATATGTGCAAAGTTTCAGCTTAATATCGTTATTTTTAATGACTGTAGCTTGATTTCAACAGACAGACGGACGGACATGGCTAGACCGTCTTAAATTTTTATGCTAATCAAGAATATATATACTTTATAGGGTCGGAAAGGGATATTTCGATTTGTTGCAAACGGAATGATAAAATGAATATACCCCCATCCTTCGGTGGTGGGTATAAAAAAGGACTACAGACCTATAAGCTTTACGTCCTTTCTGCTCAAAACCATGGAACGTATTATGACGTATTATGACATCCAGCGAATTGCTCAAATACAAACACCATGCCTATGTCGGGGGATAGTCGGTGGAAACTGCCCTGCTCGGCTTTGTGTATAAAATAGAAGAATCCTTTGATGCCAAGACGTACATATTGGCGATATACATCGAGGGGGCTTTTAGTAATGTGAAAACCGACATACTAATCCAATCCAGTACCAGTACCGAGTGGACCGGGTCCTTAGAGACTGGGTAATTCATATGCAAAGGAATAGGTGGATAAATTGCGGGTCCCATGATAAAAATATTAGAGAGAAAGTTGCACATAGCACGCTACAGGGGGGCATTTTATTGCCAATCCTTTGGGTGGCCACTACAAATAACCTATTATGAATGCTAACTGAGAAGAGATTTAAGCCCGTCTGCTACAAAGAAGATGTTTTAATTCTTCTGAGGGGGAAGGATCCGAACCGGATATGCAGAAGGGCCGGAAGGGTCCTGCAGAAGGCATACGACTGGGCTAGACCTAGGCGTTTCAATGCTAACCCATAGAATACTGAAATCGGCATGTTCACGAGGAAGACGAAGGTGGACCAATTTGGCACACAACGTTTCTTCAATAAAACGATTTCGATATATGACAAGGTCAAATACTTAGCCCTTAGGTCTTGGACAGGAAACTGAATTGGAATTGTCACATTCAGGAGCGTATCGAGAAGGCTCAGTGATGTTAGGTATGAATGCAAAAACCGACCTCGACTATCGCAAATCTCTCAACGAGATGGTTTAACAGTTCAAAATTCACTTGTTCTGGGTGCCGGGCCACAGAGATATTCCAGGGAATTGTAAGGCTGACGAGCTTGCGAGACTAGGGACTACCCTACACATTCCAGGGATGCTGGAATATGTGTGTATGCCTCTAGCGACATGTAAGCAAAGTTTTCAGGACAAGGCCCGAAAGAAAACGAATCCAAAACTATGTGGCCTCATCTAGACTTGAAGAGGTCTACCGCTTTGCTGTCATTGGCTGGAACAGTCTTCTCAGTCATTGTGTCCGTCATTACTGCTCACTGTCTAATCGGAAAACATGCTGAAATGCTGACAAGGTTACCAGCAACGACTTTTGCAGGAGCTGTGCGGACATCGAAGAAGAAGAGACTATAGAACACCTTCTGTATGTGTGTCCCGCTCTAGCAGCCAAAAGGAGTTAAACTTTAGGTTCCATTTCTTTGAGAATCTGTCTGATTTAGGGGATGTGAACATTCGCAAGTTGTTGGGCTTTTTTAAGCGATCTGGATGGTTTAACGGTCGGAACTAGAAGGCATCTTTCTTTTTCCTTGTCCTGTGTTATCACAATGGACGAACACGTCTAAGTGAGTCTGATGGCAGGCTGCCACTTAAACCTAACCTAACCTGCAGACGAGCCGCAGGCTCCAAATGGGGCCTCAATCCGAACATAGTCCACTGGCTACACAGCAGCGTGACTAAGGGAATACCTACTTTTGCATTAGTAATTTGTTGGAAAGCGATGGAGAAACAGTGCAACATAAGGGAAATGCAACAGGTTCAGAGAAGAGGTTGTCTTAGCATAGACGGAACGATGAGGGCCACGCCCACTAGGGCACTGGAGGCTAATCTAGATATCCGACCCATTGACATACCGATTAAAAATGAGGCTGCCACTGCGGTTATGAGACTTACAGCGATGGGAAAATGGATGGAAGATAGGAACAGATCATACCATCGCGGTATAATCGAGACGGCGATAGTAAACCCGGATGGACTTGAAGAAGTTTCCTATCGGATACCTGAGATGACACTTCAGGTCGAGTGCGAGACACTGCTGCCATAGGCACAGTCTCTGATTGACGGAACTCTGGTATTGTCATCTGGTAGATCATGTCGTCGATCGTACAAATGTATCAAAGCCAGAGGAGAGAGTGGACCTGGGGGTCTATGTTGAGAATCCAGAGACTGAGATCTGTTTTAGACTGCCTGACCATTGTACGATCCTGCAGGCAGAGATCCGGGCGATCACGGATTACCTTAGTTGGTGTCTTTATGGACAGTAAACTGGCCATCATAGTAGTAACAACCAGGACGGTATGGGCACGAACAGTCTTGACTAGTCAGAATGATATTAACGCCTTCTCTGAGGAAGGCACAATCTACATCGCTTGGGTGCCGGGTTATAGCGGAGTAAGTGAGAATGAAAGAGCAGACTATTTGACAGTGAAGGCCATTGGACTGCCACCATTAAACTTGGTTTACCCGAAGCCTTTCGGGTTGATGCAGTCCGAGTTAAGGATGTGGGACACGAACACCCATTTAACACTGTGGAACAGCGTAATGGTTGGTAGGACGACGAAAGTCCTAAGGGGAAATCCAGATTGTGAGAAGACGAAACCATTTTTGATAGTAAGTAAAAGGTCAATATATTGTAGCTTTCTGTGTCATAACGTGACACATAGGACTATGAACTCCCTTATGCAAAATCGATGCGATAAATGATAGCATGTGTGGGGCATGTGGGGGAGATGATGAAACGTTGGAGTATTTCTTATCTCATTGACAGGCTTTCGCGCCTAACAGCCACCTGCACTTAAGTGGGGACTCAAAACCAGACTTGAACCTACTTAGGGGCGTGAATTGGAAACCAATTAGGGATTTTGTAAGTACCATGGAATTCCTAACTTAGACTTTCTTTTCAGAGGTAACTTTTTCTACCCACCACCATAGGATGGGCATATTCTAATCTAGTCATTCTGATTGTAATACCTCGAAATATTAGTCTAAGGCCCCATAAAGTATATATATTCTTGATCCTCTCGACGTTCTGAGTCCGTCCGTCTGACGAAATCACGATAGCGGCCGAAAGCGTAAAGCTAGCCGCTAGAAATGTTGCACAGATACTTTATATTGATGTAGGTCATGGTGGATTGCAGATAGGCCATATCGGGCCAGATTTCGGTATAGCTCCCATATAAACCGATTTCCCGATTAGACTTCTGGAGCCCTTACAAGCCGCAATTGGCTGAAATTTTGCAAGTAGTGTACTGTTATGACTTCCAACAACTGTCCTAAGTACGGTCCAAATGGGTCTGTAACCAGATGCATCTCGCATATTAACCGATCTCCCGATTTGAATTCTAGAGCCCCTGGAAGCCTTAATTTTTGTCCGATTTGGCTGAAATTTTGAACGTAGTGTTCTATTGTAACTTCCATCAACCAAGTATGGTCCAAATCGGTCCATAACCTGATATAGCTCAAATATAAACCGATCTCCCGATTTGACTTCTTGAGCCCTTAGGTTAGGTTAGGTTGAAAAGAGGGTGCAGATATTAATCCGCCCCATGCCACTATGGACAAGCCAGAAATCGGCTTCTTGTGCGATCAAAATTAAGTCCTTACAAACCGCAATTTTGGTCCGCTTTGGGTGATTTGGGATTACCTTAGTTGGTGTCTTTATGGACAGTAAACTGGCCATCATAGTAGTAACAACCAGGACGGTATGGGCACGAACAGACTTGACTAGTCAGAATGATATTAACGCCTTCTCTGAGGAAGGCACAATCTACATCGCTTGGGTGCCGGGTCATAGCGGAGTAAGTGAGAATGAAAGAGCAGACTATTTGACAGTGAAGGCCATTGGACTGCCACCATTAAACTAGGTTAACCCGAAGCCTTTCGGGTTGATGCAGTCCGAGTTAAGGATGTGGGATACGAACACCCATTTAACACTGTGGAACAGCGTAATGGTTGGTAGGACGACGAAAGTCCTAAGGGGAAATCCAGATTGTGAGAAGACGAAACCATTTTTGAAAGTAAGTAAAAGGTCAATATATTGTAGCTTTCTGTGTCATAACGTGACACATAGGAATATGAACTCCCTTATGCAAAATCGATTCGATAAATGATAGCATGTGTGGGGCATGTGGGGGAGATGATGAAACGTTGGAGTATTTCTTATCTCATTGACAGGCTTTCGCGCCTAACAGCCACCTGCACTTAAGTGGGGACTCAAAACCAGACTTGAACCTACTTAGGGGCGTGAATTGGAAACCAATTAGGGATTTTGTAAGTACCATGGAATTCCTAACTTAGACTTTCTTTTCAGAGGTAACTTTTTCTACCCACCACCATAGGATGGGCATATTCTAATCTAGTCATTCTGATTGTAATACCTCGAAATATTAGTCTAAGGCCCCATAAAGTATATATATTCTTGATCCTCTCGACGTTCTGAGTCCGTCCGTCTGACGAAATCACGATAGCGGCCGAAAACGTAAAGCTAGCCGCTAGAAATGTTGCACAGATACTTTATATTGATGTAGGTCATGGTGGATTGCAGATAGGCCATATCGGGCCAGATTTCGGTATAGCTCCCATATAAACCGATTTCCCGATTAGACTTCTGGAGCCCTTACAAGCCGCAATTGGCTGAAATTTTGCAAGTAGTGTACTGTTATGACTTCCAACAACTGTCCTAAGTACGGTCCAAATGGGTCTGTAACCTGATGCATCTCGCATATTAACCGATCTCCCGATTTTAATTCTAGAGCCCCTGGAAGCCTTAATTTTTGTCCGATTTGGCTGAAATTTTGAACGTAGTGTTCTATTGTAACTTCCATCAACCAAGTACGGTCCAAATCGGTCCATAACCTGATATAGCTCAAATATAAACCGATCTCCCGATTTGACTTCTTGAGCCCTTAGGTTAGGTTAGGTTCAAAAGAGGGTGCAGATATTAATCCGCCCCATGCCACTATGGACAAGCCAGAAATCGGCTTCTTGTGCGATCAAAATTAAGTCCTTACAAACCGCAATTTTGGTCCGCTTTGGGTGAAATTTTGCTTGTAGCTTTGTGTTACGACTTTCAAAAACTGTGCTAAGTACGGTCCAAATCGGTCTATAACCTGATATAGCACCTACATAAACCGATCTCCCGATTTGAATTCTTGAGCCTTTACAAGCCGCAATTTTAGTCCGATTTGGCTGAAATTGTGCATGTAGTGTTCTGTTATGACTTCCAACAACTGTACTAAGTACGGTTCAAATGGGTCTATTAGTTGTAGCTCCCATATAAACCGATTTCGCAATTCTGTTATTACTTCTAATAACTGTGCCAAGTATAATTCGAATCAGTTTATAACCTGATATAGCTCCCATATAAACCGATCTCCCCATTTGATTTCTTGAGCCCTTACAAGACGCAATTTTTGTCTGATTTGACTAAAATTTTGCATGTAGTGTTATGACTTCCAACAACTGTGCTAAGTACGGTCCAAATCGGTCTATAACCTGATATAGCTCCCATATAATCCGATGTCCCGATTAGATTTCTTGAGCCCCTGGAAGCCGCAATTTTTTTGTCCGATTTGGCCGAATACGGTCCAAATCAGTATATAACCTAATATAGCTCCCATGTAAACCGGTCTCCCGATCATCCTTAATCGGTTCCTAGAGCTTTAATTTTTGCTGGTTTGGCAGAAGTTTGGAATGTAGAATAAAATTAAACCCTTCAAAGTAAATTTATTTTGCATACATTTTTAGCAGAATCCATGTTGGTGGGTTCCCAAGATTCGGCCTGGTCGTACTTAGAACGCTCTTACTTATTACTATATAGAGCGCACAACAAGCCAATTACTATCTTAGGTTTATGTACATAGTGGCATGGGGCGGTTTAAATTTCGCACCCCTTTATGTATTTGGGATTTTGATTTGAATTTTTTGTCAATTCCAACATCTCTAGGCCCAATCTGACTCTTGACATTACTACTGATTTTCGTAAAAATAAATATATAATAATTTTTTATTAGTAAAGTTTTTCGGGGTGGCATCACTGGTTGATAATTATGCCCAAAAGTCATCTGTGAACTTGAATAGTGTTCAGTATACACTGCCAATTTATCATGGAGAAACTCAAACAAGCAGCCACTGTAATTCCATGAAATTTACTATCAAAATCAGTTATCTGTGTCAACAGATAAAAAAAAAATAACTATAAAATAAAAATCACCCTTTATAATACAATTTAGCCCCTGTGTTTTATATACTCGTAGTTGGCATAAGGACTATAGAAATCTCCGCCAAAGTAGAGTATATAATATATATAAGACCATCTTTTCCGTTTCCCAACGAGCAAACACAAACAAAGAGGCACAATGTCTCAAAAACCTGCCACGAAAAATAATGCAAAATCCCCGAGCTTTATGGCACTACACTCAACAACATACCAAGCACCACACATTATGAATCCTTTGAAGTAATGCCATACTTTGAGATAAACTTTATCTGCGATAGTGTTTAATGAACTACCTGTAGCTTTTATATTTTGTTTTTGACTTGTTTATTAAATTGTACCCTGCGTCACTTCGCTACTATAGACCATATATATTTGTGCTTAGCTTATCTTAGACACTTTTTTATTTCAGTTTCAATCCAATTCCCCCATACTCGGCACTACTTCACCTGGGAGCCTAAATATGATTCACACTGGGGACAATAATGGCGAGCGCTTTTGCAATTGTCGAAAAGGTAGGGCAAACAACACGAGCATCTACAAGAGGGATGATAAATCCAGATAAGGTTGGAGTTAAATATCACAAGTTCAAGCTTCACAAAAACTCAGCACTTACGTGGTACAGCACAAGATAGCAGCAATAATGTGAGTCATCATAGTTGCCTCATAATCGACGCGAGTCAGCATTTGCGATCGACACGAAGGACAATAGGCCAAATGGGAGCGAGCCCCAAACTGAGCAGGTGGATGGGCTACAACAAAAGAGTATCACAGCACTTAGGAGAAATTAAAACGGCGTCTATTTGTATTTTTGAACTTACCAATGGGGGCCTGGGTTATTGAATAAACGCTTCCTCTAAATTCATTTTCTGGAAAAGTATCCTCCTGTTGCATTTGTAAGGCAGACGGTTCCAATGAGGGATAAGCGGGGGGTTGTTCACTCCGTCCAATGTTTATTGGCTCACCCGGCAGATGGTTCTCCATCATATCTATGATTTCCTGTTTTGTTGGCATTTCTCTTTGCTGCCTTTTGTCTGGTTAAGTCCCTTTTTTCCTAATGCCTCACGCAAAGCGTGCCAAGCGCTTTAATCAATTATCCGCCGCCTAGCACAAGCTGGTAATTAAACTGATGTGAGATATGTGACATGGTCACTGGGACTCGCTTGGACGCAAATAATTGGAGTATGACACGAGATTTATTCGTACGAGACCAAATGCCAAACAACATACTACAATTGAGACGCAAATAGAGTTTCATGTTTTTCTGTGGTTTCCATCGATGTTAATTGTAGACCCCGCAAAAACGTCAGACGATTACCAATGTGGGCTATTAAAAACCCCCCATGATTGGGATGGCCTTTAAACAAAAAAAGATTCATTATTGCACAATGGTTTAAAGTTGAAACTAAATGTAACTAGGCCTAGAACAAGCAAGTAGTAAAAACTACCAAACCGTATGAGCTACGACGTTGGTAATGAATGAAGAACTCCCATCTAAGAAGTCCTTTGAAAATAGGTCTCTTGGTAAATTCAGAAAAATGTTGTGTAAAATTTATGGTTTAGAACAGAGCCTAAACAAGTAAAAGCGCGTTCGGCCGGGCCGAATCTTGGGAACCCCCCACCATGGATTCTGAAAAAAATTTATACAAAATAAATTTGATGGAGGGCATAATTTTATTCAACATGCCAAACTGCTGTCAAACCAGCAAACATTAAAGAGTGCTTTACATGGGAGCTACATAAGGTTACAGACTGATTTGGGCGATATTTGGCACAGTTGTTGGAAGTCGTAACAGAACATTGTATGCAAAATTTCAATTCCAATCCAAGTCGGACAAAATTTGGGGCTTGTAAGGAATCAAGAAGTCAAATCGGGAGATCGGTTTGTATGAGAGCTGTAACTGGTTATAGACCAATTTGGACTGTACTAGGCAGAGTTGTTTCAGGTCTTAACGAAACACCACGTGCCTAATTTCGGTCAAAAATCGCGGCTTGTAAGGGCTCAAGAAGTCAAATCGGGAGATCGGTTTATATGGGAGCTATAACAGACCGGTTCGAACTGTACTAGGCACAGTTATTGCAAGTCATAACAAAACACCACATGCAAAATTTCAGCCAAATCGGAAAAAAAATTCCGGTTTGTAAGGTCTCAAGAAATCAAATCGTGAGATCGGTTTATGTGGGAGCCATATCGGGTTATTAACTGATTTGGACCATACTAGGCAGAGTTGTTAAAAGTCTTAACGAAACACTACGTGCCCAATTTCAGCCAAATCGGACAAAAATTGCGGCTTGTAAGAGCTCAAGAAGTTAAATCGAGAGATCGGTTTATGTGGGGGCTATATCATGTTATAGACCAATTTGGACCGTACATTACACAACTTTTGGAAGACGCAACAGAACACAGCTTGCAAAATTTCAGTTCAATCGGATGAAAATTGAGGCTTCCAGGGGCTCAAGAAGTCAAATCGGGAGATCGGTTTCTATGGGAGCTATATCAGGTTATAGACCTTTTCGGAGGACCTTACTTGGTATAGTTGTTGGAAGTCATAACAGAACACTATGTGCAAAATTTCAGTCAAATCGAATAAAAATTGCTGCTTTCAGGGGTTCAAGAAGTCAAATCGGTAGATCGGTTTATATGGGAGCTTTATCCAAATCTGAACCGATATGGCCCATTTGCATTCCACATTGATCTACATCAATATAAAGCATCTGTGCAAAATTTCAAGCGGCTAACTTTACGCGTTCGACCGCTATCGTGATTTCGAAAGACGGACGGACGGGCGGACATGGCAAGAACGAATTAGAATGTAGAGGCGATCCAGAATATATATACTTCATGGGGTTCCAGATCAATATTTCGAGGTTTTAACAAATGTCAAGTTACATATCAGTCGAACGAATACAGATAAATGCTTGAAATTTTGCTCAGATACATCTTCTAGATATAGTCTGGCCTACGATTTGACTTGTTAGACCTCTGTGACTTCCAATAACCATGAGAAGTCCATCGCTGGTCCATACAGATATATAATCTGAAATAGTCCCATTATATAAACCGATCTTTCGCTAGGACATCTTAAGCGGCTGCAAGCTTTAACTGTTATGCAAATAGGCTTAAATTTTGGTTGAAGTGTTTTTTAATGAATTCAAACATCCATGATACGCATGGTATAAATCGACCTATAAGCTGATATCCCCTTAGTCCCCCTTAAACATTTTTAACTGCTTGCTTAAATAATTTAAGTTAAAATTTAAGTTTAATGCCATTACAAGAGGAACGTCCCATTCTGTGGAATCTCGAGATGAATGAAATCTAGTTAGATCTCGGCGGAGATGACACGAAGATAATCTTTTATGGGGACCAAGTCGAATTGCTGATCGGAGGCAAGCTTCTGTCGACGATTAGCGAGATCCTGGAAAGGCCATTAAGGAGGTTGTCGTGATGGGCTTACAGAAATGGGTTGACAATCAATCCAAGGAAGGCGAAGCCGGTGCTCTTCAATCGCTGATACAAGATACCGGAGTTAAGACTTCCGTCCTTGGACGGAATCACCCTACAGCTGTCGAAGGAGGCGAAGTACCTTGGCTTAGTCCCCGTTTGGAAGCTATCATCGAAAAGGAATACGTGGGGATGTTCGGTAGGAAATTGGGGGTAACGCCCAAGATGAATTATTGGATATATACGGCCATTGTGAGAGCAGTACTGACCTATGGGGCACTGGTTTGGTGAGTGCCGTGGATAAGATGACTCATTCGAGGGTCCGGAAATTGGCCTGGATCGAGTCACACTGAGATCTGGACCACAGGCAAGTCTGGTCTATGCAGCACATTAGGGCCTATATTCGGAACTACTCCGCCAAGGTCGCACTAGGAGCACTGAGGGAGCTCGGCATGTTGAAGGAAGACAGGTGTGGACACAGTTCCATCTTGGATGCTGTGGATGTGAAGGGTAGACTAACGAGAAATTTCGACTATCTGGCAACGATAACGATTAGGATATTCAAGATTCGTTTTCCCGGGAGTGATGAGACCTCGATCTTTACAAGATGAAGTCAGGGACTGTATTGGAGGTTTACTCCGACACACTCAACACCGGTATATTTTTAAGACAACTGGACTACAGACGTTCTTTCAAGCAGAGGTCTGTGGCATTACAGTAGCCGCAAGAGAAATAATGCCCTCAAAACTCAGGATTTATGTGGACAGTATGGCGGTAACTAAGGCCCTGGGTTCGAGCACGGTGAGGTCGATGTGTATGGTGGATTGTTTGGAGTACCTGGATAGGCTCTGGGTCCACGACGCTGATATGGTTTCCGGACATGAAGGAAATCCGGACACCAATCAATCGGTTCCGATTAGGACAGGATTCGCTTTCCCGAGAATGATTAATGGAGGGTGAATGCTGTATCTGAAGAGGATGAGACCTCGATCTTCACTAATGACTCCAAGTTGAAATCAGAAACTGTATTGGAGGTTTACTCCGACACACTCGACATGGGTATCTTTCCGAGACTACTGCACGAGTGAAAGGCTTCCGGTAAACCAACCAACTTTATTGACGGCAGTCCTCTGGCCTTCACTGCCAAATCGCCAGCCCTTTCATTCCCCATTACTCCGTTATGGCCCGACACCCAAACCATGCGGATTTTCCTTCTTACACTGCAAGACTATTTGTAACCTTACCGTCCTGGTTGTTATTGCCCTTATGGCAATTTTACTGTCGGTAAAGATGTTCACACTCGACGTCCTAGCGTTAGTACCACACCACTTCACGCATTCCGTGATTGCCCGGATTTCCGCCTGCAGGACCGTATTATGGTCAGGCAGTCTAAAACAGATCTCAATCCCTGGGTTCTCAATGTAGAAACCCTGGCCCACTCCGTCCTCTAGCATTGATACATCCGCGTAACGTGATCTTCCAGATGGCAATACAAGGGTTCCGTCAATCCAAGACTGTGCCGATGGCAACAGTGCCTCGCACTCGACTTCAAGGTTCATCTCAGGTATCCGATCGGAAATCTCTTCCCTTCCTTCCAGGTTTCCAATCGTCGCCTCGATTATACCGCGAGGGTATGAGTTGCTCCCATCCTCAATCTATTCTCTTATCGTCTTGAGTCGCAGTGGCTGCCTCACACTTAATTAAAAATTTTATCTACGTGTCGTATATATGGGAGCTGTACAAAAAATCTGAACTGATTTTTGATAGAGTTTGTATTGAGGCTAAACAAGTAAGAGCGTGCTAAGTTCGGCCGGGACGAATCTTATATACTCTCCACCATGGATCGCATTTGTCGAGTTCTATGCGCAGAATCTCTTTAGACAAACAAAGAAAATTGAATAAGAACTGTTATGCTATTGGGGCTATATCAAGTTATAGTCCGATCGGGACCATAAGTGAATGCTGAATATTATGGAAGTCATTGTGTTTGGGAGCATTGGGAGCTATATCAAGCTATAGATCGATTCAGACCACATTAGACACGTATGTTGAAGGTCATGAGAGAAGCCGTTGTACAAAGTTTTTCAAATCAAGAAGTCAAGACCCAACATCGGTTTATATGGCAGCTATATCAAACATTGACCCATTTACAATCCCAACCAACCTACACTAATAAAAGGTATTTGTGCAAAATTTAAAACGGCTAGCTTTACACCTTCGAAAGTAAGCGTGTTTTCGACAGACAGACGGACGGACGGATGGACGGACATAGCTAGATCGTCTTATAATGACATGACGATCAAGAATATATATACTTTATGGGGTCTCAGACGAGTATTGCGAGAAGTTACAAACAGAATGACGAAATTAGTATACCCCCATCCTATGGTGGAAGCTATAAAAAACGGACGACAGACGGACTATTAGCACAGAAAGTATGGGTTGCCTAAAAAGTAATTGCGGATTTTTCATATAGTCGGCGTTGACAAATTTTTTTCACAGCTTGTGACTCTGTAATTGCATTCTTTCTTCTGTCAGTTATCAGCTGTTACTTTTAGCTTGCTTTAGAAAAAAAGTGTAAAAAAAATATATTTGATTAAAGTTCATTCTAAGTTTTATTAAAAATGCATTTACTTTCTTTTAAAAAATCCGCAATTACTTTTTGGGCAACCCAATATATGCAGGTGGACATATCTACACATTTATCACAGTCTCAGTAGTGATGCAGGGTACAGTTTTTGGTTTTTTAATAAATTCCATATAAATGTATACCTAGTTAACCGATTTCATAATATATTTCAATTATTTTGCTTATTGAGATGAAAAAAAATGGAGGCCATGCATTTAAAAACAAACTACTTTTAGTTTTTTGTGTCACCTCATGCTATGGTTGTGGTAACAAAAAAATAGAAATTAAGTTGTGAATGCAAAGGATTTAAATTTGATTAAAAAGGAATGGGTTTTTAATGTACTGACTCAAGGGAGCTGCTGGCCCATTTTCCTATACTGTCTCTGCCTCTTATCAGTGAAAGTGTTGTATGTATAGATAAGTTATCATGTATTTTAACTCAAATTTTCCATATGTGAATGACTCCAAGCACAAACACCGGGGCTTTTTAATTGAAAGAACGTCATTCACTTCACTAATACATTCGCACAACCACCATAAACACTCTCTATTTTGTTAAGACCGAAAAATTGAGTACAGAACACTGTTGTGGAAAAGAGCTTTTATCTGATAACACCTAAAATAATAAGCACTGGCTAGTTATTGTTGTTGTTGTTGCCAATTACCAAGTTATTCATCGCTTCAACGCTCAATTGCCAAGGGCTGTAGCGAAATTATAACCACAAGCAAACGTTGAATCAGTTCGAAACGAAACTCGCCGGAGAGTGAAAGATAAAAATCGAAAAAACTTAACGAAACGAAATAGTATAAATTAAACTAAATTGAATTGGCTCTCAAACCAAATATTTTCGTTAATTACCACATTGACACTTTAATTCTTATCTGAATCAATACCAATAATCAATTGAAGTGCGTATTAAAAAGAGGCAACAATCGACCATATTGAATTGAGCTAAGGCCAAATGGAAAAATCAACACAGTCATCAGTCGGAGCGAATACCTATCGCAATACCGCTGTTGGATCGGGAACCAGAACAAGCAGTGGCGTCGTTGTCTACGATACAACACCAGGCATGAATCAAAATCAACCACCACCACCCACTTACGATCAGGCGACTGGCGTGGGGGGCACAACGACCACAGTTCACAATGTTACCTTTACGAACACATCCTCGCAATGGGCGGCCCCCCAAGGAGCACCGATACAGCCGGCGACCCAGTATGTAGCCTATGCCACACCGGCCTCTTCATCAACCACCACCTATTCCTATGCTCCGGTTAATCCTACTCCTCAACCAGCCGCCACATTGCATATACATCAACAGCAACCTGGTAGAGGGCAGCCACCAGTAGTGATAATACAACGTAAGTGTTATATTGTGATTACATTTCTGATTTTGAAGTTGTTGAAGAAACTTATACATAATATTGTATTTGGTGAAAGTTATAAATTGTTATTCCATTTGACACAGGACCTCACTATTACACGTGAACTGAAAAGAACCGTTGAACAGTGGGAAAGAATCGAAAAAATAAAGATAACTTTTTAAAAAGGTTAGAGCTGAGTTGTTATCGAGATCATTTGCAAAATTTCAGGCCCGGCGGCTCATGCTAGGGACTTAAAGTTGGTCACCTCGGCATTGTGGAGAAAAAAATTGCTGGATAATGCTTAAAAATCCCTACATAAAGTCTACTTGAGAGTAGCAAAATCTCCACTGGTTTCAGGATTATTGAACTTTTCATTTTTATTTTTGAAATTTTGGCCGAGATTGGCTTTGTATTTACGCAGACTTTTGTTGCTCGATTTTCATTTTAATAATTTCATGATTTGGATTCGTGACAAAATTTACAACACTTTTGCCACCACAAGTGTCCACATCTGATTAATCAGTTCAAAGTTATACAGTTTGGAAATCAAACAAGTAAAATGGCGTTAAGTTTGGCCGTTGGTCTTTGAGGTAACTATATCCAAAAATAAACCGATCTAAATCATATATGACACGGATATCGAAAAGCCTAACATAAGTCAATGTGTCAAATTTCAGTGAAATCGGACTAAAAATGCACCTCTTATGGGGTCAAGACTTTAAATCGAGATATCGGTCTATATGGCTGCTATATGCAAATCTGGACCGATTTGGGCCAAGTTTCACAAAAATGTCGAAGAGCCTAACACAACTCACTGTCCCAAATTTTGGCGAAATCGGATAATAAATGCGTCATTTATGGCCCCAAAACCTTAAATCGAGAGATCGGTCTATATGGCAGCTATATACAAATCTGGACCGATCTGTGCCATAATGCAGAAGAATGTCGAAGGGCTTAACTTAACTCACTGCCTCAAATTTCGGCGACCTCGGACAATAAATGCGCCTTTTATGGGCCCAAAACATTAAATCGAGAGATCGGTCTATATGGCAGCTATATCCAAATCTGGACTGATCTGGACCAAATTGAAAATGGATGTTGAAGGGTCTAACACAACTCACTGTTCCAAATTTCAGCAAAATCGGACAATAAATGTGGATTTTATTGGCCTAAGATCCTAAATCGGCGGATCGGTCTATATGGCAGCTATATCCAAATATAGACCGATCTGATCCAAATTGACAAAGGATGCCGAAGGGTCTAACACAACTCCCTGTCCCAAATTTCAGCAAATTCGGATAATAAATGTAGCTTTTATGGGCCTAAGACCCTAAATCGGCGGAACGGTCTATATGGGGGCGATATCAAGATATAGTCCGATATAGCCCATCTTCTAACTTGACCTGCTTATGGACAAAAAAAGAATCTGTGCAAAATTTCAGCTCAATATCTCTATTTTTGAAGACTGTAGCGTGATTTCAACAGACAGACGGACGGACATGTCTAGATCGTCTTAGATTTTTACGCTGATCAAGAATAGATATACTTTATAGGGTCGGTAATGGATATTTCGATGTGTTTCAAAAGGAATGACAAAATGAATATACCCCCATCCTTCGGTGGTGGGTATAAAAATGTGAAAAATTGTATTTTTCCATTTTTTTCCAAAAAAAAAGTAATTTCTTTGATTAATATTTACTGGAAAATGGTTCTTTAATATCTTTACTTTTTTTCTACTTTTGCAAAGAGAACATATCGTAGATGCATTTTAAGTGAAATTTGAACTAGATATGCCAATTTAAACGGGTGCAATATGAGCTTCAAAATAGCAAATTTAAAAAAAAAATGGAAAAACCCTCGTGTTTTCAAAATGCACAACCGAGATCAACCATTTGGGCCAAGTTTTTTACTTCATATGTCTCCCTCCTAAACAGTCTAAACAAAATTTTTTGCACCAAACAATATTTGTGGCCTCCACAGCAAATTTACTAAAAATGCTCGTCATGACATTTTAAGTGGAAGTGCGTCCGTCTGTCCGTCCATCTGTCAGTCCGTCTGTCTGTCGAAGCACGCTTACTTTCGAAGGAGTAAAGCTAGCAGCTTGAAATTTTGCACAAATACTTCTTACTAGTGTAGGTCGGTATAGCTGCCATATAAACTGATCTGTTTTTTCCATGAGGTGTTTTATTATGACTTCCAACAACTGTGTTAAGAATAGTTCAAATCAGTCCATAACCTGATATAGCTGACAAATAAACCTATCTTGGGTCTTGACTTCTTGAGCATCTAGAGTGCGCAATTCCTATCCGATTTGGCTGAAATTTTGCACGACGTGTTTTGTTATGACTTCCAACAACTGTGTTAAGAATACTTCAAAACAATCCATAACCTGATATAGCCGCCATATAAACCGATCTGGGATCTTGACTTTTTAAGCCACTAAAGGTCACAATTCTTATCCGATTTGGTTGAAATTTTGCATGAGATGTTTTGTTATGACTTTCAACAACTGTGCTATTAATAGTTCAAATCAGTCCATAACCTGAAATAGGTGTCATATAAACTGATATGGGATCTTGACTTCTTGAGCCTTTAAAAGGCGATTTAGTTGAACTTTTGTACAACGGCTTCTCCCATGACCTATAACATAAGTGTCGAATATGGCATGAATCGGTTTATAGCCTAATACAGCTCCCCTATAAAAGGATCTCCCTATTTACTTCTTCAGCCCCTTAAGAGCGCAATTCCTACTAGATTTGGCTGAAATTTTACACAATGACTTCTACTATGGTCTCCAATGTTAAATATTCTTGTATCCTTTGTTTGCCTAAAAGGAGATACCGCGCATAGAACTCGAAAAATGCGATCCATGGTGGAGGGTATATAACATTCGGCCCGGCCGAACTTAGCACGATTTTATTTTTCTTCTAATTTTTATCACAATATTAATTAATTAATCTTTTTTCCATTTTTATTACAGAACCCATGCTGCCCTTGGGCCCTGAGCCCGTCTATCTAACCTGCCCAGCTTGTCATGTTCAAAAACTAACGCGCATCGAATTTGAACCTAGTTCACGAACTCATTTAATGGCTGCCTTGTTGTGTTTATTTGGGTAAGTTTCACTCTACATACACTCGAGAAAAATATGTGTGTTTGTTTTCAATATTATGTAGCCAAACACAGAATGGTAAATAAATTACTTAGACATAAACAATTTTCTATTTTATGTCTACCAAATGTTATCAAGCCTTTATATAAAGGCATTTATTTCGCATCTGATAAGGGCAATGATAACAAATTATAACAATACACAATTTTAGTCAATTTGTAATGATGGGGAGTTTATTTCGTTACTTGGTTTATAACAACTCAAAATATTGATTGACAAACACGTGATCAAGGTGACAAGACAATGAACATAAGTGTGAAAATGTGACAACATATAGTCTATGTGTAACCAACTCAATTTTGTTTTTTTTTTGTAAAACATCAAATATCGGGTCTTACATTTAATTTAATGAAATACAGGTTAGCTGAAACGAAGTGATACCAAAACGAAAGACCACATTTTTTGGTGTGAAAATATTTCTTATTGTTTCAAATACCAAACATGTATAGAAGTAATCTAAATTTCGGAATCCATTATCTATAGGACCACACGCACTGCTTGACATGAGCACAGGCAATAAATAAAACAATTGGGACACTTTTACGACAAACAAAATACTTTTATTACGAAGTTTTTCTTTTATTGAAGCTATGTAAGTTTTCGCTTGAACATATCAAACGTTAGCCATAAAAGTAGCATTATTGAACCTCACAAACTTTGTTCATTGTTAACTATATTTCGAAAGACTAGGTTAGACTGCTCCTTGTCCTATGGTGGAGGGTATAAAAAGGTCCATTGAAACCTAACTTACTTGACTTTGTCTTTTTATTAATTATTGTTTAGAAAAAACACCTATTCAAATAATTAATTATTTTCTTGTTTCTTACAGACTTTGGTGCTGCGTCTGTCTACCGTACTGCGCTGGAAGTTGCATGAATACACAACATTACTGCGGCAATTGTGGAAAGTTCTTGGGTACCTATGGCAACAGTTTATAGAGTGGCCATTGTCATACCCACGGCCAGATGAGAAAAATAACTATTTGTATATAATAAACGTACATTCGCCTTTATGAAATTTTTTAATTATTGTATATAAAAAAGTAAATTTAGTTTAAGATAATATAAATTTCTGTATATGTAAAATAAACATAAAAAACATATATGTATGTATTTTAAGCAAATAGTATGAATATTTAAGACCTTATTCACAAACCTTAATGAAACCTTAAATTAGATCTATTTGACAGTTTTATAAAGGAAATCTGTCAAATAAACCCATTTCAAATCACAATAAGTTTTGTGAATACTGGTGTTAGTAAACAACAGATTTGAGAATAAAAAAAAAACTTTTAAATGAGACATATACATTAAATTAATTTTTTTTATGATTTTTTTTTTTTTGGTATAAAATCAAGTTGACATACCCAAGAAAGACTATCTTTTTTCTTTAATTGGCTATGACAGAATATTTGTTCCACTAGCCGAACGTAGAATAGCGTTCTAAGCGCCTCGATCTTCTGCGCTCATTCTAAAATCTCTAATACCAAGTTTAGAGGTGTCACAAGTTGATCTTTCAATCGGGCTTTTGGTCTTCCCGGTTTGCGTGTATCACCGTGTTTGCCTTCAAAAGACTTCTTTGCTAGAGCTTCTTCGTCCATTCTGAAAAGATGACCTAGCCAACGCAGCCGTTGTATTTTGATGCGCGTAACTATTCTATCGTCTTCATACAGCTCGTGGTTCATACGTCGCCTATATTCTCCATTAACGCAAACTGGTCCATATAATTTAAGAAGAATCTTTCTCTCAAATACTCCAAGCACTGCCTCATCTGTTTTCACAAGTACCCATGCTTAGGAACCATATAACAGCACGGGTAGTATCAGTGTCTTGTATAGTGTAATCTTCGTCTTGTTTCTAAACTGCTTGCTTAGTCCAAAGTAGTATCTGTTTGTCAGTATTATTATTTGCTTAATCTCAAAACTGGTGTCATTCGTTTTGGTTACGGCGGTGCCGAGGTAGTTAAAGTTACTGCCCGTCTCAAAGTTGTGGTTCCCAACGTTCTCCATTTTCTTTATCTGCTCGGTTGTGCAAGGCTTTTTGGGAGTTGAAACCATCCATTTCGTCTTATCTCCATTTACTGGCAGACCCATTTTCACTGTCATTCCGGTTGCATGATAAAAATCCATTTCCGACCCTATAAAGTATATATATTCTTGATCAGAGTAAAAATCTAAGACGATCTAGACATGACATTTTAAGTTGAACTTGTCAAGTCCGTCCGTCCGCCTGTCTGTCGAAAGCACGCTAACTTTCGAAGGAGTAGAGCCAGCACAAATACTTCTTATTGGTGTAGGTCGGTTGGGATTGTAAATGGGCCAAATAGGTCCATGTTTTGATATAGCTGCCATATAAACCGATCTTGGGATCTTGACTTCTTGAGCCTCTAGAGGGCGCAATTATCATCCAATTTGACTGAAATTTTGCACATAGTGATTTGATATCACCTCCAACAACTGTGCGAAGTATGGTTCAAATCGGTCCATAACCTGATATAGCTGCCATATAAACCGATCTTGGGTCTAGACTTCTTAAGCTTTTAGAAGGCGGAATTCTTATCCGATTTGACTGAAATTTTGCACATAGTGTTTTGATATCGCTTCCAACAACTGTGCGAAGCATGCTTCAAATCGGTCTACAACCTGATATAGCTGCCATATAAACCGATCTGGGATCTTGACTTCTTGAGCCTCTAGAGTGCGCAATTCTCATCCGATTTGGCACAAATTTTGTACAACGGCTTCTCCCATCGCCTTCAACATACGTTCATCCGATTTGGCTGAAATTTGGAACACAGTCTTGTGTTACGACTTCCAACATCCATTTCAAGTACGATCCTAGTCGGTCTATAAACTGATATAGCCCCCATCAGGAACGTAGCCCGGATTTTTTTTTTTGGGGGGGACACCCCAACCAACTTTTTAAAAAAAAAATTCCAAAATTCTTCTGTTACTGCGAAATTGGTGAAGATAGCTCAAATTTTTTATTGGTGCTTCTGGTTGCAGGGGATTTGTATATAGCTCCCATATAAAACGATCGACCTACTTGAGTTCTTGAGCCCCTTGAAGCCGCAATTGTTGTCCGATTTGGCTGAAATTGAGCATGCGGTGTTCTGTTATGACTTTCAACAACTGTGTCAACTACGGTCCAAATCGGTCTATAAACTGATATAGTCCCATATAAACCGATCTCCCGTTTTGACTTCTTGAGTTCTTACAAGGCGCAATATTTGTCCGATTTGGCTGAAATTGAACATGTAGTGTTTTGTTATGACTTCCAACAACTCTGCCAAAAACGGTACAAATCAGTCTATAACCTGATATAGCTCCCATGTAAGCGGTCTTTCGATTATCATTGATCGGTTCCTAGAAGCTATAATTTTTGCTGGTTTGACAAAAGTTTTGTATGTAGAATTAAATTATGCCATTCAACTAAATTTATTTTGCATAAACTTTTTGCAGAATCCTAGGTGGTGGGTTCCCAAGATTCGGCGCGGCCGAACTTAGCACACATTAATATTTTTTTATACAGATAAAATTTCAATTAAAATAACAAAACTAGAATTAATGGAAAATTTATGTAGAATTCTGTACCAGAGAATTTTTTGTTAAATGTTTGTCTTTCGGTACAAATGTTATTGAAAATTTTTTGAAAAAAAAAATCCATGAAGTTTTTTTTAAAGAAAATTTGCATTTTGTTTTAAACAATCTCAAAAATAGTATCTTTGGAAAAATTACATTGGAATTCTGTTTTTAAAGAAAATCTGCTTGATCCTTTGTCTTCAAAAATGTTTATTAAAATGTATCTTTAGAAAAAGTTTTAGGAAAATGTTGTTCAAAAGATGTTACTGAAATTTATAGAAATCTTTCTTTTCGAGAGAGCCCAGGCCTAAGGCAATACTTCTGAAATATTGTTTTTAAAAAAAAATTATTGACATTTTTAAAAAATGTATTAGACAATGCCGCAGCAATTTTTTTATTGAAATGCCGTCTTTAGAAAAATATGTCTCTCTGAGGTTTATCTTTACATAAAAAACTTTCATTTTTTTCTTGGAATTGTGTCCACATTATTCCGATAGGGATTGTTTTTGTTTCTATTACAAAGCAAAATAAAAAGACCATAAAAAGATTAGACAAAATGTGGTATAGCAAAATGCGTTCAGCAGGCCCAAAAAAATTCATTGAAGTTTTGGCTTAAAATATAGGAGAATTTTTCAATGAAATTTAATCTAGAGAAAAACAAGTAAGAGCGTGCTAAGTTCGGCCGGGCCGAATCTTATATACCCTTCATAGGCAAATAAAGAATATTGTATAAGAACTGTTGTGCTATTCGAGCTAAATCAAGGTATAGTCCGATTCGGACCATAAGTGAATGCTGAACATTGTAGAAGTCTTGGTGTAATATTTCAAAAGCAAAATCGAGAGATCGGTTTATATGGGAGCTATATCAGGTTCTTGAGCGATTTCGACCGTACTTGGCACAGTTCTTGGAAATCCTAACGGAACACCACATGCGAAAATTCAGCTAAATCGGACAAAAATTGCGGCTTCCAGAGGCTCAAGAAATCAAATCAGGAGATCGGAGTATATGGGAGCTATATCCAAATCTAAACCGATATGACCCATTTGCAATCACCAACGATCTACATCAATATTGAGTATCTGTGCAAAATTTCATGCGGCTAGCTTTACGCGTTCGACCGCTATCGTAATTTCGACAGACGGAGGGACTGACGGACACGGCTAGATTGAATCAGAATGTCGAGACGATCCACAATATATATATGCTTTATGGGGTCCCAGATTAATATTTCGAGGTGTTACAAACGGAATTTTTAGATTAATACAAACGGAACGACTATGAAGCGAACGATGGTGGGTATAAAACAGAACGATTAACAGCAAGCAGCGCACCCGAATGATGACGCATGCTTACAGCAGTTTTTATACCCTCCACCATAGGATGGGGGTATACTAGTTTCATCATTCTGTTTGTAACACCTCGAAATATGCGTCTGAAACCCCATAAAGTTTATATATTCTTGATCGTCATGTCATTTTAAGTCGATCTAGCCATGTCCGTCCATCTGTCTGTCTGTCGAAAGCACGCTAACCTTCGAAGGATCTTGACTTCTTGAGCCTCTAGAGGGCGCAAATCTCATCCGATTTGACTGAAATTTTTCGTGGCATGGTGTTTTGGTATCACTTCCAACAACTGCGCTAAGTATGGTTCCAATCGGTCCATGTTTTGATATAGCTGCCATATAATCCGATCTTGGGACTTGACTTCTTGAGCCTCTAGAGGGCGTCCGATTTTTATAAATTTTGCACGTAGTGTTTTGGTATCACTTCCAACAATTGTGTTTAGAATGATTCAAATCGGTTTATAACCTGATATAGCTGTCATATAAACCGATCTGGGTTCTTGACTTCTTGAGCCTCTAGAGGGCGCAATTGTCATCCGGAAATTTTGTACAACGTCTTCTCTCATGACTTTCAACATGCGTGTCTAATATGGTCTGAATCGATCAATAGCTTGATACAGCTCCCATATAAACTTATCTCCCGATTTTGCTCCTTGAGCCCCTACAAGACGCAATTCTTATCCGAATGAACTGAAATATTACACATTGACTTCTACAATGTTCAACATTAATTTATGGTCCGAATCGAACCATAACTTGACACAAATCTAATAGCATAACAGTTCTTATTCAATATACTTTGTTTGCCTAAAAAGAGATGCCGCGCCTAGAACTCGACAAATGCGATCCATGGTGGATGGTATATAAGATTCGGCCCGGCCGAACTTAGCACGCTCTTACTTGTTATTTTTGTTGGCATAACATAAACTAGCCAATAGCCCCAACACCATCGTTGGTTTTTGCAACAGCAAAGTTGCGGTTGGCAAAAAAATTTGGTAGAGGCAACAAATCTGTTTTCTATGTGTGTGTGCAAATATCTTCATTCGTTCGAACGATATCGTGATTTTGGCAGACGGACGGACGGACATTGCAAGATCGACACTGGATATCAAACGATCAAGAATGATGCTATATCCTTTAAATGGTTGGATATCAATATTTCAATAAATACATGAACAGTTAATACAGATTGCTATTTGTTGAAAATTCAACTCCCACAGCTAAAAGCAGGCTTGGCATATATTATATAGGTCCCTGAATTATTCAGCAACGGTTTGATGCCTTCTCAGTTAGATATTTAGCTGCTTCCTGGGATTTGTCATTGGGCCCATAGTGCATTAGACCAAAGATGTTCCACCCTCCTATCTAGACATTAAAAGATCCTAGAACGATTTTACTGTCATGTGGACATGAATGTATTCTCCAGGCTCTCTGCTCGTTCCTGCAGGATCTCATAGTAGGCCACCGTAGCGCAGAGGTTTGTATGTCCGCCTATGACGCCGAATGACTGGGTTCAAACCCCGGCGTGAAAATCAAAAAAAATGTTCAGAAGGTGATATCCCACTACAAATGCTGGTTACATTTGTGTGGTATCCTGCCATGTTAAAACTTCTCTTCCAAGTAGTGTCGCTATGCGTCACGCCGATCGGACTCGGCATTATTATTGAGCTTAAACTTTAATCGGACTGCACTCATTGATATGAGAGAAGTATCCCATGTTCATGGGAAATTAAGTAGCAGTAGTTCCCATAGCAGGCCTTTAATTTCTTTAGAAGGCCCCAAAAAAGTCATATTTTCCTCCCTGAAAACACTTCTCTTAATGACACATTCTTCGGTCAGACAAAAATCGATAAATAGCTGCCTGCTTTTCAACATGAGGATTTGTTTTATTTATTTGTTTTACTTCATTACTGTTGATGATATTGTTGTTGTTGTCGCTAATGTAGAAAACTGATAAGACATACATGCACACCATAGGAAAGAAAGACTACAGGGAGAGTAACACCCAATTTTGAAATTAATCG
Source organism: Stomoxys calcitrans (assembly GCF_963082655.1). NCBI lineage: Eukaryota > Metazoa > Arthropoda > Insecta > Diptera > Muscidae > Stomoxys > Stomoxys calcitrans. The sequence continues at coordinate 89,599,233 of NC_081556.1, read as the reverse complement.
AAAGTGGCATTAGTTGACTTATGCCGCTCCGCGAAGAAGTACAAGACCATAAATAAAACACAGCAAAATGAGTCAGGATGATAACAAAGGCATATATCCCTCAGCACCTCTGGAACAGGTGGCGAGCAGTGAACAGCAGGAACATTTGTTGGCCAAACCAGCGCCGCCCAGCTACAATCAGGCAATAGGAGTGGAACCCATAACGGGGCAGCCAACACATGCGGCAACAACACCGGCCGATTCACATGTTGTGGTTATAACGCGTAAGTATTTACAAGAATTGAGAAAAAAAATCAGTGTAACTATTTTTTTAAAAAATTCCACCCTCTTTTAGAACCTGTTACCACCTATGGCCCTACTCCCATTGATGTCCAGTGCCCTTATTGCCACAACATTTGTCGCACTCGCGTACGTTCGACTCCAACTTCACGCACGCATTTATTTGCCCTTATTCTATGCCTGCTACAGTATGTGTTGAAAATATATCTACGCCCCATTTATTTAGCCTAGGTGAATCATTTTCTTACTCTCTCCCTCTTTCTCTTCTCTTTCTTTAGATTGTATTGCTGCATTTGTTTACCCTATTGCATTTCAAGTTGCATGAACACAAACCATTACTGCGGAATGTGCGATCATTATTTGGGCACTTATCAGCGTTAGTTGTTTATAACCAACCACAACATAAATACATACAATAGGGTGGACCGAAAAAATTTTCTGCAGTAAAAAGTTAATTCTTGGACTTGGGTCTGCCGTACATCGATCAATTTAAAATTTTATTATACTTTGATGATATTTAATAAAATTTGGAAAGTATTTAGAAAAAGGATCTATTGAGCTATATGAGCTTTTTTGAAGTGGACAAAATCCAGTAGATTCCGTCAGTCCAAGACTGTGCCGCTGGCAGCAGTGCCCCGCATTTGACCCCATAAGTATTGGTCTAATCACACTCCTGTATAGACAGCGGACTTCCCTCGGATCCATGCCCCATTTCGAGCCTACGGCCCGTCTACATAGTGTCCAACATCTGTGAGCCTTCTCAGTACACTCCTGAATATGACATTTCCAATTCAGTTTCTTAGACAAGATCACACCTAAGTATTTGACATTGTTAGATATCGAATTGAGGAAACGTGGTGCGTCAAATTAGCTTGCCTTCGTCTTCCTCGTGGGCAGGCAAATTTTAGTGTTCTCTGGGTTTTTTCGAAGATAGTTGTCCTCTCCAAGAGAGAAAATAAACCCAAGAAAAACCCTGCATGACTGGGGATATTCGCAATATTGGAAAAGAGCACGTCGTAAAAAAGCGGAAGTTTATTGGGATGTGTATTACACACGGCTCAAGGAGTACAATAAGATTACAAGAGCGACAAAACGTGCCTCCTGGAAGCTTTTCTGCTAACAGGTCGATAGTGTTAATAACGTTGGAGGCCACCGTAGCGCAGTGGTTAGCATGCCCGCCTATGACGCTGAACGCCTAGGTTCCAATCCTGGCGAGACCATCAGAAAAACAAAAAAAAATTCAGCGGTGGTTTTCCCCTCCTAATGCTGGCAACATTTGTGAGGTACCATGCGATATAAAACTTCTCTCCAAAGAGGTGTCGCACTGCGGCACGCCGTTCGGACTCGGCTATAAAAAGGAGGCCCCTAATCATTGAGCTTAAACTTGAATCGGACTGCACTCATTTTGCCCCTGTTCCTTAGTGGAATGTTCATGGGCAAAATTTGCATTTTGCAATAATAACGCCGCCAACATAAAAAAAGGCGGAGCGAAGAGGACCACAGCCACTAGGGCACTGGAAACTATTCTAGATATCCGACCTATTGACACATATATTAAGTGGGAGGCAGCCACTGGTACTTTGAGACTTAAGGCGATGGGAGAATGGATTGAGGATAGGAGCAGCTCATACCAATCGAGGCGACGATAGGAAGCCTGGAAGGAATGGAAGAGGTTTCTGATCGGATACCTGAGATGAACCTTGAAGTCGAGTGCGAGACACTGCTGCCATCGGCATAGTCTTGGATTGACGGAACCCTAGTATTGCTATCTGGAAGATAATGTTACACAGATGGATGATCAAAGCTAGAGGACAGAATGGGCCTGGTGGTTTACATTGAGAACCCAGGGACTGAGATCTGTTTTAGACTGCCTGACCATAATACGGTCCTGTATGCGGAGATCCGGGCGATCACGAAATGCGTGAAGTGGTGTGGTGCTAACGCGAGGACGTCGAGTGTGAACATCTTTATCGACAGTAAAATTGCGATAAGGGCAATAACAACCAGGACAGTAAGGTCACGAACAGTCTTGCAGTGTAAGAAGGAGATTAACGCCTTCTCTGAGAATGAGTGGGCCATAACGGAGTAAAGGGCAAACGATTTGGCGGGGAAGGTCAGAGGACTGCCGTCAATAAACTTGGACGCCATTTTTATTCGATTTGGCTGAAATTTAATACAACGAGTTCTACTATGGTCTTCAACATCAGTTCAATTATGGTCCGGACTATCGGACCAGCGTAAAAATCTTGATCAGCGTAAAAATCTGTCCGTCTGTCTGTTGAAATCACGCTACAGTCTTTAAAAATAGAGAGATTGTGCTGAAATTTTGCACAGATTCTTTGTTTTTTTTTTTTGTCCTTAAGCAGGTTAAATTCGAAGATGGGCTATATCGGACTATATCTTGATATAACTGCCATATAGATCGATCCGCCGATTTGGGGTCTTAGGTCCATAACAGCCAAATTTTTTATCCGATTTTGCTGAAATTTGGGACAGTGAGTTGTGTAAGGCCCTTCGACATCCTTCTCCAATTTGGCCCAAATTGGTTCAGATTTGGATATAGCTGCCATATAGACCGATCTCTCGATTTAAAGTTTTGGGTCCATAAAAGGCACATTTATAATCCGAATTCGCTGAAATTTGACACAGTGACTTATGTTCGAAGATGGACTATATCGAACTATATCTTGATATAGCCCCCATATAGACCGATCCGCCGATTTAGGGACTTAGGCCTATAAAAACCTTATTTATTATCCGATTTCGCGGAAATTTGGGACAGTGAGTTGTGTTAGGCCCTTCGACAGCATTCTTCAATTAGGCCCCGATCGGTCGAGAATTGGATATAGCTGCCAAATAGACTGGTCCGGCGATTTAGAATCTTAGTATTATAAAAGCCATATTTATTATCCGATTTTTCTGAAATTTGGGGCAGTCAGTTGTGTTAGGCCCTTCAGCATTCTTTTTCAATTTGGCTGAGATCGGTCTAGATTTGTTTTGGGCCCATAAAAGACACATTTATTGTCCGATTTCGCCGAAGTTTGGGACAGTGAGTTGTGTTAGGCCCTTTGATATTCTTCTTCAATTTATCCCAGATCGGTCCAGATTTGGATATAGCTGCCATGTAGACCGATATCTTGATTTAAAGTCTTGGCCGCATAAACGTCACATTTATAATCCGATTTCGCTGAAATTTGACACAGTGATTATGTTCAAAGATGGGCTATATCGTTCGAAGATGGGCTATATCGGACTATATCTTGATATAGCCCCCATATAGAACGATCCGCCTATTAAGGGACATAGGCCTATAAAAACCTTATTTATAATCCGACTTTGCAGAAATTTGGGACAGTCAGTTGTGTTAGGCCCTTTAGCATTCTTGTTTAATTTGGCTGAGATCGGTCTAGATTTGTATGTAGCTGCCATATAGAGTGGTCCGGCGATTTAGGATCTTAGTACCATAAAAGACGCATTTATTGTCCGATTTCGCCGAAATTTGGGACAGTGAGTTGTGTTAGGCCCTTCGACATCCTTCTTCAATTTGGCCCAGATCTGTTCAGATTTGTAGACCGATATCTCAATTTAAAGTCTTGGCCGCATAAAAGGCACATTTATAATCCGATTTCGCTGAAATTTAACACAGTGACTTATGTTAGGCTTTTCGACATCTGTGTTGTATATGGTTTAGATCGGTCTATATTTGGATATTGTTTAAAAAAATTGAACAATGACTTGTACCTATTAGACCACTCAATATCCTTGTCGAATATGGTCCAAATCGGATCTTATTTCGATATAGCTACTATGGGGGCATAAATTATGCCTTTTTCACTGGATTATGATAAAAGGTGGTTTACGTATACTCGAGGTGGTTGATATCCAAAGTTCGGCCCGGCCGAACTTAATGCCTTCTTAGTTGTTATTTATTTCATTGACCAGTATCCACCATTCCTTCCCCATATTGGAATTATTTATCCTTTGATTCAGTTGTTCAAAATAATTTTTTTTTTTTGATGCCTCCCATATTTATCTATAAACTTTTTATGCCGTATAACTTCCGCCTTTCACACATTATAGAATCTATGAGTTCTTTTTGCTTTACCACTTACATTGTAATCTGCATGAATCAATTAACTATACTTAACCGTATAATTGGTAATGCATTGACCGATCTAGGATTTTATTGTTGCCTTCACGTTAATCTACACGCTTCATGAATTGAAGATAATCTGATGAAATTACAATATTGTTGCAAAACACGGTATCTAAGGGAAAGTGTCTGTTATATGCAGATAAACCATGGATTCACATTTAATTGATAGGACAAACAGTTGTAACAAGTTGTGGTATTGAATGCACACTGCCTACGCAGAATGGTAAATTGTAATGCTACATGTGTTGCGGCATGAAAAAAATCAGTTCCTATTACATTTGGCACAATAATTGGCTAATTAATGAGTTTACAATGCATTTATTTTGTATCAAAATGGTTAATTAGAAAAAGATTATTTACAAATTATGACAATATTTCAGAGGCAGGCAATTATTTGTCATTTAAAAATAGAGCCTCCACTATAAAGAGAACACTAGCATTTTGACCATTGGGTAAAAAACTGGCAACCATGGCACAGTTATTAAACAAAATGTTTCTCTTGGAATTGTTTTCCATTTTAATTTGTTCCGGATTTCATATACCGTCTCCATTGGTAACGTTATCAAATAGCTTTTAGTAAATTTCATCTTTTGTACAACTTCATCACCTTTCAGCACTGGTCCTACGAATTGATTGACATGACATTCTACACCAGTAATACGGATATCCTTGAAGTGGAATACGAAGTTAAACGCATCAGCCGTGGCCGTTATGGTTTCAGTGGATTTTTAGATTTTAAAACCGATTTAGATGACAGTGTTCTTGTGGATGTTTCGCTAAAACGCAGTCAAAGGAGAGAGGGACCCTATCGAGATACATCAATGAAAGCCCCTAATGTTACACTATCCACTGCCATGAATGTGTACTACAAACTCATGATAATGGACACTGTGGCTGAGTGTTGTGAAAATGCTCCCGTCTTCAAGAAAAGGTTTGAGGCACCGCTTACGAAACGTCGCGTTATAATTAATGAGTGCGAAATGTCACAAGATGGGATGCCTTTAATTATGCCTGACGGATTTTATCTGTTACGCACCTCCTTTTTTGGGGATAACTTTCATGCCTATTTGGACACTTTAATATTGATCACAAATGAATAAAATGTAATAATGTAAATGGGTATCATGACCAAACGAGCAAAATCCGAGGATGTTTATTATCTATCACCATAGATTGGCGGGTATACTAATTTCCTGGCGGGTATACTAATCTCCTGTTGTATATACCGATCTTCCGACTTAAGGTCTTTGGCCCATACAAGACTCATTTTTTACCAGATTTCGTTGAAATTTTGCACAATGAGTTGTTTACGTTGTTTACAGTGACGTGAAAAAAAAATTGCAATAAAAATGGAATTAACTCGAGAACATATCCGTGCGATATTGATCTTCATCGCCATACAACTTCAATCTTCAATGTATGGCGATAAAGCCCCATCCGATAGCACTGTGAAAAACTCGGTTATTGATTTCAGTCGCGGTCGACGCTCGCTCGAAGTCGAATTCAGTGAAGGTCGTCTAAAAATGACCGTTGTACCAGAGACCATTGAAGCCGTGCGTGAATTTGTTATGCGAGATCGTCATGTGACATACAGTGAAATAGAGACATCCATTCGATATAGCATGAACGCCTTGCGATAAAAATCGCTAAAGAAAAAGCTCGTGTCAAATAGTGCGAAGAAATGTTTAAAAAATACTATCGTGGTGATACACAATACCTTTACTAGATCGTCGCAGGTGGTGAGTCATGGATCTATGAGTTAGAGTCCAAAACAAAACAACAATCGGCTTTGTAGGTCTTCAAAGTCGACCCATATCCAACGATGCTCTATGTACGCTTTCACCTATTTTGTTCAAGTCCGCCTGTAGTATAATGTGGCCCGTAATGGTGCCGAAAGCCATATTGACCTCCTTCCCCCTTCTCCTCAGTATTGGTTCCGACTTCTGAAGATCTGGATACCTCCATAGGATTTTCGTCGTTATGCCGACCGTTTTACTGATCACTCATCGCCCAAATTGTGCCGTTGGAAAAGATTTCGGATTCATTAAGTCTTTTTTAAAACAGTTCTCTGGCCCTTCAGCAAAAGAGCAAAAGAGCTACTCACACTCTAATGGAGAAAATTAGCAAGGGCAAGATAAGTATTGCCTTAATTCAAGAGCCATGGACGACCCGGAACAAAGTTCGTGGACTGTACCATATGAACTACCAATTATTCTATGGTAACACTGGTACTCGGCCGAGGACCTGAGTTATTTGTCATAAAATTTAAATTATGTATTTTTTCCAGAGTTGTCAATTTCGGATGCAACAGGGATGAGACAGGGAGACAATGAAGCATACTTGCATCACTTGATCTGCCTTTCGCCCAAGCCCTGGCAGAATTCTTGAATACTAACGACCTAATAACACTTGATATTGGTAGCACCGCTACCTTTGTTATTAGGATAAGAAGGAGCTTTTAGATGTAACAATATGATCGGAAAATCTGATCGATGAAGTTCAGTATTGGAGGGTCTCCAGGGAACTCTCCCGGTCTTACCATCGCTACATTAGATTTAGCCAGAGGCCAAAATCCGATAAGCTTCCGTAATAAGTTGAAAATCAAGTGGCCAAAATTCGGAAGACTACTCCGAAAAAGGCTTTGGCAAGATAATTTAGATTGTCCAAGCATAAAAGACATTTACGACGTGGAGTCCTTCGAAGATAGTTGTCTTCTTCGTGAAAGGAAACCAGCTCAAGAAAAACCGCATATAACCGGGGAGATTAGCAACATAACGAAATAGGTCCGCAGACTTTAAAAGAGAGCTCGTCGCAAAAAAAACGAAAGTTTACTGGGATGTGTACTACATGCGGCTCAAGGAATACAATAAGATTACCAGAGTGGCAAAACATGCCTCTTGGAAGCTTTTCTGCGAACAGGTCGATAGCTTTAATGACGCCACCTAGATGAGAAAGTTTCTCTCAAAAACCCATGTTCAAACTGAAACTTTAGTAGACGACATGAGAGTGAGAGCAGAAACAACGAGGACATGTTGAGGCTTTTGATGGAACTGTATTTTCCATAGGACGGGACTCACGGAGACACCGAAAATTTGGAATAATGAGGTTGTCCGAAGGCTTATTATAACGGAAGTTATGGTTAAGGAAGCCTTGAGGAACTTCAAGCCATTACAGTCACCTGGACCTGATGGAATATTTTCGGCGTTACTACAGAAGGGGGCGGACTATCTTGCGCCTCATCTGGCAACTATTTTCACAGCGTGCCTAAGACTTGCATATACTACGAAAGCCTAGCAGAAGACCCTTGCCTATACCCAAGGCCGACAAGGCAAGTTATGCGACACCAAAGGCCTACAGACCTTTAAGCCTTACGTCCTTTCTACTCAAAACCATGGAACATATTGTGGATACCATGATAAGGAGTAGGACATCCAGCGAACTGCTCAAATACAAAAAGGCTAGCCTATGTCGAGGGGAGGTCGGTGAAGACTGACCTGCAGGAGATTGAGCATAAAATAGAAGAATCCTTCGATGCCAAGACGTACACATTGGCGCTTTGCATTGACATCGAGGGGGCGATTAACAATGTGCGGACCCACTCATTGAACCAATCCTTAGACCAATACCGGGTGTACCGAATCCTTAGAGACTGGATAAGCCATATGCTAAGGAAGAGGTGGACCGATTGCTCGCCCCACGATATAAATATAAGTGGCACAAGGCACGCCACAGGGGGCATTTTATCACCATACTTTGGGTGACCACCATAAATAACCTATTGCGAATGCTGAATAAGGAGTGATTTGAATTTGCCCACCTTCGTCTTCCTCGTGAACAGGCATATTTCTGTCTTCTCTGGGTTAACATTGCCAAATGCTTTGGATAGGAAACATAATTGGAAGTGTCACATTCAGTAGTGTACTGAGAAGGCTCACAGATGTTGGGCTCTATGTAGACCCGCCGTAGGCTCAAAATGGGTCCTAAATCCGAGGTTAGTCCACTGGCTCTACAGGAGCGTGATTAGACCAATACTTACTTACGCCTCAGTAGTTTGGAGGACTTCTATGGAGAAAAAGTGAAACGTTCGGACCATACAACAAGTTCAAAGAACATGTCGTCTTGGCATAGGCGGATCGATGACAATTCTAGATATCCGACCCATTGACGTACAGTTTAAGTGTGAGGCTATGAGACTTAACACGATGGAAGAATAATTGAGGATTGGAATAGCTCACACCATCGCGGTCTAATCGAGGCGACGATAGGAAACCTGGAAGGAATGGAAGAGATTTCCGATCGGATACTTGAGACGACACTTGAGGTCGAGTGTGAGGCACCGCTCTGCCAACGGCACAGTCTTGCAATGACGGAACCCTAGTATTGCCGTCTGGAAGATCATGTTACATGGTTGGATCAAAGCTGGGGGACAGAGTTGGCCTTGGGGTCTACATTGAGAACCCAGGGACTGAGATCAGTTTTAGACTGCCTGTCTACCATGCCTACCATAATACGGTTCTGCAGGCAGAGATCCGGGCGATCACGGAATGCGTGAAGGTAGAGTGTGATCATCTTTGTGGACAGTAAAATGGCCATAAGGCAATAATAACCAGGACGGTAAGGTCAAGAACAGTTTTGCAGTGAAAGAAGAAGATTAACGCCTTCTCTGAGAATGGCACAATCAGCATCGTTTGGGTGCCGGGTCATAACGGAATAAGGAAGAATGAAAAGGCCGACGATGTGGCAGTGAAGGCCAGATAAACTTTGTTAACCAGAAACCTTTCGGGTCGACGCGGTCCGACTTAAGAGCGTGGCCAACAAACGTGGAACACAAAACAGTCGGTAGGACGGCAAAAATCCTATAGGGTTATCCGGATCGTGGGAGGACGTGGGAGGAGATCAGTATAGCTTTTAGTGTCATAACGTTACACATAAGACTACGAGCTCACTTATGCAAAATCGGTGGGTCAAGTGATAGCATGTGTAGGGCAAATGGGGAAGATGATGACACATTGGAGCATTTCCTATGTCATTGCCCGGCTTTCGCGGCTAACAGACACCGGTACTTAGGTGGGGACACGGTACCAGACATGAACCAACTTAGGGGAGTGGCATGGAAAACAATTATGGGTTTTGTGAGTAGCACGGAATTCGAAACTTTTCTTATTCGAGGTTACTTTTTAGGTTTTAGAGCGCAGAACTAACCGATTACTATCTTAGGTGTATGTCTATAGTGGCATGGGGCAGATAAATATATACATCCTGTTTTCAACCTAACCTAAGGGCTCAAAAAGTCAAATTGAGAGATCGGTTTATATGGGAGCTATATAAGGTTCTTGGCCGAATTAAACCGTGCTTGGCACAGTTGTTGGAAGTCATATCGGATCATTATATGCAAAAAATTGCGATTTCCAGGGGCTCAAGAAGTCAAATCGGGAGATCGGTTTATATGGGAGCTATATCCAAATCTTTACCGATATGGCCCATTTGCAATCCCCAACGACCTACATCAATATTAAATATCTGTGCAAAATTTAAAGCTGCTGGCATTACGCGTTCAGACGGACGGACGGATGGTCGGACGAACAGACATTGCTAGATCGACTCAGAATGTTGAGACGATCAAAAATATATATATACTCCTTGAGGTCCTAGATCAATATTTGTAGGTGTTACAAACGAAATGACTAGATTACTAAACCCCCATCCTATGGTGGTGGGTATAACAAGCATTTATAATGGCGACAATATTTTAAATGCAACTTCTGCCACAATGACAAGACAATAAACGTGGCGCCGTCAATTCATAATAGTTTCCTTTGTATTGTATTAATAACAAAAGGTATTGAAATTAATGTGACGACAATAATACCTGCAGACAAAGTGCCATCGTTTTTCTATCCGTATGGGAGGTTTCCTCAGATACGTGAACAAAACGGTATGGTTGCGACAAGGGGCGTGATGGAATCCTACACGCCCGGTTTTTGTATGAATAGACGACAACTACTTTGAAGTGAGTAGACTGTTGCTTCTCCAAAATGCACTTACATGTGAGGATATGGGATAAGCGCTTGCTCCCTACTCTATTGTAACATTTCTTTACTATCTCTCTGGTCTTTAGTACTTATCTGGGGACTCAAACTTTTTCATAAAATTCACACCTACATTTCGTTCTTTCATAATCAGTTTTTAATTGTTTTACATTTCCCTCTGACGGCCTAATATTGCGAAAAAATCTCGTCAAATCTACGATAATTATCACATCTTATCAGAGGAGCATCATCACCGTCAGCAGCCAACTACAAGTATATGACTCTTATCGCCCCAGATTGTTTACTTATGGCAATTGGTTATGATTCTGCGTTTGTAGATACTCGTGTAAACAAACAGAAGACAATGGAAACACAGATAAAAAATTCAGATATGACATTAACAGATAAATGTGTGCGGAGACAAACATAGATAAAAACGTAATTCGGGTCTCATACCGTGGAATTCTACTCCATGGAGATCTCTATTGTTTTTATTTTCTATGACGTACAAAGAGCAAGATACTGGGATGAGAAATTTAGATTTTTGGTACGTTTTATACCATAACAAGTTATAGTTTGATTCAGGGCTCAAGAAGCAAAATCGGGAGAGGAGGTTTATATGGGAGCTGTGTCAAGCTATAGATCGATTCAGACCATATTGCACACGTATGTTGAAGGCCATGGGAGAAGTCGTTGTACAAAATCTGTGTCAAATCGGATGAGAATTACGCTCTCTAGACGCTCAAGAGCTCAAGATCCCAGATTGGTTTATATAGCAGCTATATCGGGATATGAACCGATTTGGACCATACTAGGCACAATTGTTGCAAGTGATATCAAAATACTATGTGCAAAATTTCAGTCAAATCGGAAGAGAATTACGCCCTCTGAAGGCTCAAGAACTCAAGACCCAATATCGGTTTATATGGTAGCTATACCAGGTTATGAATCATACTTGACACAGTTGTTGCAAGTGATATCAAAATACTATGTGCGAAATTTCAGTCAAATCGGACGAGAATTACGCCCTCTGGAGGCTCAAGAAGTCAAGACCCAATATCGGTTTATATGGCAGCTGCATCAAAACATGAACCGATTTGGCCTATTTACAATCCCAACCGACCTACACCAATAAGAAGTACTTGTGCAAAATTTCAAGCGGCTAGCTCTACTCTTTTAAAAGTTAGCGTGCTTTTGACAGATAGACGGACGGACGGACGGACCGTCCGTCCTTTTTGGTCCAAGAACGAACGCTATTGATTTTGAAAAAAATCGTTCCAGATTTAGATATAGCTCGTATATATATCTTTAATCTGACTTGACCTATTAAGGCTGTAGAAGCCATAATTTTGGTCCGGTCGTTACCAAATTTGGCATGAAGTGTTTTTTTAACGTCCCAATATGTGTGCAAAATTTCATCAATATCGGATCGGATTTATATAAAGCTGACATATATATCTTTCATCCGATTTGACATATTAAGGCTGTAGAAGCCACAATTTTGGTCCGCTCTTTACCAGAATTGGCATGAAGTGATTTTTCGACGTCCCAATAAGTATGCAGTATTTCACCAGAATCGGATCAGATTTAGATATAACTCCCAAGTATATCCTCCATCCGATATGGTCTTTTAAGGCTGTAGTAGCAATAATTTTGGTCCGATACTTACAAAATTTAACACGAGATATTTTATTTAACGTCTTAATATCAATGCAAATTTGTCCTTAAAATCGGATCCGATTTAGATATAGCTTCCATATATATATATATATATTTCAGCCGATATGGCTTTTAAGGCTGTATAAACTACAATTTTGGTCCGATCTTTGCATACGATTGCAAAATTTGACAAAAATCGGGTCAGATTTAGATATAGTATCTTATATATCTATCAGCCAATATGGCCTTTTAAGACTGTGAAAGCCACAGTTTTGGTCCGATCTTTACACAATTTTTCATGAGACGTTTTATTTAACGTCTTAATACGTGTGCTAAATTTCATGTTCGGTTCAGATTTAGATATAGTTTCCATATATATTTTTCATGTGATATGGCCTTTCAAGGCTTTAGTCGCCACAATTTAACTTGAGTTGTTATATTTAATGTCATGTACGTGCGCTAAATTTCACTAAAATCGGTCCAGATTTAAATATGTCTTCGATACACCTTTCATCCGATATTGCTCTTTAAGTCTGTAGTTGCGACCATATAAGTCCTATCGAAAAAAAATCTTACAAGTTTCTATTCAGTTTTTCAATAGGTATGCAAAATTAAAGTCTGACTAGATTGCAACATAGGTTTCATATAATGAAAGTAGTGTGTATGTTGACTCGTTTTTTTTTGCACAGATGTGGGAGGATATTTTGTAACTTTGAGTCCAACAATGTATAAGTACAATACCTAATACATAACCATTACAAACAGACCGACAGATATGGATGGGTCGAATCAGTAAGTACTTCTGAATCGATCAGAATCTCCCTAAACTTAAAGTATATCATTTGACGTCAAATTGTACTATTGCACAAACAATTTGGTACTACTTATTGTACAATGCTTTTTATCATCTCTATGGGGAACACAGACACACTCACTGAGCGCCACTCACACTCAACTACATCCACATAAAACAAACCCAGCATTGAAAACTAAAACCTGAACTTTGTTATTTCAGTTGTTTGCAAGCGGTGCTAAAGATAAGATTGACTAAGCCGGTTGTTTGATACACGTTTCGTTTTTTCTTTTTGTTGGTTTTGGCTTTTAAAAAATATTTTTCATTGAAGTTTGACCATATAATCTAAGTGTCGTCCCGGAAAACTTTTGCAATCTCTTTTCAAGTTTTATTAATTCCGGTTTGCGAAAACAAAAATTATTTTGGAGTTTTAATTGTCTCTACATTCGCCCCTTAATTATGGATCAGAAACATGCAATGCTGTACCCTGACCCTAGTGCAATGCCCAATGATCAACGTAGCTCAGCAGCGGCTGCCATAGGATTACCCATAGAAGCACCGCCTTCTTATGACATGGCCACCCGAGCCCCAATGCCACAAGCACCTCAATCGAGTATTGGCTGGGCCACCAATGGCCCTCCCATAAGCAATGCTCCCTCTTCATCTAGTAGCAGATACACGGATTACCCAAATCATCCACAACATCATCCACATACTATTGATCAGCCACGATATCCATCGCCCCAAAGTGGCACAAATCAGTCCACTGTAACTGCAAGAGAATCTCATGAGACAACCGTTGTTACAGGTGAGTGCAACAAACTTTACGATACTCTGATGACTGTAACCATGGGGCAAGCAGTCGCCATCAAAACAACTGCACAGGTTTAGTTTCTTCATTGTTATTGTTGTAGTTGTTGAAAATTGTAATAGTATTGCATATTATGCAATACGACACCACTGGCCTACAGAAACGCGATGGCACAGTGGTTTTAAGCCAAAGCCGTTTAGAAAAATCTGCAGTGGTCATATAACTTTATTCGTGGGTCTATTCTAGGTTAGATGCCAAAACCCGCCTAGATTGTGATTCCTCATCTTCCCTCTTCTCGTTCCGATTAATCTACTTCACAAAGCAAACCACACTTTAACGTACTTTCTGGATCCACCCAGATGAAAAAGCAAACGCCTTGATCCTGCACGGATGTACGCCTCTCAGTTCTTCCAGTGCCTAAAAGAAAAAATAACCTATTATCCCGGGACTACTTTGACGTAAAGCAGGGCATTGACAAAGAAAGTGAAAGCTGTCCTCCGAGGCATCGATTTCATGACACCACCGACAGATGCCAGCGTTTCTAATGCCAATGCGAGACATATGTTTACTTATCCAGTGACAATAGACTACCTATATTCGATTTCGATCGTTCGTCCCACAGAAGCTTTGTTCGTTCACGTTCGTCTGTTGAATTCCAGCTATTTAACCATATATCCCTACAACTCTCCTTAATTTCATGAGAAATTTTCGATAGTGGTGGTTACCAATATTCACACAAGAGCAAGACTTACAACCAATCTCGCAAGCAGGTCCGCCTTCTCATTTCTTATAAAATGCTTATGTCCAAGAACCCAGCACAAAACCAGATTTTGATTCCTCTGAAGTCAATTTAAGACCTCTTGACAGCGACCCAAAACCTTAGATCTTATACTCGTCCCAACTAAAGCCTTCAATGCTGCTTGACTATCGCTGAATATACAGATGTTAGATCGATCTTTACCTCCGGATAGAACAATCTCTGCCCCCTAGTTATCGCAACGACATCGCCTGGAAAATGCTGCAGTCATCACGCATTCGCAAAGAGGCGTTAATGTCTAGTTCACCGCAATATATGCCATAACCAGTACCGCTGTCCAGTATACGGGTATGTCTAACTGAAGTTTTCCTAAGCACATCAAGCTGCGATAGTCTAAACAGAGTTCTTTCTGCCGACCTTTATAAGCAAATCGGTCGGCTGGATTCCCATCATATCCTCTAGGAACCTTGTCGCAGTAGTGCCCATGGCCCCAGTCATGAAACTCAAGGCAACCCTATTAACACTGTGACCAGTCCGTAACTGTTTAGGGTTCAATTGGTAAAAGCTTCGGCTACGAAGTCTGACTGGAGTCCTTAATCTGGTACCACTGGAGTTGGAAGCCCCTGGGATTTCGATCCAACTACGTTGGTCAGCCCAACTATGGTGAGGCCCTAGTGAGGAGTAACGTGGTGGCTGTGGTTTGGACCCAAATCGCGGGTAGAGCGCAAGCTTGATTTGGAGTTGCATTGCAACCGGGTGCCGTCACCCATAGATTGGAAGATCCTAACCAAGAGTAAGAACACGTCCAAACAACGTGAACTCGAATTGGGGGCGTTGGTGGACGCATTTTATTCTCCTGGAGTTAAGAGCGCTGCAGGATTGAGCCAACACGGCAGGTGCCTGCACCAAGGTGCTGCACCACACTATGCAAGGTGCTGCACCACTCATCTGCCCTTAATATATGCGTGCCGGCAACTAGAGAAGTAAGACCCCCCAAGTTCACTCCTAATGGGGAAATCCAAAAATCTCTCCATTGTCTTAACGAGGAGGGACTGATGGGTCCAAAATCCTTGGCCGTATTATATTGCAGCTTCCCTGTCTTCGGTATAAACACCACCTTAACCCTCCTCCAAGATTGAGGTACATAGGCAAATTCTATACAAGCCTTCAAGCCTCATGTAGCATTTCCGGTTCGGGTGACTTGTCAGGTCCAAAAGAGTATAAAGCCCAACGAACACTATAATACATAACAAGTCTCCTCGCGATATGAGCATCACCGTTCCCCGTCATTATCGAATCGATTTCCATTGTGGTTATAAAATCGAGCTTTGGGGTTTAATAACAAAATCAGAAATTTTATATGAGACAAAAAAACTAAAGTTCGGATTTAAAAAGCGGAAGTAAAATTTAAATTTTAGACTCATGATTTTTTGGAAAATATTTTTCAGAACTTGTCTCAGATTACCAAGCACTTGGTGAGTGTTTTTTGGCCCTTACAAATTAACCCACCCTACATATTCGAAAGCCTAATGCAGCCCATAATTATTTTATGTGCTCAGGAATTCAAATCAGATGATCGATAAAACAATTCGGATAGAGTTATTCCGGCAAGACATGGTCCCATGGCTCGTTTTCATTGATTAAATCGTACCAATTAGGATAAATCTTAAATTCTGGGCCAACTTTTTTTCTGTATTCAAAGGTATTGGAGAAGGGATTGTAGATAGGAGCAGTTCATACCATCGCGATATAATCGAGGCGTCGATATGAAATCTGGAAGAAAAGGGAGGGGTTTCCGATCGGATACCTGAGACGACACTTGAGGGCGAGTGCGAAGCACTGCTGCCGGCGGCACACTCATGGATTGACGGAACTCTAGTATTGTCTTCTGGAAGATCATATTACACGGATGGATCAAAGCTAGAGGACAGAGTGGGCCTGGGGGTCTACATTGAGAACCCAGGGACTCAGATCTGTTTTAGACTGCCTGACCATAATTCAGTTCTTCTGGCAAAGATACGGAATGCGTGAAGTGGTATGGTGTTAAAGCGAAGACGTTGAGTATGAACATCTTTGCGGACAATATATATAAGGGCAATAACGACGAGGACGGTAAGGTCACAGTCTTGGATTGTAAGAAGGAGATTAACGCCTTCTCTAAGGATTGCACAATCCGATCGTTTGGGTGCCGGGCCATAGCGCAGTAACTGGGAATAAGAAAGCAGACGATTTGGCAGTGAAGCCCAGAGGACTGCAGTCAATAAATTTGATTAACCCGAAGCCTTTCGGGTCAACGTAGCCCAAGTCAAGCGCATGGGCGACGTATGCGCATGTAACCCTGTGGAACAGCGAAACGGTCGGTGGGACTGCAAAAATCCTATGGAGAGATCCAGATCGTGAGAAGACTATTACTGAAAAGAAGTAAGAAGGAGGACAGTTTAGCTTTCGGTATCATAACTTGGCCTACGAGCTAACTTTTGTAAAATCGGTGCGGCAAATGATAGCTTTTGATGAGACGTTGGAACATTTCCTATGCCATTGCCTGGCTTTCACGTGTAACAGATACCGACACTTAGGTGGGACACAATACCACAATACATGAACCAACTTAGGGGCTTGGCATGTAAAATAATTAAGGAATTTGTAAGTAGCATAGAATTCCTAACTTAGATTTGGTTTTTCGAGGCTACTTTTTGGAATGCACATAGCGGCATGGGGCAGATTAATATCCGCACCCTCTTTTCAACCTAACCTAACCTACGGAAATCCAAGCCATGTCACCAGGTAACACATGGTAGTCGCCTATGCCGATGACAGCGTTATTACAGGTCGGTCAACGGAAGTAGTAACTGCAGCCTTTGAAAGAATCGAAAGAGAATGAGTTAAAGTTTGTCTGGCAGTAAATGGAAATAAAACAAAGTGGATGGTTGGTATCACCTCCCGCAAAGTCGTGTACACCCGAGCAGATAACGAAAATGTGGAAAGTTGGGAACCACAATTTTGAGATAGTCACCAACTTAATCTACCTCAACGACGCCGTAATCGAAACAAATGACTCCAGTTTTGAAATACACTGAAACACAAGTGGCAGTCTGCCAACAGACTCACTTAGACGTTTTCGTCCATTTTCATACCACAGGAACAAAAGAAGGAAGATGCCTTCTACTTCATACCGCTGAACCAACCAGATCGCTTTAAAAAAGCCCAACAACTTGCAAATGTTCACATCCGCTAAATCAGACAGATTGTCAAAGAAATGAGAACCTAAAGTGTAACTCCTTCTGACTGCAAGTGCGGGACACTCCCACAGAAGATGTTCTATAGTCTCTTCTTCTTCGATGTCTGCAAAAGTCGTTGCTGGCAACCTTCAGTCTGTCAGCATGTTTTCCGATTAGACAGTGACCTGTCATAACGGCCAATGACAGCAAAGCGGTAGACCTCTTCGAGTCTTGATTAGGCCACATAGTTTTGGAATGCTCACAGCCCCTTCTTTGTGACCATCTATCATTCGTTGTCCTTCGGGCCTGGTTCTAAAAACTTAGCTTACATGTCGCAAGAGGCATACCCAGAGATTCCAGTATCCCTAGAATGTGTAGGGTCGCTCCTAGTCTCGCAAGCTCGTCCACTGGGATATCCCTGTGGCCCGGCACCCAGAACAGGTGAAATTTGAACTGTTCAGCAATTTCGTTGAGAGATCTGCGACAGTCGATGGCGGTTTTTGTGTTCAGAAATACGTTTTCCAGGGATTTAATGGCTGTCTGAGAAGATATTTAACCCAGTTGTCGTTATGACATTATATCTTGGTAATTCCACGACATCCTTAATTGCAAGAATCTCCGTGAACAACCCCTTTCTATGGGTTCTTATATAATTCGACGACAATCTGGAGTAGCAAGTTAAATTAACCCACCCATAAACAACATCTTGTTGCATGAACCATTTAAAAAAGACAATAAAATGCAAAACAATTGCAACTACTGCAAACCACTGTCACATTCCACGGCAGCAAATAAATTGTGCCGCTAGTGTTTCGACAATTCAAAAATATTTCGCCATCTTTTCATTATAATTGAATTTGGCTTAGTGCTTTCGGCTTATAAGTAGTTACATAGGCGGCTGCGGTTTTGCATTGATGCGTAATGGTTGACTGTATAAGCCATGAAACTTTAATTGAATGAGGGATCTCAAAGAGACAGCAAGAAAAACAAACCCATATTTATGATCTTTTCACTTACTATGCAGACTTTACATCAAATGATATACTCGTATTAACCTTAATTATAGCCAAGGTTTGAGTTACATACACACTGCTTAAATGTTTGAAGCAACACTCTTACTGAAATCTAAAAAAAAAAATATTGATTGTTTTGATAGATTTATCCAAGCTAATTCGCCAAATGTAATATAAATTCGAAATGAAAAGATTTGAATTGTGATTATACGAGGAAAATATTGATGAGCGGTGCACCAAATTTGGCATGAATATCGGGAAAAACGTGAATGACACTGAAGTTTGTCGCTAAAAATAGAAAAGTAAAATATTTTACTGGATGAGTCAATAACAATTCCTAAAGCTACGTTAAGTTTATTCAAATATTTGACCCAACTTGTTTTATCAAAACCCAAAAAATGTCAAATTCGTACATTCTTGATTTTTTATTCACATTAGACATATTTATTTACCACCACCTCTCGACAGACGAAGATTATACTATACAACACACTGATTATACCCGTGCTGTTATATGGTTCTGAAGCATGGGTACTTGTGAAAGCAGATGAGGCAGTGCTTGGAGTATTTGAGAGAAAGATTCTTCGTAAAATATATGGACCAGTTTGCGTCAACGGAGAATATAGGCGACGTATGAACCACGAGCTGTATGACGACGATAGCATAGTTACACGCATCAAAATACAACGGCTGCGTTGGCTAGGTAATGTTATCAGAATGGATAAAGAAGCTCCAGCAAAGAAGTCTTTTCAAGGCAAACACGGTGGTAAACCCAAACTGGGAAGACCAAAAGCCCGATGGAAAGATCATTTTGTTTGTCCATAAAATTGGAGATCGGTTTATATGGTGGTATGGCTATAACAAGTCGTAGACCGATTTGAATCATACTTACCACGGATGTTGGGAGTCATAACAAAACACTACAGGCAAAATTTCAGCAAAATCGGTTAATAATTGCGACTTTCAGGAGCCAACTTAGTCAAATCAAAAGACCACTTTATATGGGAGCTATATCCAAAATTTAAGCGATACAGCCCATTTGCCATCCCCAACGACCTACATCCATAAGGTTTATCTGTACAAAATATCAAGTGGATATCTTCATTCATTCGACTGCTATAGTGATTTCCACAAACGGACAGACAGTGCTAGATCGACTTAGAATGTCAAGAAGATCAGGATTACATATTACAATAATTCGATGTGTTAACCAGGAAGGACAAAGTCAGGCGGTGCCGACTGTATAATACCCTACACCTACCCTATTAGTACAATATGGGGGCTATATCCAATTCTGAACCAATATTGATGGACCTCGGCGGATGTTTTCAGATGGTTTAAATCAAATTTAGAGCAAAGCAAATATGTTCAAACTGTAATAACTACTGTTGACATATGACATTATTGCAAATTACCCAAATTCTGACGAACATATATATGAGAGCTATATCTAAATCTGAACCGATTTCGAGCAACCTTCTCATATATTGTGGGAGTCGTTGAGGAAAGCGTTGTGCAATATTTTGGCAAGATTGGTCAATAAATGGACTTTCAATGGCTTTTGAAATGAAAATCGGCCGAAATACATATATAACAGCTATATCTGAATCAGAATCGATTTCTATGAAATTCATCAGTAATATCGAGAGTCTTAAGAAAATCCTTCCTACCAAATTTCAAGGAAATCGGTTAACAAATGACCATTTTATTGCATTATTTCTGCAAATCGGACGAACATATATATGGAAGCTATATCTAAATTTGAACCGATTTGGAGCAAGCTTCTCAGATATTGTGGTAGTTGATGAGGAAAACGTTGTACAAAGTTTTGGCAAGATTGATCAATAAATGCGCTTGCAGTGGTTCTAGGAGTGAAAATCGGGCGACATATATATATGAGAGCTATATCAAAATCTGAACCGATTTCTTTACTTGCCCATACTAGGAATGCTCAATTATCTCATGGACTGGAAATCTTCATCTCCCATGCAATACTTTTGAAAGGAGAATGCTGTCCCCCGCAGTTGGTATATGCTGTTTATACCCTACATCACCACTGTGGCACAGGGTATTATAGATATGTGCATTTGGTTGCAACGTTATGAAGGAGAACAGCTAGACCCATTGATAAGTATACTCAGAATCACTTTCTGATTCGATTTACCCATGTCCGTCTGTGAGTCCATGTATTCTTGTAATCAAAGTGCAGGTCGTATTTGTTGTCCGATTGACACGAAATTTTGCACATGTCGCCTTATTGGCCCAAGGACAAACGCTATTGAGTTAAAAAAAAATCGGTGCAGATTTAGATATAGCTCCCATATATATCTTATATCCGATATGGCTTTTTAAGGCAGTAGAAGCCACAATTTTCGTCCGATCTTTACAAATTTTGACATTGGGTATTTTATTTGAGGTCTACATATGTGTGCAAACTTCATAAAAATCGGTTCAGATTTAGATATAGCTCCCATATATATCTTTCATCCGATATGGCCGTTTAAGGCTGTAGAGGCCACAATTTTTTACCGATCTTTACAAAATTTGCCATGGGGTGTTTTATTTGACGTCTCCATATGTATACAAAATTTCATAAAAATCGGCCCAAATTTAGATTTAGCTCCCATATATATGTATCGCCCGATTTGCACTTAAATGGCCGTAGTAGCTACAACTTTCAATCGATCTGCACAAAATTTGGCACGGACTTTTGTTACTGATCTTAACATATCAGGAAAATTTCATCAAAATCGGTTCAGTTTTAGATATAGCTTCCATATATATCTTTCATCCGATTCGGCCTTTTAAGGCTGTAGAAGCCACAATTTTGGTCCGATCTTTATAAAATTTAGCATGAGGTGCTTTATTTGACGTCTTCATATGTGTGCAAAACTTCATAAAAACCGGTTTAGCTTTAGATATAGCTGCCATATATATCGTTCATCCGATATGGCCTTTTAAGGCTGTAGAATCCACAATTTTCGTCCGATTTTGAATGAGACGTTTAAATTGACGTTCCAATACGTGCGCAAAATTTCATTAAAATCAGTCCTAATTTAGATATAGCTCCAATGTGTAAATTTCATCCGATATGGACTTTTAAGGCAGTAAAATCCACAATTTTGGTCACATCTCTACAATATAGGCCGTGAGATGTTCTATTTCATGTCCCAGTATGTGTCATTAAAATTGCCACAGGTTTCGACATAACTCCCATATAATCTTTTATCCGATATGGCCTTTTAAAGATGTGGAAATCCAAGTCTTTTGTCCTATGGTAGGAATATCTTACAAGGTTCTAAATTGCCATTTCAATTGGTATCCAAATTAAAGTCTGACTCTAACTAGATTTCGAGATAAGTTCTACATATTAAAAGTTCTACATGCACTAGGTGGTGTGGGTTATTATATAGTCGCCTGACTTTTGCCTTTCCTTACTGGTTTTTATTTCTTGTTGTGCCCTGCACAACCTTAACATTCTCCAGTTCAGATTGAACAAACCTCCCACTGCATTCTCCACATCCTCAGCACACTTTCTGTATCCATCAACAAATTGCCTTCCAGAATCTATTGATGTATGAGTCGATACCACAACAATCTGCCTCCCCATATGATTTGATTATATTAGGAGTTTCTAAAACCTCCATTGAAGCTATTGAAAATCGCCGGAAAAAATGTATCGAGCTAAAGGAGATTATGGGGGGCTTTAACAATGTGCGGAGAGACACACTGATCCAATACTTAGATCAGTACCGGGTGGACCCGGTCCTTAGAGACGGGATAAACCATATGCTAAGGAACAGGTGGATAAATTGTGTGTCCAATGGCATAAATATAAGGGAGAAAGTGGCACAGGGCACCTCACAGGGCGGCATTTTATCGCCACTCCTATGGGTGACTACCATAAATGACCTATTACGGATGCTGACTGAGGAGGGATTTGAACCCGTCTGCTACACAGATGATGTTATAATACTTCTAAGATGTAAGGATCCGAACGAGCTATGCAGAAGGGCCAAAAGGGTCTTGCATATGGCATATGACTGATCTAGACCCAGAGGTCTCAATGTTAACCCAGAGAAGACTGAAGTATGCCTGTTCACAAGGAAGTCGAAGGTGGGCCATTTTAACGCACCACGTTTCCTCAATAAAACGATTTCGAATCTGACAAGGTCAAATACTTAGGTATGATCTTGGACAGGAAACTGAATTGGAAGTGTCACATTCAGGAGCGTACTGAGAAGGCTCACAGATGTTGGGAACTATGTAGACGGGCCTTAGGCTCGAAATGGGGCCTGAATCCTAGGATAGTCCACTGGCTCTACAGGAGCGTGATTAGACCAATACCTTCTTAAGCCTCAGTAGTTTGGTGGACTGGCATGGAAAAAAAGTGCGACATAAGGACCATACAACAGGTTCAGAGAATATGTTGTCTTGGCATAGGCGCAGCGATGAGGACCACGCCAACTGGGGTACTGGAGACTATTCTAAATATCCAACTCATTGACATACAGATTAAGTGTGAGGCAGCCACTACGGCCATGAGACTTAAGGCGATGGGAGAATGGATTGAGGATGGGAGCAGCTCATACCATCGCGGTATAATCGAGGCGACGATAGGAAACCTGGAAGGAAGTGGAGAAGTTTCCGATCGGATACAAGAGATGAACCTTGAAGTCGAGTGGGAGGTACTGATACCATCGGCACAGTCTTGAATTGGCGGAACCCTAATATTGCCATCTAGAAAGATCATGTTACACGGATGGATCAAAGCTAGAGGACAGAGTGGGCCTGGGAGTTTACATTGAAAACCCAGGGACTGACATCTGTTTTAGACTGCCTGACCATAATACGGTCCTGCGGGCGGAGATCCGGGCGATCACGGAATGCGTGAGGTGGTGTGGTGCTAACGCGAGCACGTCGAATCTGAACATCTTTACCGACTTATGGCAAATTTATGGCATAAAGGCAACAACAACCAGGACGGTAATGTCACGAACAGTCTTGCAGTGTAAGAAGGAGATTAACGCCTTCTCTGAGGATGGGAAAATCCGTATCGTTTGGGTGCCGGGCCATAGCGGAGAACGGGGAAATGAAAGGGCAGACGATATGGCGGTGAAGGCCGGAGGACTGCCGTCAATAAACTTGCTTAACCCGAACCCTTTCGGGTCGACGCAGTCCGAGTCAAGGGAGTGGGCGACGAATGCGCATGCAACATTGTGGAACAGCGAAACGGTTGGTAGGACGGCGAAAATCCTATGGGGTGATCCAGATCGTGAGAAGTCGAGGCTATTACTGAAAGGAAACAAGAAGGAGGTCAATATAGCTACTGGTATCATAACGGGACACATAGAACAAGGAGCTCACTTATGTAAAATCGTTGCGGCAAATAATAGCATATGTAGGGCATGGGGGGAAGATGATGAGACGTTGGAGCATTTCCTTTGTCATTGCCCGGCTTTCGCGTCCAACAGATACCGGTGCTTAGGTAGAGACACAATATCAGACATGAACCAACCTAGGGGAGAGGCATTGAAAACAATTAAGGATTTTGTAAGTAGCACGGAATTCCTAACTTAAAATTTTTTTAGAGGTTACTTTTTAGTTTTTAGAGCGCACAACGAACAATTACTGGCTTGGGTGTATGTCTATAGTGGCATGGGGCGGATTAATATCTGCGCCCTCTTTTCAACCTAACCTAACCTAAGTAGATTATGTTAAGAATTAAAGAAACACTATCCGAATTTTGCAGTGTTTTCCTTGTAAATCGTCTACCTTTGGGACCGACCTCGTAATTGCTGCTCTTTTGACCTATTCTTTAAAAATAACTCTTTTTTGTTTTACAGTTCAACCAACTCCGACAACATTTACCTCACAATTAGGACCCAATCCATCCAAAGTAACCTGTCCTGCATGTGGTGCATCGAAGATATCGCGCATATGTTATACCCCCAATTCTAGAACACATCTATGTGCTTTTGTTCTATGTCTTGTAGGGTAAGTTTCCAGTTTTTATATGCAAGTGATTCGATCTTATAACATTTCCCATTTTCAGATGGTGTTGTTGTGCCTGCGTGGTTCCCTACTGCATGAACAGCTGCCGCACTGGCAATCATTATTGTGCCAAATGCAATGCCTTTTTGGGCACTTATAATCCAAAGACGAATCTATTTTGAGCCAAAGGGAAACTTCAAAAACCAGCAAATATATATATAAGATATTTGGTCAATCCGCAGAAATTGTTATCGGTTGAAAAAAAAAATGTTTTAGATCCTAAGCTAGTAATTTTTTATAGACTGTGATTCAAAGAATCTTGTCGGGCTAAAGTGCATATATCTACCTATGTATATAAAAAAAATGTTATCTAAAATTTATATATTGTAGATTACCTATGATCTTGTTGTTCGATATGCAGCGCGTAAACAGCATCATCTTCATTGTTATATTCAAGTAAATTATGTACTTAATTTATTATTGTTAATATTTTTATAAGATAAAGCACAACATCCAACTCCCCCCTGTGCTTGTCCTCTCCTATAGCCTCTTCTTATGTTATGAGATATTGTATTTAGTTTTAGAATAAAAGAAAAAAAATAATTTTATCTCAATGTTTAAATCTTATCTTGGACAAATGCAAATATTTTCATTAGTTGGAAATCTGATGTTCATGCTGTTTAAAAAAACACAAAAAACTTCAATGTGTTAATACGATTCTGATACCATTTTGGTTTGTTATAGAATGTTAAAATGCTGGCTGCTGCTGTTTCATTAGCTTGGCCTTAATCAGTGGCTTTGGCGGCGGCAGCAGCAGCGTCATCTGCGTGGGTTCACAACACCAACTATTCACAAAACATATTCTTTATTGATTACGAATTGAATTTCATAGCTCTTTAGAGTACAATGCAGTCATATAAGGCAACCAGAAACTCCATAAAATTTGATTTCTAAGAATTAATTGTGTTTATTGTTACTTTGTCTCTTTCATTTATTCATTATAATTTTAAAGTTATTTATCAATCTCAGAAGAAACTGTAGCGCAATACTAAAGGTTTGTGCTTTTCACAAGAGTCGTGTGGCATCCAATATCTATGCCCAATGCAGTCAAAGTGGGTACATTTCATTATAAATACATTTTTACCTGTACTTCCGACTTGAACTCTTGGCTGTCAAGAAATGTTAACCTTAACCAATTTGACTGAAATATTATATAGGAAGTTACTTTAATCATGCCCTCTGGGTGTTATATTTACCATATAACTGTCTCGAACAACACTTGCTATGTTTGTTAGAAATCATTACAGAATATCTTATTAAAAATTTCAGCCAATTTTAATAATAGTTATGCCTTTTAGAGGCTAAAAAGATTTAATCAGGAGATCGTTTTATATAGAAGCTTAAACAGGCAGTAAACCGATTCGGGCCGTACTTAGCATAGATGTCGAAATTTTGCAATATTTTATTTGAACAAGTAAAACTCTTCTTCTACAGGACGAAAGTCACAAAGGCACCACACGATTGGGACGTCTATAAGGCTTCGCTAGGAAATACAAGCGCGAGATTAGAAAGGTTCAGAAAATATTCTGGCTGGAACTCTGCAGCTCCGTGAAGGATACATCTGAAGCCTCTAGGCTAAGGAAGTTCCGATCCTCGAATCCTATTACGGTGGGATACGTTCAAAGAAGTCAAAGAATGTATGGACAAAGTCTAGTGAGGAAACACTAGAACTACTCGGTAGTACGCATTTCCCGGGGAACTCTCCAAAGCATAATGTGGCAGCAGAAAAGATTGTCACTGATATACATGCGTCAAAGAATATACAATGATAGTATTTCTTGACATTAACGTTGCTTTCAATAATGTAAAACCGATGCCAATCATGAAGGAGCTGGAGTTTCTAGGCATCAACACTATCGTGAGAAAGTTTATTAATCATTTTCTTACTAAAAGATGGATTACGGCTGCCTTGCAATCTGTAGATCTAAAAAGATGGGTCAGCATAGGAACACCCTAAGTGAGTGTACTGCCTCCTTTACTTTATGATATAGCCACTAACATTAAATTGTTGTCTCTGGAAGAAAAGGGTGTAAAAGTATGTCATCAGCATACCTTTTTAGGGGAAAGTTTTAGAGAGATATAATACAGGAAGCTATACGTGTGACAGGCAAGTGGGCTTCCGAAAGATGTCTAGTCGTAAATCCGTACAAGACAGAAGTAGTTCTTTTCAGCAGGAAATACAAGTCACATACTGTTCAATACTCCGCCTTATCCAAAAGATGGATTGTTTGTGCATCACAGCCGCACTGAGGACGACGCAATCTGATGCACTGAATTTAATGATACACCTATTGCCTCTGGACACTGTGGCTAAACAAAATGCTGCTGTCACTGCTGTAAGGCTAGGGGGAGCTTTCCCTTCGATCATGCGGCGGCAATTGCTTCAGCCGCTTTTTATACCCTCCACCATAGGATGGCGGTGTTCTAATTTCGTCATTCTGTTTGTAACTACTCGAAATATTCATCTAAGACCCCATAAAGTATATATATTCTTTATCATCATAACATTTTAAGTCGATCTTCCCATGTCCGTCCGTCTGTCTATCGAAGGCACGTTAACTTCAAAGGAGTAAAGCTAGGCGCTTGAAATTTTGCACAAATGCTTTTTATTAGTGTAGGTCGGGATTGGGATTGTAAATGGGTCCTACCGGTCCATGCATTGATATGGCTGCCGTATAAACCGATCTAGAATCTTTACTTCTTGAGCCACTAGAGGGCGCTTTTTATACGATTTGGATGAAATTTTACTATGATTTCCAACAACTTCGCTAAGAATGGTTGAAATCGGTCTATAAACTGATATAAACCGATATGGGGTATTGACTTGAGCCACAAGAAGGCGCAATTCCGATCCGATTTGGCTGAAATTTAGCATGACAAGCTTTATTATGACTTCCAATAACTGTGCTATATATGGTTTAAATCGGCTGATAACCTGATATAGCTGCCATATAAACCGATCTTGAATCTTGATATGGGGTATTGACTTGAGCCACTAGAAGGCGCAATTCCGATCCGATTTGCCTGAAATTTAGCATGACAAGCTTTATTATGACTTCCAATAACTGTGCCATATAAACCGATCTTGAATCTTGATTTCTTGAACCACTAGAGGAGTTTTACTATGATTTCCAGCAACTTCGCTTAGTATGGTTGAAATCTGTCCATAACCTGATATGGCTGTCATATAACGCGATCAGGGGCTTCGATTTCTTGAGCCTCTAGAGGGCACACTACCTATCCGATTTGACTTAAATTTGCACTTCACGGGATAATAAAAATAAAATTTTCACGAAATTTTCACAGACGGTAGAGTTTGAGACCCCGATGAAAATATGGTACCAAATTTTTTGATATCCGAAGGGACCCTCCCCTTACCAAAATTTTCCAAAACGCCAGAACTCGGAGATGAGTGCACTGATTTTACACAGCAGGGCACATTTACCAATTGGGACAATATGGATATCAAATGAAAGCTATTTAAAAAGCATAGTAAGAATCTGATATAAACAATTATTTCCTGGTGTCTAAAGGGCCTCCACACCCCCTAGACCCCCAAGCAAGGTATATTTACCAATTTGACAATGTGGGTATTAAATGAAAGATATTTGGAAGTTGAGTACACATCTTTTACATGAATTTTGTTCAAGTGTCTACGGGGCCTCCCCAACTTAAAAAACCCACTAAAAACTTATGAATGTCCAACGTCACAAAATGGATATGAAATGAAAAGTCTTTGGGAGTTGATTACGAATCTGGTATATACATTTGGCAGAGACTGGGACCGGCCCACCCGCTAAATTCCCTTCAACAGGACGTGCAGTCGATCGGGATAATATGGGCAGACGGCAATCCCCCGCCCCCCATCCTACCCGAAACAAAAAGGAAATAAAAATAATATATGAAGGCCGATCATGATAGGATAGGACAGCAATAAAAGGTCTTTGGTAGTAGAGTACACTTTTTGCCCTCAAATTGGGATAGACACAGGAAAGACCTGCGGATCTTTAAAAATGTGCAATCCCAAGTGTTAGCTTTCAAACATGATTTTGAAAGTGGATAACCAATACAACAAAAAATTAATTAGTGTGGATTTGAACGAGACCCGTAGTCCCGAATGTTTTGATCACCAGCTTAAAAATGCCCACAGAAAAATTCCAGTTTCAAAAAGCCATTTTATGGTGTAGCGAAGCGCACCAGTCCAGGTAGTCAGATAATAATTGCACCACCCCAAATGATTATGAATCTGGTATTAAGAAACAAAATTGTGCGATAGGTTCATAGAAGAGCTATGCCAGATGAGTACTTACTTACTCAAATTGGCTAGGACAGAATATTTGTCCCATTAGCCGAATGTAAAATAGCGTTCCAATAGCCTCGATCGCTATCAAAAGACTTCTTTGCTGGAACTTTCTCATTCATTCTCACAACATGACCTAGCCAACGCAACCGTTATATTGGGTTGCCCAAAAAGTAATTGCGGATTTTTTATATAGTCGGCGTTGACAAATTTTTTCACCGCTTGTGACTCTGTAATTGCATTCTTTCTTCTGTCAGTTATCAGCTGTGACTTTTAGCTTGCTTTAGAAAAAAAGTGTAAAAAAAGTATATTTGATTAAAGTTCATTCTAAGTTTTATTAAAAATGCATTTACTTTCTTTTAAAAAATCCGCAATTACTTTTTGGGCAACCCAATATTTTGATGCGATTAACTACGTTATCGTCTATGCTAGATGAGTATGAACAAAACTAATTCTTGGTTATCAAAAAGCCAGATCGGATAGATCGATATATATAGCATAGACGATTAACTACGTTATCGTCTACGCTAGATGAGTATGAACAAAACTAATTCTTGGTTATCAAAAAGCCAGATCGTATAGATCGATTTATAAGGGAGCGACAACAATATTTGGACCCATTCAAACGATACTTAGATTCATTCAGACCATGTCATGCATGTATTATAAAAGTCATAAAAGAGAAGAAGGCGCAATATTTTAGCCAAATCAATGGGGAAGATCGGTTAATAGGGAGATCGGTTCATAATTATATACGAAATTTGATCCATTTACCATTTAAACTTCAGAAGAAACGAACGGCAACAAGTAAAATGGTGCCAAGCTCGGCCGGGCCGAATTTTATATGCTCTCCACCGGATCGCAGTTGTCGAGTTCGTTTCCCGTATCTCTTTTTAGGCCAACAAGGGATAAAATAAAAGAATTGCTATGCTATTGGAGATATATCAAGCTATAGTTCGATTCGGACCATAATCGAATTGAATGTTGGAGACCATATTAGAAGTCATTGTGTAAAATTTCAGCCAATTCGAATAAGAATTGCGTCCTTAAGGGTCTCAAGAAGTAAAATAGGAAGATCTGTTTATATGGAAGCTGTCTCAGGCTATAGACCGATTCAGATTATATTTGATATGTATGTCAAAGATAATGGCAGAAGTCATTGTACAAAATTTCAGCAACATCGGATAATAATATCGGCCTTTAGAGGCTCGAGAAGTCAAGCTCCCAGATCCGTTTATATGGCAGCTTTATCAGGTTATGAATCGATTTAAACCATATGTTCCACAGTTATTGGTAGTCATAACAAAACACGTCGTGCTAAATTTCAGCCTAATCATTAAGAATTGAGCCCTCTGGTGGCTCAAGAAGTCAAGATCAAAGATCGGCTTATACGGCAGCTATATAAGGTTATAGACCGATTTCAACTATACTTAGCGCAGTTGTTGGAAACCATAACAAAACACCTCATGCTAAATTTCAGATAAATCGGATAAAAATTGCGCCCTCTAGTGGCTCAAGAAGCCAAATTTGTGCAAAATTTCAAGTGGCTAGCTGTACTCCTCTGAAAGTTACGGATGGAAATGGCTAAATCGACTTAAAATGTCATGACGATCGAGAATATATTTTTTTTATGGGGTCATAGATGAATATATCGAGGAGTTACAAACAGAATGACGAAATTAGCATACCCTCACCCTATGCTAGAGGGTATAAAAATGGTCAAAATATAGATAGCTCTAAAGTCTTAAATCAATATATCAAATTAATACAAATGGAATGACGTATTCAGAATTCCCCCATTCTTTGGTGGGACGCGGAAAATGCAGCAATTTCTGACCTTACACATTGTAAACAATAAAATACAAGTATAATGAAAAAATTTTCCATTGCTAATAATACATTACTGTCATTTATAGACATTCAAATGCTATTTAATTAGCGCAGGAATTATAGAACTTAAATTTATATATGCTGCTTACAGTGGACAAATGACTACTCGGAAAGTTCGAAACTTTTAATAAGCGTATGCAGGTTTTAGTTCAATCTACAATGCTTTAATTGGGTGTGAAGGTACCGGGGCTGATTTGTAACATATGGTCCTGGATAAAGTGAAAAATTAAATGTCTCAAACAAATAGTATGTTATTTGATCAATTTGACAATCAGTATAATTGCATTGCGGTATTCTCCTGCGTATAACTCCTCCCAATCAGTCTAATTGAAACCGGTTCAAATCAGCATCGATTAGTAATTTTTTTTACCAAAGTAGTGGTTTAGCACAAATTACAAATCGCCACTATAATTATTCTGTAAATATTTATTTGAGAGTTACAATTCACACATCATTCAGTGCAGTTCAAACGCCTTAAAGAAGAACACCTCAATTGCAATTGTAACAATGGCAGATAACAAATTTAAGATACGGATAATTATGCCCGAGGACCAAGAACGGGTCTTACATTTCTATATTGAAAACTTTTATCGTTATGAGCCCGTATTCATCTCTACGCCGAAGATGGTGCCCGGTCCAAGGGATTTGGCAGACATCGTCGAGTGTATACGTGGTGGCACCAGTATAATATGTTACCATGAAAGCGACAAAGCAGAAGAGGAAATTGTAGGCGCATTCCTATGCACGGCCAAGGAACGCACGTATGTGAGGAAATTATTCGAAGCAGCTGCGCTGGAGGGAAATACTAAATATGGCCATTATCTGAGACTATTGGGTATTCTACATCGTGAAGCTGCTATTTGTAATCGATATAAAGTCGAAGAAATCTTCTTTACCTTTATGGCTTGTGTAGCACCAAAGTGGCGTCATCGCAATATCTTAAAACTTTTGGGTGACGAATCTATAGCATTGGCCACCAAATTGGGTTACAAGGTCTATACAGTAGACTGCACAAGCAATTTTTCTTCAAGAGTTTGTGAATCTCTAAAAATGGATCGTTTAGTCACTCTGAGGTATGATGAATTTCTCGACGCCAATGGGAAGCCATATTTTGCAATACCCCATCCACATGTTGCTGCAATTACTTATGCCATTAGATTACCCTACCAGCTTAAAGCCTTTAAAAGCACAAGTAAGCTCTAAAATGGATGGTGCGTAATTTTAATTAATTTCTAAGTAAATGAAATACGGTAATTTTTAATAAAATTAGTTTTTAAATGAGAGTCAAGAATATCACTGACCGGAATTCACATAAAAATTATCGTGCAAAAGATCAGCTAAATCAAGTAAGATTGACGTCCACTAAGGAATCAATTAGTAATATCTGTTTATATGAGATTTATATCTAAACATGAACCGATTTGGTCCATTTGCAGTCCTAATCGTCCTATATCAATAACAAGTAAAAATGCAAATGTGGCAATGAACATATCAGGAACAGCGAGCATTGTCTTTCATACAGATAAGGGCTGCGCAATTTAGTAGAGAAGTTTACACTGCTTGTTACCTTTGGTAATTACCTCACAAGTGTCGCCAGCACTAGATTACCACATTGGAATAGAACCGAAGATAGCTAACAAAAATATGCCATTTGAGAACGGGTAGAGATAAATCTTTAAATTTGAAATGGTTAAAGCTGAGGTGTAATCATTCGGCCGTCGGCAGCCCCGTTCCCCGTTACTCTTTTATGTCCCCAAGAACCCATGAAAACCTGGCAGACTTTCCCATGATTTTAAGAAAACTCACCACAGCACTCATGCTATATACCATTCCACCCCGCTTATTGGAGAATTTCTTGGTAGATGCTGAGACAGACACCGTTTTCGTAGAGCTAGGACTTTTTTGTTCGCGTTCTTGTACTCAACCACAGGAAAGGGGGAGTAAAGGAGTTTCGATTACTTCTCCACGTAAGGGTAAGAATCGCTCTTTAGTTGAATCGTATTGGACCCATCTCACTCTGTATATGTTCAGCGTCCTCGCTTTCCTTGCCTTTGGCTTGTCTGAACCTCGAGATCGATTTTGTATTTTGCAATTTACGAAAGCAGTTCAAAGTTTACAATGACTTTGCTACATTATACTCCTATCCGATATTTCACTTAAAATGTATACAGTTTGGAAATAAAAAATGAGAACAAAGTGAATTTTTTGTTAAAAAAGTATTATTATTGATTAATATTTATTGGAAAAAGTTGCTTAAATACCTCAGTTTTTTATACCCACCACCGACGGATGGGGGTATATTCATTTTGTCATTCCGTTTGCAAAACATCGAAATATCCATTTCCGACCCTATAAAGTATATATATTCTTGATCAGCGTAAAAATCTAAGACAATCTAGATATGTCCGTCCGTCTGTCTGTTGAAATCACGCTACAGTTTTCAAAAATAGAGATATTGAGCTGAAACTTTGCACAGATTTCTTTTTTGTCCTTAAGCAGGTTAAGCTCGAAGATGGGCTATATTGGACTATATCTTGATATAGCCCCCATATAGACCGATCTGTCGATTTAGGGTCCTAGGCCCATAAAAGCCACATTTATTATCCAATTTTGCTGAAATGTGGGACAGTGAATTGTGTTAGGCCTTCCGACGTCCTCCGTCAATTTGGCTCAGATCGGTCCAGATTTGGATATAGCTGCCATATATACCGATCCTCCGATTTGGGGTCTTTGGCCCATAAAAACCACATTTATTATCCGATTCTCCTGAAATTTGGGACAGTGAGTTGTGTTAGGCCCTTTAACATTCTCCGTCAATTTGGCTCAGATCGGTCCACATTTGGATATAGCTGCCATATATACCCATCCTCCGATTTAGGGTCTTAGGCCCATAAAACACGCATTTATTGTCCGATGTCGCCGAAATTTGGGACAGTGAGTTAAGTTAAGCCCCTTGACATACTTCTGCATTATCGCACAGATCGGTCCAGATTTGGATATAGTTGCCATATAGACCGATCTCTCGGTTTTAGGTTTTGGGGCCATAAAAAGCGCATTTATTGTCCGATGTTGCCGAAATTGTGAACAAAGAGTTAAGTTAAGCCCTCCACACATTTCTGCTATGGGACATAAGGTATGCGTTTTGCACCGGATTTTGACGAAAGGTGGTTTACATATATACCCGAGGTGGTGGGTATCCAAAGTTCTGCCCGGCCGAACTTAACGCCTTTTTACTTGTTTTTTTTTTTTTTTGTAAAGAAGACATATTGTAGATGTGTTTTTAGTGAATTTTGAACCAGATAAGTCAACTTAAACGGGTGCAATATTCATGACTTTGACATATTTCAAAAATTGGCGAAAAATTCCTTTTTTTTGAAAACGAAAATGCAAAATGAAAAATGTTAAGAAAAATTTTGAGCACTATCCAGCAAAAAGCAAGTAAAAAGGCATGAAGTTCGGCCGGGCCGAACTATGGATACCCACCATATGGATACGTAAATCCAATTTTCTCACAATACGGTGAAAATTGGATAGCTTAAGCGCCCAAATTCGGCACGGACATTGAGTGATCTAATATATATGTCACTATTCAATTTTGTAGAACAAAATATTGATCTTTTTGCCAGATATATCCAATTATAAACCGATCTGAACCATATTAAGGTCGGATATCGTGAGGCTCAGAAAAACTCACTGTTTCAAATTTCATTGAAATCTGGTAATAAATAAAGCTTTTATGGGCTTCAGTTCCCTTATCGGCAGATCGGTCTATATGGCAGCTATATCTAAATATAGTCCGATCTGAACCATTTAAGGTCGGATGTTGGGAGGTCTTAACCTACTCACTGTTTCAAATTTCATGGAAATCAGGTAATAAATAAAGCTTTTATTGGCTTCAGACCCTTTATCTGGAGATCGGTCTATATGGCAGCTATATCTAAATATAGTCCGATCTGAACCATATTAACGTCAGATGTCGGGAGTTTTAAAATAACCCACTGTTGCAAATTTCAGCGAAATCGCAAATTTCAGCGAATAATAAATAAAGCTTTTATGGGATTCAGACCCTTTATCGGGAGATCGGTCTATATGGCAGCTATATCTAAATATAGTCCGATCTAAACCATATTTGGGTCAATTGTCGGGAACTCTTAAACTACTCACTGTTTCAAATTTCTGCAAAATCGGATAAAAAATAATGTTTTTATGGGCATTAGACCCTTTATCAGAAAATCGGTCTATATAGCAGCTGTATCCAAATATGGTCCGACGTGGCCCGTTCAAGAACCTAACGTGCATCAAAAAGACGCATCTGTGACAAATTTCAGCTCAATATCTCAATTTTTGAAGGCTCAATATCTCAATTTTGAAGGACAGACGGATAGACGAACAGACACATGTACATCGAATTTTACGACGATCCGAAATATATATACTTTGTAAGATCGTAAATTGATATTTCGATGTGTTGCAAACGGAATGACTAAATGAATATACTCCCTATACTACGGTGGTGGGTATAAAAATGTTGTAAATCGGACCACAAATAAAGATTTGGCAGCCAGAACAATTTTTCGAAATGCCGCGGGGATTAATTAGAAGCCTGCCAAGAGACACCGGACCACTTAGGACCTTGAAATTTTGCACATTGTATCGATAGCACTTCAGTTTTAACAATTTCGAATTTCAAAAAATTATCTCTATCCGTTCTCAAACGGCATATTTTACTACCAGAATCAATTGAAGTTTAAACCCGTCTTTCAATATAACGCTTGTCATATCTTCTCTAGAGATAGCTTGTCATATCTCCTCTATCACCTTATTTTGAAGTTGTCGTTAATGCATATGGAGTAATTTTAGTCTGAATCGTTTTATCGAGTTAGTCTGAATCGAGAACTTCGATTGACCTCTTTAAGTCATTTGTGAACCAGGTTTTATCGGCGTGATTTTTTCTTTTTGTTCTTAATGGGACTTGAATATAAGAGATTTGAACCCGTCTGCTAAGCAAACGATGTTATATGTAAGGATCCGAACCAGCTTTGCCGAAGAGCCGAAAGGGGCTAGACCCAGAAGTCTCAATGTTAACCCAGAGTAGACTGAAATATGCCTGTTCTCGAGGAAGACGAAGATGGGCCAATTTATCGCAACACCGTTTCCTCAATAAGACGATTTCGATATTTGACAAGGTCAAATACTTAGGTGTGACCTTAGACAGGAAATTGAATTGGAAGTGTTACATTCAGGAGCGTACTGAGAAGGCTCACAGATGTTGGGCACTACATAGATGGGCAGTAGGCTCAAAATGGGGCCTGAATCCGAGGACAGTCCACGGGCTCTACAGGAGTAGTTTGGTGGACTGCTTTGGAGAAAAAGTTGACGGAACTCTAGTATTGCCATCTGGAAGATCATGCTATACGGATGGATCAAAGCTAGAGGACAGAGTGGGCCTGATGGTCTACATTGAGAACCCAGGGACTGAGATCTGTTTTAGACTACCTAACCATAATACGGTTCTGCAAGCGGAGATCCGGACGATCACGGAATGCGTGAAGTTGTGTGGTGCTAACGCAACGACGTCGAGTGTGAATATCTTTACGGACAGTAAAATTGCCATAAGGACAGTAACAACCAAGGCGGTGGGGTCACGAACAGTCTTGCAGTGTAAGAAGGAGATTAACGCCTTCTCTGAGGATGACAAAATCCGCATCGTTTGGGTGCCAGGCCATAGCGGAGTAAGGGGAATGAAAGGGCTGACGATTTGGCGGTCAAGACCAGAGGACTGCCGTCAATAAACTTGGTAAACCTAAAGACTTTCGGATCGACGCAGTCCGAGTTAAGCGTGGGCGACGAATGCACATACAACCCTGTGGAACATCGAAATGGTCGGTAGGACGGCGAAAGTCCTATGAAGGGATCCATATCGTGAGTAGACGAGGATGTTACTGAAAGGAAGTAAAAGGAGATAAGTATAGCTCTCGGTATTATAACGGGACACATAGGACTACGAGCTCACTTATGTAAAATCGGTGCTGCAAGTGATAGCATGAGTAGAGCGTGCGGGTAAGATGATGAAACGTTGGAGTATTTCCGATGACATTGTCCGCCTTTCACTGCTAACAGATAACGGCACTTAGGTGGGTACACATTACCAGGCATGAACCAACTTAGGGACGTTGCATGGAAAACAATTAGGGTTTTTGTAACGAAATTTGCACGAAATTTCTAACTTAGACTTTTTCGAGGTTACTTTTTTAGTATTTAGAGCGCACAACAAGCTGATTAGTGGCATAGGTGTATGTGAAGCATGGGGCGTATTAATATCCACACCCCCTTTTCAACCTAACCTAACCTAATAAAGAAAAACACAAAATTTCTGGGACATTTGTAAAGATAATATTTCTAAGAAATTTCTATAGACAAAATTTTAATGATATTTTTCTTAAATTTTTCTAAAGACAAAATTTCAATGCAATTTTCTCTAAAGACGCAATTTTAATGAGATTTTTTTTCTAAAGACAAAATTTTAATAACATGTGTTAAATACAACATTTTAATGGATTTTTTTTTTCTTAACACAAAATTCAGATGACCTTTTTTAAGACAAAGACACAATTTTCATTGTACCTTTTTTTTAAATTTCAATGGCATTTTTGTGAACAAATTTTTGAAAGTTTTTCTTTTAGCAGACAAGACATCAATACAATTTTTAAATAAACTTAGTAGCAAATGCTTTCGATAGCTTATCAACAATGTAATAAGCTGTCAATTAAACGAATATTATGTTGCTGTGTCATGTTGCCAGTGTGAACTTGACACTTCGTGTCAGCCACCCTGTACAAATAGAGTCTTCAATTTAAAACAATCCATAGTGTTAAAAACCTCACAAACTTTTATGTCGAATTTTTATGTCTTTTGCGTTATCAACACTTGAAGATTATAATAAGAAACTCTCTCTCTCTCTCTCTCTCTCTTTGGTGATAACAAGTCCATATCATATTGATACGGCATTTCATCTTCAAAGTTTCATTCATTCGCTTCCTATTTATCGGCGAAATGGAAAGAGACTCAGAGGCAAAACCGCCAAACCATGATAACCTTGAAATACGGATTATACAAATCAAAGATGTGGATAAAGCGGTTAATTTCCTTATGGAATACTTCTTCCCCAACACTCCATTAAGCGTTGCTGAAAACAAACCGACAGCTGAAAATGCTCTGGAAATTCGCCAATGCATTGAGACCTATGGTTGCAGTATAATGGCTCTGGAAGGTGATGAAATAGTTGGCGTTTGTACAGCCTCGCCCAAGACAAGAGCTTCCATTGAAGAATACTTCGTGGAAGCCGACAAATTGGGCAAAACAAATAGATATGGCCAAATTCTGAGATTAGTTGGGGAGGTAAATCGTGGTGCCGCTATTTTCGATCACTATGGTGTTGAGAATATTCTATGTTTGTATCAAGCGGCAGTTGCACCCAGCCATGGCGGAAGAAATATAGCAACACGTATGACCCAGGAATTGATGCGCCTGGCTAAGAATTGGAATTATCAGGTATTGTCCATGGACTGCAGTGGTCACTATAGTGCTAGAGTCTGTGAACGCCTGGGTATGGAATGTCTCAATACAATTGCATATGACACGTATCGAAATGATAGTGGTGAAGTGATATTTAAACCTCCATTTCCTCGTGTGGCAATGAAAACATATGCTAAACGCTTGTAATACTGGTGACCAGTGTTTTTTTTTTTCAAAAACAACAAAAAAATTTAACCGCTTCTATACGCAAAAAAATAAACGTTTCCTTGACTCTTCTATAAATTCTTGCGAGAATTTGTGACATTTATAAAGTTTTTTTACCCTGCAATGGTGATGTGTTTGTTATTCTTAGCATTGATGATTAATTTGAATTGGAATAGTGGAGAGTAAGACTTTCTTCTCTTTTACTGCGCTAAAGAGAGTTAGAGGACTTATTGAGCCCTGGTTCAAAACAAAAACTTGCTCTACACCGTACTCACTATGTTTGGGTATATAGTGTACCTTAATCAATTTGACAAAGGTGTTGATGAAGATACATGGCGTATCAGAAATCATGATCCACCAAGCCAGTCAAAGTGTTTTGAATAATAACACACACTTGCTCCACTTTTATAAGTTCCTTACTTAGCTATTCTTTGAATAGAAAGCATTGAATATGATCTCGAGCTAGAAGATGTTCGAAAAATAGTTTTTCGTTATTCATAAATGAACTGGCTGGCCCGGTGAGTTTCGCTACACCCTCAAACGTTTGTGGCCCCCTTTTGATATGACCCAAATTTGTAAATAATTTATATTCGTATGTAACTCTCAAATACTTTTCATTAGGAGCCCATATTGTCCCGCTTGGTATACATGCCCATGTGGGACATAATTTTGCGGTGGGGCGACCTTCCAATAATTGACTGAAACTTTTATATAAATTTCGTATTGAACCCTCAAATACGTATCGTTTAAGCCCCATATAGCTCCGTTCGGTGTGCATATCCATTTGGGGCATATTTTTGGGTTGGGGCGAACCCACATTTCTTAAGGCAAATTGGCAAATGTTCCTTCCATGATGGAAGGAACCCTTAAATAAAGAATATATATTCTTGATAATCATGACATTTTAAATCGACCTAGCCATGTCCGTCCGTTCGTCTGACTGTCGAAAGCACGCTAACTTTCGAAGGAACCACTTGAAATTTTGCACAGATACTTTTTATTAGTGTAGGTCAGTTGGGATTGTAAATGGCCCATATCGGTCCATGTTTTGATATAGCTGCCATATTAACCGATCTTGAATCTTGACTTCTTGAGCCACTAAAGGGAAATTGTGCATGACTTATTTTGTTAAGACTTCCACCAACTGTGCTAAGTATGCTTCAAATCGGTCTATAATCTGGTATAGCTGCCATATTAACCGATCTGAGGTCTTGACTTCTTGAGCCTTTGTAGAGCGCAATACCTATATGATGTGGCTGAAATTCGGCATTACGTATTTCGTTATGACTTCAAATAACTGTGCTCAGTATGGTTCAAATCGGTCTATAACCTGATATAGCTCCTATATAAACCGATCTCAAATCGTGACTCCTTGAGCCACTTTTCGTTTTGACTTCCAACAACTGTGCTTAGTGTGGTTTAAATTGGTCTATAACCTGTTCCTACCATTGAATCACCCAGATCGCTTTAAAAAGTCCAATAACTTGCAAATGTTCACATCCGACAGGTTCTCAAAGAAATGAGAACCTAAAGTGGAAGTCCTTCTGACTGCTAGTGCGGGACGCACACACAGCAGGTGTTCAATAGTCTCTTCTTCCTCGATGTTCTCAAAGCTTCTGCAAAAGTGGTTGCTGGCAACCTTCAGTCTGTCAGTATATTTTCCGATCAGACAGTGACCTGCCATGACGGTTACAATGACTGAGACGTCTGTTTTAGCCAGTGACAGCAAAGCGGTAGACCTCCTCAAGTCTAGATTGGGCCACATAGTTTTAGATTGCTCACAACCCCTTCTTTGTGACCATCTATCATTCGTCGTCCTTCGGGCCTGGTCCTGAAAACTTAGCTTACACATCACTAGAGGCGTACCCACAGATTCCTGTGTGTAAGGTAGTTCCTAGTCTCTCAAGCTTGTCTGCTTTAGAATTCCCTGGATATCTCTGTGGCCGGCACCCAGAACAGGTGAATTTTGAACTGTTCAGCCATCTCGTTGAGAGATCTGCGACAGTCGAGGACGGTTTTTGTGTTCAGAAATACGTACTCCAGGGATTTAATGACTGCACGGCTGCCTGAGAAGATATTTATGCCAATCGTCGTAATGACATTATCTTAGCCATTCCACCACTTCCCTAATTGCAAGGATCTCCGCTTGATATACACTGCAGTGGTCGGGTAACCTTTTCGATAGAACCAGTTCTAGTTCTTTAGAGTGCACCCCAAAGCCAACCTGGTCGTTTAGTTTGAACCATCCGTATAGAAGTTTATGCAACTTCTGTTGCCAGGGATATCGTAGTTCCAATCGGTTCTATGGGGAATATTGGTACAGTACATTTTATCGAAAAACGGTTCAGGTAGGGTGTAATCCATACTGCTTGGAACATCGGGCATTGTATCAAGGATAACACAGTGTCCAATGAGAAAGCTCCGTTAACCTCACGGCAGTGGTCACTGCAATTTGGGTAGCCACAATGTCCAGAGGCATAAAATTCAGTGCATCGTCCTTAGTTCGACTGTGATGCACAAACAAGCCATCCTTTGGATCCGGTTAAATATTGAGCAGTAGGTGGACTTTTGAAGCGCCGTCCACCCGACCACAACACCATATAGCATTATAGGTCTGAAAACTGCAATATATACCCAATGCATGACACGCGGTCTAAATCCCCAACTTTTGCTAATGGCCCTCTATTGCAGGTATATAGGGTAAGAGTTGCCTTTCTTGCCCTTTCAAAAAAGTTGGATTTGAAGTTCAATTCCCTGTGCAGCAAAACACCCAGGTATTTTGCGCTTTCTGTAAATGGAACATTCCCTCCACCCAAGGAGACCCAAACTTGTATCTCCTGCTTAAAGAACTACTTCTGTCTTGCACGAATTTATACCTAGACCACCACTTTCGGTAGCCCACTTTGCTGTTGCACGTAGAGCTTCCTGAAGTATATCTCTTAGAGTGCTGGCAAAATTTCCTCTAACCGCAATTACCATGTCATCAGCATAAGCGACCACGTTTACGCCTTTTTCTTCCAGAGACAAAAATATATTGTTAATGGCTATATTCCAAAGTAGAGAAGACAGTACACCTGCTTGAGGTGTTCCTCTGCTGACCCATAGTTTGCTAAGTTTGGCCCACCACTGTGGCTTCCGCTAAAAATGTTCCCTTCTTAACTGATTTTGTATAGTTTTTGTGGTCTTAAGTAGTCATATCGAGTTATCGGTACTTAGGGGGCCTACATTACCATATTGACCTATTCGAATAGAATTTAACAATGATGTTGTAAATCATAAGATGGGGGTTTGGGGTGGCATCCTAGATACTTGGACCCAATATTAAATATTTCATTCGTACTCTAATCTCGAATACAATTGATTTGAGACCCGTTATGTCACTATCGGTCCATGTTATTTATGAGTGGTGCTTTTGGGTTCAAGGGGAGGGTCCGCCCCCTTTCCGATATAAACAAATTATATGCTCTTTCCAGGCTAAATTCGTAATCTATTTTCGAATATCTTTCATTGGAGAACTATATTGCCATGATCGTCTTGTATGCCTATTTGAGGGGGTATTGGGATAGGGGCGGTCCCCTAGGTACCTTAACCCAATTTTTAATCCCATATTCGTATTTATCTCCCAAATACCTTTCCTTTGAGTCCCATATTTTCCCAATCGGTAAATATGTCCTGCAGGGGGGTTAGGGGGTGGGGAGGCCCCTCAGACACAAAAAAATAAATTTTTATATCAGATTTGTACTCTACTTTTATATACCTTTCATTTGATGCCCATATTTCCTAATGCGGTAAAAGTGTCCTGTTGGGTGATGTTTCATTCTTTGTTTACGTTTTCTCCTAATCGTGTTTTAGTTTTTATTGACACATTTTGACATTTGTAATGTTCATGGGGCCTTTCCACTTTCAGTTTTCGGCAAGTGACCTTACCTTATATTATTCAGTCATTGTTACACAATAAAAATAAAACTTTGCAATAAAAGTATTTTGTTTGTCGTAAATACAACATCAACGTAATATTTTTTTTGCTTCCACATAGA
This sequence comes from Stomoxys calcitrans, assembly GCF_963082655.1. Classification (NCBI taxonomy): domain Eukaryota; kingdom Metazoa; phylum Arthropoda; class Insecta; order Diptera; family Muscidae; genus Stomoxys; species Stomoxys calcitrans. The sequence continues at coordinate 89,556,497 of NC_081556.1, read as the reverse complement.
GTAAATAATCATTATCTGTCAGTCCGTCTATTTGTCAAAATTACTCATATTTTCGTAATTCAGAAAACTGCTCTACCCACCCTAATGTCCATACATGCGAGTTGATTGAAATCCAAAGGTTCAAGAAGATAACAAATCCATTGCAAACAGTACAGCTCTGCCTTTCAACGCTCCCAAAAGTCTCTCGCTCGTTCAATTAGAAAACAAAGGAAACAAACATTTTTTCTCAATGGATGGAACACTTGAAATACGAGTCATACAACCAGAGGAAGCCCATAAAATTGTCAAATTTCTTGTGGAAAACTTTTTCGCTCATGCTCCATTAAGCAGTTGCCATCCCAAGAATGTGCTCACAGCTGAAGATGAAGCTAAACTTTGCAAATGCATTGAGATCTATGGCTGTAGCATAATGGCTCTAGAGGGTGATGAGCTGGTTGGTGTTTGTGTTGCTTTGCCTAAAAACAGATCATCTATAGACGAATATTTCCAGCAAGCCGACGAATTGGGCAAGGATAATAAAAATGGACAGATTTTAAGATTGTTGGGTGAGGTGAATCGCGATGCTGGTATTTTCGATCGCTACGGAGTGGAAGAAATCCTTTATCTCTTTTTGGCATCGGTGGCAACTAGTCATGGAGGTCGCAATATAGCAACTCGTATGACCCAAGAATGGATGCGTCTGGGCAAACTGTGGAATTACCAGGTTTTATCAATGGACTGTAGCAGCTACTACTGTGCTCGTGTCTGTGAACGATTAGGCATGGAATGTCTAAACACAGTGCTATTTGATGAGTATCGAGATGATAGTGGAAATCCGATATTCAAACCGGCATTGCCGCATGTGGCAATGAAAACATTTGCTCAACGTTTGTAGATAAGGTGAACTGATTGTATTGATTAAATGTATATAGGCAATTGATTTTGTTTTTTATTTTTCATGCGACCGAAGTTGGGATACCCTGCACCAGAGTGTATATGTATGAGCAAGATTCTCCATCTGCGATTTTACGAATTTGCCCATGTTTATTCCATTTAGGAACAACGGGAATACTTCTCTTTTATCAATGAGTACTGTCCGGATAACGATTACCTAAAGTTATTTACCTCACAATTTACGCCCGCACTAGGAGGAGATAACCTAGGCGTTTGGCGTCGAAGGCGGACATGTTAACCTCTGCGCTACGATGGGCTCTAAAGATTCTTTATGTGGGTTAATAAATGCGAAATTTATATTAGAATTGATTTCGAGGGAAAGTCATTTGCTTAACGGCCCTGACTCATAAAAAAAATATTTGTGTAAAATTTTGAAGGCTAATTCATAAAAACGCTTTCAAAGGCCCTGGAAGTGAAAATCAGCCGAAACTTAAACTAAAGAGGGAGCTATACCTACATCTGAACCGATTTCGATGAAGTTCATCAATTTTATAGCCACTCATTTGGGTGACCACCATAAATGACCTATTACAGATGCTGACTGAGGAGGGATTTGAACCCGTCTGCTACGCGGACGATGTTATAATACTTCTAAGAGGTAAGGATCCGAACGAGCTATGCAGAAGGGCCGAAAGGGTCTTGCCTATGGCATATGACTGGGCTAGACCCAGAGGTCACAATGTTAACCCAGAGAAGACTGAAATATGCCTGTTCACGTGGAAGACGAAGGTGGGCCAATTTAACGCACCATGTTTCCTCAATAAGACATTTTCGATATCCGACAAGGTCAAATACTTAGGTGTGATCTAGGACAGGAAACTGAATTGGAAGTGTCACATTCAGTAGTGTACTGAGAAGGCTCACAGATGTTGGACACTATGTAGACGGGACTTAGGCTCGAAATGGAGCCTGAATCCTAGGATAGTCCACTGACTCCACAGGAAGTTTACATTGAAAACCCATTGGACTGACATCTGTTTAAGACTGCCTGACCATAATACGGTCCTGCAGGCGGAGATCCGGGCGATCACGGAATGCGTGAAGTGGTGTGGTGCTAACGCGAGGACGTCGAGTCGGAACACCTTTACCGACAGTAAAATTGCCATAAGGGCAATAACAACCAGGACGGTAAGGTCACGAACAATTTTGTAGTGTAAGAAGGAGATTTACGCCTTCTCTGAGGATGGGAAAATCCGCATCGTTTGGGTGCCGAACCATAACGGAGTAAGGGGCAATGAAAGGGCAGACGATTTGGCGTTAAAGGCCAGAGGACTGCCGTCAATAAACTTGGTTAACCCGAAGCCTTTCGGGTCGACGCAGTCCGAGTTAAGGGAGCAGGCGGCGAATGCGCATGCAACATTGTGGAACAGCGAAACGGTCGGTAGGACGGCGAAAATCCTACGGCGGGATCCAGATCGTGATAAAACGAGTCTATTACTGAAAGGAAGCAAGAAGGAGGTCAGTATAGCTATTGGTATCATAACGTGACACATAGGACTACTAGCTCACTTATGTAAAATCGGTGCGCCAAGTGATAGCATATGTAGGGCATGCGGGGAAGATGATGAGACGTTGGAGCATTTCCTTTAACATTGCCCGGCTTTCGCGTTCAACAGATACCGGTACTTAGGTGGAGACACAATATCAGACATGAACTAACTTAGGGGAGTGGCATTGAAAACAATTAAGGATTTCGTGAGTAGCATGGAATTCCTAACTTTTCTTCTTCGAGGTTACTTTTTAGTTTTTGAGCGCACAACTAGCCGATTACTGGCTTAGGTTGTATGTCTATAGAGTCATGGGGCAGATAAATATATGCATCCTGTATTCAATCTAACCTAACCTAACCTTATTCACCAATTATCCCAAGGGCAAAGACGAATTCTTTATGCACAAATCCATGAGAATCGTTTGACAAATGTGCACTTGATCATAATATTAGTCCAAATCAGACGAACATAAATATGGTAGCTATACTTAATATTGAACCTATTTCTACCAACATCGATAGGCTTTGTCTTTTGGCCATATAAGACATTTGTGAAAATTGAAAATTGCGATATGAGCTTTGTATACAATTTATGAATTTTACAACCAAATAGAGGGACAGGCAGTCCCGGTTAAATGAATCGGGATCAATAAGGGGAAATCGGGAGTAGATCAATATATAAATCCGTAGGTCGGTCCATCTTGTCTCCATTTGGATGTTGTAAACAAATTCTCTAAATTATTGGGTTGCCCAAAAAGTAATTGCGGATTTTTCATATAGTCGGCGTTGACAAATTTTTTCACAGCTTGTGACTTTGTAATTGCATTCTTTCTTCTGTCAGTTATCAGCTGTTACTTTTAGCTTGCTTTAAAAAAAAAAGTGTAAAAAAAGTATATTTGATTAAAGTTCATTCTAAGTTTTATTAAAAATGCATTTACTTTCTTTTAAAAAATCCGTACCACTGAAGTGATGTAGGGTAGACAAATCAATCCTCATCCAATCTCTGGGATAAGCAAATATCCTTATATTGGAACATCAGGCACTTCAGTGACAGAAGACTCAATACAGCCTGACGAACAGGGAGCCAACGATGAGACAGGCGATCACCGACTCCCAAACAACTCATTTATTGGAGGACCAATGAATGAGGTCATCTATATAAACCCCTACCGGAGAGAAATGACTAAACACGCTCTTATGAAGAAAATCAGCAAGTACAGGATTCAGGAGCCATGAACGACCCGGAATAACGTTTCTGGGCTGAACCATATTATCTACCAATTGTTCGATGCTAACACGGGAACTCGGCTTGCTTTACTTGTAATAAAAACTTAAATTATATCTTTACCCAAGAGTTGTCAATGTCGGATACAATAGTGCTGAAACAGGGAGATGGTGCACTTTATCTGCCTTTCGACTCTCCGACACCGCCATCCACATCGGAGCTGCAGCGACTGGTGAGGAAGTCATAACAAAAAGAGTGCGATGCAAACCTTCACCACATTTTGTGTGGTAGTACCAGCATTAATAAGCGGGGTCAAGTCTTAGCGGAATTCTTGAGTAGTAACAACTTAATAACACTAAGTAACACCTCTAGATTTTCATCCAGTCGATGAGGTTCAGGATTTGAGGTTTGAGAATCCGGCACGGGATAGCTGTGAGCACCACACAGGCTGGAACATTGAGCTTTAATTTAGTGGTTTTCATTGCTGTCACGGGAAGCTTAGCTGTGAGCTATCGGGCGCGACCACACATAGACCACAGACTGAAATAGCAGTCGCGGACAATCAGCGGTATTGAGCGGAGAGTCTCAGTGAGAGGCCGGGCACCGGCTCTTGCACAAGTACTGAATGCCTACGATGCTCGATATGACAAGGCGAGTATTTGCCTCCTTTAAATAACCAAAGGACACCCCGATTCCGTGGCGATGTCCTCCTATACCTAGGGGTTTCAATGATAATCAGAGAAGACTGAAATCTGCCTGTTCCAGAGGAAGACGAGGGAGGGCCAAATTGAGCACCTCGTTTCCTCAACAAAAAGATTTCAATATCTGACAAGGTTAAATACTAAGGAGAAATTTTGGACCGAAAACTGTACTGAAAGTGTCACATCCGGGAGCGCACCAATAAGACTTACAAATGTTGGGTACTATGTAGACGCGCCTAAGGCTCAAAATGGGGCCTGAATCTGAGAAAAATCCGCTAACTACACAGGAGCTCGATTTAACCAATGTTTACTTACACCTCACTAATTTGGTGGACAGCGATGCGGAAAAAATGCTACGTAAGAATAAAACAAATGTTTCAGAGAATAAAGTGTTTTGGCATAGGCATGACGATGAGGACCAAGCCCGCTAGGACACAGTCTTCAGTGTGTACAGTGACTCTATAAGTCGGATATCGGACTCATAGACATACAGATTAAGTGTGAGGCAGCCACTGCGGCTATGAGACTTCAGGCGATGGGAGAGTGGCAAGAGGATAGAAGCAGATCAGACCATAGCGGTGTAATCAAGGGACGATAGGAAACCTGGATGGATTGAAGAGGTTTTCGATCGGATACCTGCGACGACATTTGAGGTCGAGTGCGAGGCACTGCGGCACAGTTTTGGATTAACGGAATTCAGATATTGGTCACTTGGACGATTGCAAAACCAGAAAGAAATGGCATGAGTCGTAAGTAGATATTAATCCAATCATAGAGCCAGTGGACTATCTTCGGAGTCAGACCCTATTTCAATACTACAGCCCATCTACATAGTGCCCAACATTCGTGCCATCTACATAGTGCCCAACATCACAGTACAAAGTGTACTTTGTACACAAATTTACATGGACAGACAGACAGACGAAGAGATTCTAAATCAATCGGTACACTTATCAATATGGTATCCACATCTTCTCTTTTATACCCACCACCATAGTATACTTATCTAGTCATTCCATTTGTAACACCTTAGAAAATTAATCTACGACCCCATAAAGTATATATTCTTCATCGTCTTGACATACTAAGTACATCTTGCCATGTCCGTTCGTTACCTTTATCCGCAATGGGTATTGCAAATGGACCATATCAGTTTAGATTTGGGTATATCTCCCATATAAACCGATCTTTGTATAACCCTGATATAGCTTCCATAAACAGATCTCTCGTTATGACATATTGAGCCCCTGGAAGCCGCTTTCTTATCGGATTTGGCTGAAATTTTGTTTTTGTTTCTAGTCTAGTATAGTGATTATTATATGCCTGAACTTCTCCTCATGCTTAAGCATGGTGCGCCATCTTTATGTGAAAGTATGGAATGGAGAAATATTTGATTTACTGCAGCTTTGCCATAAACCATTATGAGATGTTGTCCCATCGTTGCCTTATTGAAAGCTGATAATATAGATAACACAACCGTAGTTGCAGTATTTTCCAACAGAGGGGAACCTTGAGGACAGATAATTTGATTTATCTAAAATCACATGATGATTCACTCAAATCGCACGATAAACCACACAAAAGCTATTTTGTTTTGGTTTTATTGTAAAGGGTGATTTTTTTGAGGTTAGGATTTTCATGCATTAGTATTTGACAGATCACGTGGGATTTCAGACATGGTGTCAAAGAGAAAGATGCTCAGTATGCTTTGACATTTCATCATGAATAGACTTACTAACGAGCAACGCTTGCAAATCATTGAATTTTATTACCAAAATCAGTGTTCGGTTCGAAATGTGTTCAAATTTTGACAAATTTTGTTCAGCGATGAGGCTCATTTCTGGTTGAATGGCTACGTAAATAAGCAAAATTGCCGCATTTGGAGTGAAGAGCAACCAGAAGCCGTTCAAGAACTGCCCATGCATCCCGAAAAATGCACTGTTTGGTGTGGTTTGTACGCTGGTGGAATCATTGGACCGTATTTTTTCAAAGATGCTGTTGGACGCAACGTTACGGTGAATGAACACATTTCGAACCGAACACTGATTTTGGTAATAAAATTCAATGATTTGCAAGCGTTGCTCGTTAGTAAGTCTATTCATGATGAAATGTCAAAGCATACTGAGCATCTTTCTCTTTGACACCATGTCTGAAATCCCACGTGATCTATCAAATACTAATGCATGAAAATCCTAACCTCAAAAAAATCACCCTTTATTTCCCAAAACAAATAATGGGTTTAAAAAGAGGGTGGCAGAAACAACAAAGAACAAGCAAAAGCGAGCGAATATGGATTTCGCCCTTTAGGGGCTCAAAAAGTAAAATAAGGAGATCGTTTTATAGGGGAGCTGTATAAGTTTATAGACCGATTCAGACCATATTTGACACGTATGTTGGGAAAAGCCGTTGTACAAAATTTCAGCCAAATCAGATAGGAATCGCGCCATCTAGAGGCTCAAGAAGTCAAGACTCACGATCGGTTTATATGGCAGCTATATCTGCTTATAAACAGATTTGAACCATATATGCCACAGTGTTGGGAAATCATAACGCAACACGTCATGCAAAATTTCAGCCAAATCGAATAGGAATTGCGCCCTCTAAAGGCTCAAGAAGTCAAGACCCCAGATCGGTTTAAATGACAGCTATGTCAAATTATAGATCGATTTGAACAATAATTGGCACAGTTATAGAAACATAACAAAACACCTCACGCAAAATTTCAGCCAAATCGGATTAAAATTGCGCCCTCCAGCGGCTCAAGAAGTCAAGATCTTAGATCGGTTTATATGACAGCTATATCAGGTTATGAACCGATTTGAACCATAATTGGCTCAGTTTATGGAAATCATAGCAAACACCTCATTCAAAATTTCAGCCAAATCGGATAGGAATTACGCCTTCAAGGCCCCAGGTCGGTAGTTCTAGTGTTTCCCCACTAGACATTGTCCATACATTCTCTGACATCTGAATGTATTCACGGTAATAGGTCTCCAGGATAGCTTAGAGGCCTCAAATGTATCCTCCACGAAGCTACAGAATTTCACACAGGATTTGTTCTGAGCCTTTCTCAGCTCGCCTTTGTATTTTCTTAGCTTAGCCTTTTTGACGTGCCAATCGTGTGGTGCCCTTGTGGGTTTCGCCCTGTTAAAGATGATGGTCGCTGTTTGTCCATGTCGTGGCACTAGGACATACTGACACAAGCGAGTCACTCATAGCCTTCATTACCCGCTTGAACATTATATCTAGGATAGATTAGGATGATACCAAGACCTTAGTCGTCTAGACATCCACGTTGGCCAGATTAAGGCCAATTGTGCAAAGCAAACTGTTTTTTAACGCACTTTCTGAAGCCACCCACATGAAAAGGCAAACGCTTTGATCCTGCACGGATTTACGCCCATGTCCGGAAATCCAGCATAAAGCCAGATTTTGATTCCCATGAAGTCAAGTTAAGATCTCGACAACAACCCAAAACCATAGCTCTTATAAAGGGTGAAATTTTAGCTATTATCTTTTTGGGCGGAGATGGAGGCCACCGTGGCGCAGAGGTTAGCATGTCCGCCTATGACGCTGAACGCCTGGGTTCGAATACTGGCGAGACCATCAGAAAAAATTTTCAGCGGTGGCTTTCCCCTCCTAATGCTGGCAACATTTGTGGGGTAATATGCCATGTAAAACTTCTCTCCAAAGAGGTGTCGCACGGCACGCAGTTCGGACTCGGCTATATAAAGGAGGCCCCTTATCATTGAGCTTAAACTTGAATCGGACTGCACTCATTGATAGGTGAGACGTTTGCCCTTGTTCCTTAGTAGAATGTTCGTGGGCAAAATTTGCAATTTGCATTTTTTTGGGCACATTGGTTTAAACAGCCCACGCAAGTTTCGAGTTTTGTTCCACTGTCGAACATCTTCAGTTTGGTCTATAATTTAACCATGAGTCGTCTTTCAAACAACGCTCGCAAATTATTGAATTTTACTATCAAAATGCGTGCTCTGTTAATAAAGTTCATGGAGTGCTTCTTTCATATTATGGACGAAGCTCTCTTTTGGCTCAATGGATACGTAAATAAGCAGAATTGTTGATTTTGGATTGAAGATCTGTCAGAAGCATTGCAAGAGCTACCAAGGCATCGAGAAAAAGTCACAGTTTGGTGCGGTTTATGGGCTGGGGGCATCAATGAACCGTACTTCTCCAAAGAGGATGCGGATCGTAACGTAACTGTGAATGGTGAGCGCTATCTTAAGATGAGCGCTATCTTTGCATAACATGTGGTTTCATCAAGACGGTGCCACATGCCACACAGCATGCGTAACAATTGACTTTTTGAGAGGCGAATTCGGTGAATATTTTATTTCCCGTTCGAGACCAGTCAATTGGCCGCCAAGATCAGATCGTGCGATTTAACGCCTATAGACTATTTTTTGTGGAGCTATGTTAACGCTCATGTCAATACAGACAAGCCCGCTTCAGTTGACTCATTGGAAGACAACATTGAAACATTTATTCGTGAGATACCGGCCGAAATGTTGGAAAGAGTATGCCAAAATTGGATTAATCGGATGGACCATTTGAGGCGCAGTCACAGTCACCATTTGCATGAAATAATGTTCAAACATAAAATTATATAGACCGTACTATCGATTCATATAAAGATTTCATGAATTTTTCTGAATTTTATGTTTTTTTTTTTAATTTTCCTATAGTTCTTAAAAATCACCCTTTACTTGTGCCAACTAAAGCCTTCAACGCTGCTTGACTATCGCTGTAGATACAGATGTTAGATCGATCCATACCTATGCCGCCGTAGATATCGTAATGACCTCTGCCTGGAAAATGCTGCAGTCATCACGCATTCGCAGAGACGTTAATGTCAAGTTCACCGCAATATATCCCACAACCGGTCCCATTCTCCATCTTAGATCCAACCGTAAATATATTAATGTCGGTAAACCTAAGTCGACCCTTTAGACATTCCTTTAGAGTCAGTATCCTATTATATAGGCGGCAGTCTACTATTTCCGTTCGTATTTGTGAGTCCGTCTGAATGTGTTTCAATGTGCTCTCCAGTATAAGGGTATGTCTTACTGGAGTATTCCTAAGCTGGGCAAGCTGTTATAGTCTAAACAGAGTCCTCTCTGCCGACCCTCTAGGAACCTTGTCGCAGTAGCACCCATAGTCCCAGTTACTAATCTCAGGGCAACCCTATTAACGCTGTCTAGATCGCGCACATGTGACCCTTTACCCGTCACCGGCATGACAGCCATACGTCAGAATTGGCCTTACCACCGCCGAGTACAGCCAGTGCATCTACCTACGTTGTACACCCCATTTACTTCCTATAAGCTTCTGACAGGAATAAAGAGCAGCAAAGGGCTTCTATGCCCGGGAGGTAAGAATTTTAGCCGATTTAGCTAACTTCAAAGTTACCCCCTGAATCGTGGGTAGTTCGAACTTCGGAATTCTTCTCTTCTTTGTCAACAAGACACGTTCCGTTTTCCTAGGATTCACCCTAAGCCCACAATCCGAGGCCCAAGACGCCGTGCACCCAAGAACACCACTAAGAATGTCAAGATGACGTTGTCATCTGCATCAACTACAAGAATCCATAGCAGCGGTGAAATGACGCCGACCTGAGGTGTACCCCGAGTGGCGTTAATACTTGCCGTATTTTGACCAATACTGGCCTTGATCTCTCTATGCAAAAGCATTCTCATTATCCAAACTAGCACTCTATCATCCACACCTACATCCCCTAACGCCCGCTCAATAGCAGACACATACTCAGTGATAAAGGCTCCTTCAATACCCAAAAATGCCACCAAGGCGAAAAATTCAATGTCCTCTCAAGTGCACCACACTATGCAGAGCTGAGTCCACTGATCTGCCCTTAATATATGCGTCCAGGTATCTAAAGAAGTATGACCCCCCAAGTTTAGACCTACTAGTGGAAATCCAAATTTCTCTCCAATGTCTTAACAAAGAAGGCTAGATTGTCTTAGATTTTTACGATGATCAAGAATATATATACTTTATAGGGTTTTAAATGGATATTTCGATGTGTTGCAAACGGAATGGCATAATGAATATACCCCCATCCTTCGGTGGTGGGTATAAAAATCACCTTGACAAAGTCCTCCCCTTTAACCTTTCGAAGTGGCTTCTTATAAATTCTAAACTTATCCTTATAAGCTTCCCATAAATCCCTGTCACCACTGCCACTTGCCGCATTGAATGCCCTGCTCGCATCCTACCTGAGTACTCTTAGATCCCTGTGACACAATTATGTCTATGACCTCCACAGTTTCTACTTCCTTTTCTGGTACAGAAGGGATCCCCATTTCTTCTGTTTCGCCGAGGGACTACATCTGCAGTATTTTCGCCAATGCTGAAACTAATATAATGATGATCAGGGAAGCTGTGGTCATCCACCACTTCCCAGTCGCATATCCTTCCGCTTATTTATTCCGATACAAAGGTAATGTCTAGTACTTCCTGCCTATTCCTGGTAATAAAAGTCGCTTTATTCCTTTTATTACAAATCGCGATACTGCAACTTATAATATATTCGATAAGCAGCTCACCCTTTTCATTAATTTCTCAACTTCACCATATCTGGTGATGTGCATTAGCATCACTTCCTAGAATGAGGCTCTTCTTCACTGCAGAAGCGGCTTCAACGAGCAACTTAAGGCTTGAAGGCGGCACCTTGAATCGTGAGTCATATATATGGAAGCCAGCCAGTAATGAGACTTATTAATTTCAAGGCTGGTTACTTCTTAATCTTCAGTGCTTAGCGCCGAAAGAAAAAAAATATTTAGACTACTACTCAAGAATGCAGGTTCTGTGGCTCCCATTCCCCGTTCCCTTAAGTAATTTAAATCCAGAAATTCTTAGTCCACGAACCACTTCCGCGCAAACCCATGGTTCCTGGGCAAGAACCACGTCAAATCCTCCTCCCATCAGAAGGACCTTTAGTGCCGCCGAAGCGGCCTTTGAATGATGGAGATTTATCTGCAGAAACCGGACCATAGTCAGGATTTAGAATTTCTACCACTGTTGCATTAGTCCACCAAGAGTTCATACTCACAAGATTCGTTCGATCTTATCATGATGAGATTCATTACGCATCCAGGGGCAGTTGAGAAAGCATTGGAAACGCTCTTCCTCAGGACACTGGAAACTTGCGGTGTGAACGATTCTTCCATAGATGCTTCACTAGCTGCTGATGAGTTTCCCTACGCATTCATGGGCAGCTGAGAAAGCATTGGAAACACTCTTCCTCAGGACAGTGGACACTTGCGATGTGGACGATTCTTTCATAGATGTTTCACAAGCTGCTGCTGTGGAACTACCTTTTGAGTTACGTGCTTCCCCGTCGTCCTTCCACCTTGATGCGATCCTTACGTAGTACATTGTATCCGTTACCTCTATGCAGGCTACAGGTGTTGTTTCCTAGATCGCTGCAACCATAAAATCTACTATCTCGGCGATCTTGCCTCGGAGACCATTGCAATTCATTTGAAAGAAAGATAAAGATTGCGTATATTGCCGCACTGGAGAAGTCGGATGAGTCACATAGTCCGACGGCGATGACGCTTGCAACATATTCAGTGCGACTATACTCCCATAGTGACGTAAGGCTAGAGCAAGATCGGAAATGCTGATAGAGGCGGTTTTGGCAAACCAAACAGAACAAGGGTCCGCGGTTCTCTTCACTCCCGGCACGGACCAGAAGTGTGCGGAGAAAGCACTTCGGGAAGTGTCTCTTCGATGACGAAAAAAGGATGAACACGTACATTGAGGCGACAGCCCTTGGCCGATGAAGAGTTCCAACGGGTCAATCCGGTACACAGAACCGGCTGCCATGGGATTTAGGCCATAGTTATGTAAAGTTCTTCACATTCTCAAAAGCTCCTTCTATGTTCAAGAATAAAATAAATAAGCCTATACCCTGAGTCCCTTCTATGTAGCCCAACAATTTTTTGAAGGGCACTGCAACCGATCGACCTTTGGAAGCATGCTGATAGCAGATAGCTGCTAATATTGGGCAAATTAGGTTTCCAATATCTCCACTGTGTCTTTAAGAGGACATATGAAAGGTTAATTGAAAAGGGAGTGACTTGGTTTTCCCTCTTTCTGGATAAAATCCAACATAACCTGCAACCATCCCGAAAAACGCCGCAACTTAAAATAACCTCTTAGAGTTGAGTGGCCCACTTCTCGGCCCTCTGTAACCTTGTTGGCAAAATTCTATACAGTCTAGTTGGCTTCTAGGGCCAATGACCCACGAGATCCTCTCGGCGTTTTCAACTCGCTTTTATAATTGTGCTGCTAGCATGACTCCTACTAGTTCAACATGGCTCAGGATAGCAAGACAGGCCTTCACTCACTGCCGATTCTAGCTCTGGCTTACTATTAAGCCTGGTAGATGCTTATATTTCGTAGCTTCGCATCAACACACTTCAGTTTGACTTTCTTGCGTTCCTGTAAGCGGCATTCTTATTTGCGGACAAAGTCAGAGCAACACTGCTGTTTAGAGAAGTGTTACATGGCTGAAACTTTCATGTGAAAATTATGGCCTTGCCATATCTTTTTAGGTTTTAAGGGATACCTCATCCCCATAGAAACCTCATTTACTTGTCTTTTATAATTTGGACACGTAATCCGATACTGCTGCTGCTGTCTTGGCTTATTTTCAATTCATCAATTGAAAATATCCTAAAATTATCAATTCAATGTCTGGTCCTTGTAACACATTTGTTTGTAGGCGTATGTGGGTGTGAGTGTGTGTGTGTGTGCAAGAAAGACTTTTTAAGTACAACCATGTATGAATATCAATTTCATATCTCTCCAGGGGCAGTCGGGGTATCTATGGTGGAACACGAAAAAGACCTTTTCGCAACTGTGAAATTAATTTCATTTCAGTTCACGTAACACCAGCATTTGTACTTTTCGCTGGCGATTCTTTTATTTTTGTGTTTTTGAAAAAGATACAGAATCAACTCCCACTTGTAGGGGAGAAACCAAAAAAACAAAAACCACAACAACAAATACACAAAAATGAGGAAAATGCGCAAAGTCCCTAAAGAGCCTGAGCCTAACTATACAACAAACAGACCTTATGTAGGATATATTGGTCATGATATGGCCTTTGGTCGATTAACGAAATGTAAGCCCAACGGCGTGCAGGCAGGCCACCATTGAACACGACCATTTGGCATGAAAGGACTCATTTATATTTGAACAAACCTAGGCAGAGTTTTACGAACACACACGCACTCTCAACATTCCCCCTCCCACACCACTGCCTTGACTACCAAGAAAAGGACTATTTAGGGCAACAGCAGAATGATAGCTCCATTAAGCACCCCCAACCAAAATAAATGGTGGTATATCTGTATACATATGTACCCCATATTCTCGTGTAGGTGTATGGGTAAGTTTTTGCCATATTTACATCTTTATATGCTTACATATACATATGTGAGGAGATTATATTACATTATATACAAAACAAAAAAAAATGAGATCCAGTTTTTTTCTTGCAGCTGAAATTATATTATATAACATCCTCTGAATTACATGCGCAAAGTTACATGGTATGTGTGAGTTGGGTTGGGCGGAGGAGGAGTAGGAATTTAGTGTTTTAGGAGCTTGGGTGGAAAAATTCTCAAAGCTCTCTCAAAAATATTCGAGGAGTGCCAAAAACCAGGCCAGGTGTCGATGGGTGTTATGAGTTCCTTGGCAAAAGCACAAGTGTTACATAAAAATTCTGCCAATTTTACGCAAAGCTTCTTGGCTACCTCACCCCCATGCCTGCAACGAAAGCAGAGCAAAAGGAAAGCCACAAGAACTCCACCCTTAAGGACAATAAATATAAAGCACCATCATCATGCCCACCCCCCCCCCCCTCAACACCTGTCATCCTCTGAAAATGTGTAAGTTGTAAAAATGACGAAAAGCTTTGCTCACGGAGAGCAACTGGGTGTTGGGGCAAAACAAAAGCTTTGCAAAGTTCTCAAAGGACCCTCCCTCACTATCCATCCTTCTATGCATTTGTATGGACGCATGTGTGAAAAATGTAGCCAAGGGACCTCGGTATGGACAAGTCAGAGTATGGCAAAGGGAATGTGGATACCAAAATCCCACCAAAGGTTTTTGGGGGTGGATTTTTATGTCATATTTAATGGGGATATCTTTGTATCTGTATTTTGCTTGTTCTGCTGCCTGCCTACCTCCCACATCCCCATCCTTGTTTGGACAGCGACTATGTCGAAAATCATATCGATTGACCCAGTTCAGGCTGAGGGAAGTCAACAGAAGCAATCGCCCCATTGCGACACACACGGCGTCATCATGCGCGGTTGCGTTGCCTTGTTGGTTGTAATGGCCAAAAAGTCCGATTGTCCTTCCAACTGTCTATTCGTTGTTTCGTCCTTTTAGTATTGTGCCATCTAATGCAAATTGTTGGAATTCTTTTTTCAACTGCCGTTGCTGTTTTCTAAGTTCTAGGAATAGCAAGTCGCTTCTGTGTATCTCAGAGTATGCAGCATATTAGCACTCACAAACACACACGCACACACATGCAAGCACCAACAGGCAAGAGTAATTGGTATACACATAAATATCCTTATTCCTTTTTTTGCCCACCCAGCAACAACAAACAAACAGCATTTTTCCCTCAAAAGCAAGAAAAAACGAAGATATACTAAGAGAGTAAAAGAGAGCGAAATGTTGTTAAAGTTTATCATTCCTCACCCGCACGCACACACACACACCTGCACACAAATATTTACCGGAAATTCACAAAGTGTCCCAGTTTTCTGTCTCTGTTTCCTTTTCCTCTTCTCCCTCATTTGTTAGCTTTGATAATTCATGAAAATGGGTGTGGAGTCCTGTGCAAAGTTCATCAGTAATATTAGAAATTATTCAATTTTCTTTGAAAATTCTTGCAAAGAATTAGTCTGGAAATTTGATTACAAATGCCCCCCACAAACAATAATGACTTTGGTGAGTCATTTGAGGTTAACGTGAAAATATCCCACCTTGTAATGCAAGGTTTCATTACAAGTATATGAAACAAGCTAAAACCGGGCATTAAATTCAGCCATTCGCCGGTAAGGAGAACCTTACAATAAAGTCAAACCAAGGTGTTTGTTATACCCACCATCATAGGATAGGGGGTATATCCATTTAGTAATTTCATTTGCAACACATCGAAATATCCATATCCAACCATATAAAGTATATAGATTTCGGACCTTTGTAAAATTCTAAGGCGATTTAAAGATATCCTTGTGTCTGTCCTTCCGTCTGATGCTACAGCCTTCGAAAATTTAGATATTGGGCTAAAATTTGGCTCGGATACGTCTTCTTAAGGTTAAGTTCTTAAACGGGCCAAATCGTATCATATTAAGATATAGCTGCCATATAGATTGATCTTCTGGTTAAGGGTCTGAACCCCATAAAAGTTGCATTTATTAACTGATTTCGTCGAAATTCGAAAAAGTGGGTTGTATTAAGACTCCCGACATCCGACCCAAATATAGTTCAGATCAGACTACATTTAGATGTAGCTGCCATATATACCGATCTGCCGTTTAAGGGTCTGAACCCCATAAAAGCTGCATTTATTACCCGATTTCGATGAAATTTGAAACAGTGAGTTGTATTAAGACTGCCGACGTCCGCTTCCGATTTGGACTAAATTCGACATGGCCAAATCGGACAATAATTACGCCCTCTAGAGTCTTAAGAAGCACAATCGGAAAATCGGTTTATATGGGAGCTATATCAGGCTGAGAACCGATTTAGACCATATTTGGCACAGTTGTTTGAAGTCATAAAATTTCAGCCAAATCGGATAATTATTGCGCTCTCCAGCGGCTCAAGAAGTCAAGACCCGAAATCGGTTTATATGAGAGCTATATAAGGTAATGGACTGATTTGAACCATACAAGTAATAGCTGTTGGAAGTTAAAACAAAACACTTCATGCAAACTTTCAGCCATATCGGATAATAATTGCGCCCTGCAGCTGCTCAAGAAGTCAAGATCTAAGATACTTAGCGCAGACGTTGGAAGTTATAAAAAAACTCTTCATGTAAATTTCAGCCACATCGGATAATAATTGCGCCCTCTAGCGGCTGATGAAGTGAAGATCCGAGATCGGTTTATATGGGAGCTATCTCAGGTTTTGAACCGATTTAGACACAGTTGTTGAAAGTTAAAATAAAAAACTTCATGCTAAATTTAAGCCAAATTGTATAATAATTGCGCTCATGGAGTTAAGATTCGAAATCGATTTATATGGAGGCTATATCAGGTTATAAACCGATTTAGACTATATTTGGCACAGTTTTTGGAAGTATGACAAAGCCTTTCATCAGTCCACGAAGTCAAGTCGAAAAACTATGTTATATGGGTGCTACGTCAAAATCTAAACCTATTTGGCCTATTGGCTATACCCAACGACCTATATCAATAAGAAAGAGGTATCTGTGCAAAATTTCAAGAATATATCTTTTTTCGTTTGACTGAAATCGTGGCTCTATTAGTATATCCATTGGTGGTGGGTATAAAAATGTTTTTATAAATAATAAAAATAAGAATTTTTCTAATCGAAAAAATGCTTAGTTGGACTGACCTAAAAATTCTCATATCCCAATAAAATTAATAAGAAAATTGGTCATATTTTTACCCCATGTTTCTGACAATACCTAATGGGCACTCCCCCCACAAACGGTAGTATGCCTTTTGTGCATATCACATGCACTGAGTTTCTCCACAAAATACACCTGAAATTCTATGAAAATGATTTCATTTTCTATGAACTATGAATGCATGCGACTACAACGGTACTATGTACTATAGTGGTTATTATTGTTGTTGCTGTTGTAATTCAATCAATTTAGAAAATAGACCACAAAAAGCAGGTTTCCCCGATTAACGTGCCCAAAATAACCAAACATGAAAATTCCAAAATAGAAAACCACAACAACGCAGTGACACAGACACACACTCACACACAAAGGCAGATGAAGATGAAGAACAAAGATAAGGCAAGAAAAGAAAACAAAATAAGCAATGGAAAAAAGCTTAGAATACAGCACCAACAACAACACAAACAAACAACCAACCAAACAACAGTGACACGTGCAATTGACCCACTTTCCCTTAAAAATAAAAATGTGTAGATACACAATCATTAAGGCAACTACAGCTACAGCAACAACAGCAATAATAACCAGAGCCCATAGCACATACAACACACAAATGCATCATACACACCCAACCGTACAAACACATTTGCATGAACACTGTGCCACTGTGTCGTGGCCGTCGTTGTTGCTGTCGCCTTCGTTGCTCTGCTTGAGTCGTTTTATGAGTGCTACGTATGAATGTGTGTGTGTATGACAGCAACAAAGTATGTAAAAGTAACGAACGAACCAACGAAGGAAACAAGCAACACGAATTTGAAAAGTAAAAACAAATCAAGAATAAGCGCCAAATGGCCATAGAAACCAAAGCAGATAGCAACGCAAGAGCGTAAACCATGGAGACAGAGAGTTTTGTGGTATATACAATACAAATACAAGCAATTACCACAAACTATTTGAGAGCAAGACAATGAGAGTGAGAGAACAAAAATGGGGGGAAAGACAAGCAAGATTTTGGCGCACACTAAACCCATGACCAAAACCCCCAAAGGGGAAAGTAGGAGATTAAAAAGCTTTTGAAACCAGTGCAAAAAAACCACCACCACTCTCTGAGGGTTAAAACAGCAACACATAAGCCCCAAATGGGGAAATTTAATGTATATAAAAAATGTATCTCCTTCATGTCTAATTCAACATGGCCTCGCAGGGGAAAATCTAGACATTTGTTGAGTATTTTAGAGAACATTAGAAGAGAAGAACGAACAATAAAAAACTAAGCGAGAGCATGACAAATACAAACTATGGGTAGATACAACAAATTATAAATGTTTTTCATTTAATTTTTCCAATTTAAAGTTTCTATGCCTTATATTGTAATTTTTCACCCATATCGACACGAATTTTTGTTCTGTTTTCAATTCTCCTGCCCCCCAATAAAATTAAAATTTTCATTCCATACGATTCCAGAGAAAAAGCTTAACCTAGATTAAAAGGGGGTATGGGGGGAGAGAGAAACGGTACAATCTCGATAAAATGAAAAGATATTACACAAAACCATAATGATAATAGCTATGAAAAATGTAGAGGGTCGAAAGAAATTAATTATATTTATTCCACTTCAAATTAACAGCAAGCTTGGGAAAATGCAAATGGCGAAAACCATAGACAATTTTGTTCAGTAGATTTATATATATTTTCTTTGTAAAGAAAATGAAAAGTTGTCTGTTATAGATTCGATTAATTCAGAGTGCAACCAATATCAACAAAGCTGCCGGCAGAAGTCTTAAAATTAAACAAGTAAAAGCGTGCTAAGTTCGGCCGGAACGAGTCTTGAGAACCCACCACCATGGATCCTGCCAAAAATTTGCACAAAATAAATTTAGTTGAAAGGCATTATTTATTCTACATACCAAACTTCTGTCAAACCAGCAAAAATTAAAGCTTCTAGGAACAGAACAATGATCTGATTGATTTGACCGTATTGGAAGTCGCAACAGAACACCGGGTACAAAATTTCAGCCAAATCGGACAAAAATTGCGCCTTTTTAAGGGCTCAAGAAGTCAAATCGGGAGATTAGTTTAAAAGGGAGCTATATGAGGTTATAGACCGATTTTGGACCATACTTGGCACAGTTGTTGGAAGTCATAACAGAACACTTGCAAAATTTCGGCCAAATCGGCTTCCAGGGGCTCAAAAAGTCTAATCGGGATATCGGTTTATATGGGAGATATATCTAAATCTGAACCGATATGGCCCATTTGCAAACCCCACCGACCTACATCAATATTTAGTATATGAGCAAAATTTCAAGCGGCTAGCTTTACAAGTTCGAACGCTATTGTGATTTCGGTGGTAGATATATATATTTAGGAATGATGACAGATGGACATTCAATGCAGCTGCAGGTACATAAACATAATGGGATTTATAGAGGAAATGATTAGAGCGCAGCTTTCTGGTATAAAGGAGACTTCCAAATTACGGAAGCTTATGGCGAAGGACGGTTTATACATAGGCCACTGTGCTAGCGCAATATCTGGCACGAGTGCCGACTGGAATGAGGGCATTTTCGATTCGTTTTCCTAGGAGGAATGAATTGAGGGCGAATGCTGTACTTGAGGAGGTTGAGACCTCGATCTACACCGATGGTTCTAAGATGAAGTCAGAGACTGTATTGGGGGTCTACTCTGACGCACTCAAGTATGTCTCTGAGACTGCCGGACAAGTGTACAGTCTTTCAGGCAGAGGTCTCTGCGGTGGCCGCTAAGGAAATTCTGGTAAGGGATTTACCGCCCACAAAACTCAGAATTTATGTGGACAGTATGGCCGCCCTCAAGGCCTTGCGAATGTGGAATGTTTGGAGCCCCTGTACAACAGAAGTGTTGCAGAGTATAACAAGTAAGGAGGGGCTAACGTCAGGAAAAGCCGCCCTTTTGATATTCTACATCACATTGGGTATTTGGCCATCGAAACTAAAATTTGCTTTAATTTGATAGGTAGAATTTCGACCGAAAACCGATCATATTGTTAATCATAGAGAATATCTTGCAAAATTTTAAGAAGGTCGATTGATAAATGCGTTTTCAAAGGCCCTAGAAGTAAAAAATGAGAGATTCATATATATAGGAGCTACATCTAAATCTGAACCAACTAGTATGAAATTCATTACTGATACAGAAGAGTCTTAAACCTTCGTATCTGATTTCGGGATAATCGTTAACAAATCACCAAATTATGGCAGTATTACTCAAAATCGGACGAAAATGTATATGAGAGCTGTATCTAAATCTAAACCGATTTAAACCAAAATCGGCACACATAGGTAAAGTTATTAAACAAGACTCTGTGCAAAATTTTATGAAAACCCTGTTAAGAAATATACTGAATATGGCTCTAAAGGGGAAAATCAGGTAACACGTATACATTTATGGGAATTATAACTAAATCTAAACCGATTTCTATAAAATTCAACAGCAGTGCCGGGATTGATAAGGGAATCCGTTGTGCTAAATTTCGTGAGAATCGGTTAGCAATGGACCACATTATTGCAATATTAGTCAAGCTCGGGGGACAATACATTTGGAAGCTACATATATCCAAATCTGGTAGTAGTTATAGAAGAAAAGGTAGTGCAAAATTTTGAAAAGATCGGTTAATAAATATAATTGAAAAAGCTCTAGAAGTAAAAATCGGACTATTCAAATATATGGGAGCTATATCTAAATCTGAAGAAATTCAGCAGTTAGTTCAAACTTTTGTAAGAACCGACAAATGACGATATTATTGCAATACTAGTCCATATTGGACGAACATATTTATGGGAGCTATATCCGAATCTAAACAGATTTCTACCAATTTAAATACGCTTCGACTCTCTATTCGAAAAACCATGTCTGTACTAAATTTCAAGACAATCGGATAAAAATAGCGACTTGTACTTTGTACACAAATAATAATGAAAGACAGTCCGAAGGACATAGCTAAATCGAATCAGAAAGTGATTCTCAGTCGATCCGTATACGCATAATTGGGTCTATCTCTCTTCCTTCTGTGTAATACCCTGTACCACAGTATTAGTGTAGGGTATAAAAATGGAAATCCAGGGGACTCTGACTTTGAGAAATCCCAGGTGAACCAAGTGGAGGATTATAAGTCGTTAATTGGAAAAACGAATTATAATGCTCCAGTTAAGATTTTTAGCCCAGATATTGGCTATGTGATTCTATATAAGAGGTGGTGGAATAGTGACCTCGTGCTAGATGGGCATTCATTGTAGCTATTGGTAGTGGTAATTGGCACTATGGAATTTATATAATGAGGCGCTCACATCCTACAAGAAACAGCTAAGGAAATTCAGACAAGAGGATTTTGTCAGATTGATTGAGGAGCTTTCTGGTACAAAGGAGGATTTGGACCTTTTAAGTCACCTGACGGCATGTATCCAAGGATCTTACATGAGACACCGGCATTTAGGTAAAGACACAATACCAGACATGAACCTTCGTGGGGGCATGGTATGGAAAACAAATAGGTATTTTGTAAGTAGCACAGAAGTCCTCACTTAGGTTTATTTACAGAGATTACTTGTTAGTATTTAGAGCGCACAGCAAGCCGGTTACAGGCTAAGGTGTACATAAGTTCATAGTGGCATGGTGTGGATTAATATCCGCACTCTCTTTTCAACCTAACCTTACCTACAGGAAATATTTGATTATCTATGTAAAGAGTACCTGTGAGTGTAAATGTCTTGCCTATGTTACCAGGTCTTGGATAAGGGTAAAGATAGTTTTTATACCGAACGCAGAGAAGCTGCAATATAGTTAAGTCAAAGACTTTAAATCATTAAGTCTCTCTTCTTTCCTTGTCATGATGCTGGAAAGAAAATTAGAACTTCCTGTAAGAAGTCAAGTGGAGGCATCCTATTGCTGTAGCAGCGAGAATACATATATCTCGAGGCTGCTTTATAGATTGGAGACTATGGGTGCTGGGATTTGTGCGCATGGCAACAATCTGCTCATAAGGAAGGTTTTCGCAACACTATATTTGTGCCAGAAGCTCGTCGGGAGCAAATGGGGTTTTTGGCCCAGATATAGCTTATGGTTGCCACGTCTTGTGGCCGGTGACGGTGTTTAGATAACATTTACAGGATCTTTAGAGGGTAAACAGGGCCACAGACTCAGAAAATACTGCGACTGACTCATTAAAGGATATGTGGGGATTCAACCTTATGGTATTTTTATGAGGAAACAGTCGAAAAAACAAGTTTTGGATTATTGGAAATTACTGCGTCGACCAGGGGGGCCCAAAATTACGCCAGCGTTGATTCACAATTCAGACGTATTTGGCAAATAATTTATTTTTAATCACAGAGAGAATTAAAAGATATCTCATTTTCATTTTGTGCACCTCTGGTGTTGATACACACTTATATTAGATAGTGCCAAGGCGGGAACTCAGTAATAAGAAGAAGCATGTAAGTTTACTTTCCTTGATGGAGTGCCGGAAAGGGCGGGTTAGGTTTTTAGGCATATACATATTTACAGATAGATTAAAGATGAAGAACAGAACGAGTTTTGGTAGCTTTTGCAGCGTATGCCATATCAACATCTGCTTACGAATGCGCCACGAATGTAGCAGCATAGATATGATACCAAGCTTCAACCAGGGGCATAGTATGCAAAACGATTAGATATTATGGGAGGAGTACAGACTTTTCGAGCTTGATTTCTATAAGATAAAACATATTCGTACATAACAAGCTGATTACTGGCTTAGATGTATGCCCAGAGTGACACCATGGATCATTTTAAAATCCGCACCCTACTGTCAACCTCCATTATATATCCCTAGCAACGTATAAACAGAGGGAATTCCATTGGCGTCGCCTCCAAAAACTGTTCTCAGGCTAAACAAATTCCCACAATTCTTCATATTTTTTTTCCTACGAGCCTGATAAATATCCAAACAACAAGACCACCCCAGGAAAGTAGGAACATACAATACTTGGGTAACTTTCCGTCAATCAAGCTCAGATCGTTTTAACCAGCACTATTTATTTTGCTGCTCCCTCACCAACTTTATTTTTTGTTGATGTATTATTTGAACAAACTACTTTGGCCAACAAAGACCTTCTTTGATTTTCTTTTTTTTTTTTTTTAATTTTTCTATCCACTCAACATTAGTTTTGTGTACACAAAATTCAAAATGTAAATGATGATGATGATAAAGCAAAGAAAAAGAAAAAACAGCGACCTATTTATTATACAAATATTCTCATAATGAAGAGTGAAGAGCTTTTGGCCATCTCACCCCACCCCTCGCATCTCTTCACAAGTACTCAGCAGAAACACTGCTATGCCATTGTGAACTGGTATGGGGCTCATAACAGAGTGTGTGAGGGTTTCTCTGAAAAATTTATAGCTCTCTCTCTCTCGCTCATTTTCTCTCTCTTTTATATTTCCTCTTTCAAGCAAGCAATCATAGAAACATATACACACGCAAGACAAATTGTAGTTGTAGCTGCTGTTTGGCATTAGAATAAAAAAGCGCGTCAAACATGACGACATATCGTCGTAAAGCTACAAAAAGCCATAAAGCTACAGCAACAACTACAACAACTTCATTATCATCAGAATAGCAGCAGCAACAACAGCAACGGCAGTGTGGCAAGTCAATAAAAAATGTATCCATTAATGATACACTGACATGTTTTTATGAATGTCGTGTATGTAACGTTTCTTGTTTCTGTTTTCTATGGTATGGAATGGACATACACACATACTACATTACATTTGTCCCTCATGCGTCCGTCTGTCGGTTTGTTCTTCAATTCAATCGAGTGTGTATGTAATTGCAAGCAGTTTACAATAATCAATTTACATAAAATGATTAAAAATCTATTCTATAAATGTGCCTAGTGTATGCATACAATACAAACACACATACACACTAAGAATAACAACCAAAACAAATCGAATTGCAAACTAGTATGAAGCCATGAACATTGAAGTGATCTTTTTTTGTTTTGCTGTCAGTATCAATTAAATATACCAATATGGCTTTATTATCACATCTGCCATTAAGTGCTACATAAGTACTTACTATGGTAACATTTGTTGAGGCTGCCAATAGTAAATTTCCAAGCAAATTATTATAAACTCTTACACTGCAAAATTCTTCGAAATTTCAACCTATGTGTATATCAAAAAAGAGAAGAGTTGTGACATAACGGTTTCAAAAATCCAAATCAGAAGAAAGGTTTACATTGCAGCAATAATCAAAACGTCGACCAATTTAGGTCAAATTTGATAAAGTTGTAAGAAAGCCTAACAGTAGCTAACACAATTCACTGTCTTCGACAATAAAACGAGAGATTGATCTATATGGAAGCTTTCTCCAAATATATTCCGTGCTACACCATATTCAGCATGTATAGGGGTCTAATACTAAACAGATGACGTTACCAAAGTTCTACAAAATCGGGCAATAAATCCGTCTTTTATGGCCCCTAAACCTTAAACCGGAAGATCGGTATATATGACAGCTATTTCCAAATATGGACCATATAGGACACGGATGTCGAAAAGCCTAACACATCTCATTGTGCCAAACTTCAGCAAATCTGCTAATAAATACGCCCTTACATGCCCAAGAACATGAATCGAGAGATCGGTGTACCAAATCCAAATCTGAACCGATTTCCACGAAATTCACAAGTAATAACGACAGTCATAAGAAAACCCTTTCTGCCAAATTTCGAGACAATTGGTTAACAAACGACCACATTATTGCAATGTTAGTCCAAATCGGACGAACATGTATATGGCAGTTATATACAAATATGAACCGATTTTTCCAATTTCAATAGACTTCGTCTCTTTGCCAAAAAAATGCCTGTACCTTATTTGAAGATGTTTGGATGAAAATTGCGACCTGTACTTTGTACACAAATTATCTCGGGCGGACAGACAGACGGACATAGCTAAATCGAATCAGAAAGTGGTTTTGATTGGATCGGTATTCTTATCAATGGGCCTAGCTCTCTTCCTTCTGGGTGTTAAAAACAAATGCACTAAGCTATACTACCTACCTCGTTCGACCGCTATCGTGATTTCCACGGACGAATGGAGGGAACAAGCTATAACGGCTTAGAATATCAAGACGATCAAGAATATAAACACTTTATAGGGTCGTAGATCAATATTTCGAAGCTTTACAAACGGAATGACTTCATTAGTACACCCCCATCCTATTGTCGTGGGTTTAAAAATCAAAGAAAATAAAAGTCAGGTGGAAAAGTCTATCATCGAAGTTTTGCGAACAGAAGACAGTTTTACCTACCACCATAGGATAGAAAGATCCATTTCTATATATACATATCTTGTCGTGAAAGACGATCTAACGATGTCGGTGTGTCTGTCTGGCCTTCTCTTAGTTGTAATCACGATAGAGGCTTTAAAAATTTAGATAACAAGCTGTTTCCATACGCAAAAATCGGTCCATATCGACCGATATGCCCATTTGGAGTCTTAAGTCCATAAAAGATGCATTTATTATCCCATTGCGGTGAAATTTGAAATGATGAGTTCTACCCTTGATAGCCATCCCAGATCGGACTATATATGAGTGTAGATCCCATATAGACCGATCTCCCTCTATAGGGTCTTAAGGTCATAACAAGCGCATTTATAACCTGATTTTGTAGAAATTTGGAACAGTGAGTTGTATAAGACCTACCGAAATCCTAACCTAATATGGTCTAGATCGGTCTTTATTTGGTTATATTAAGCTGCCATACATACCGATATGACGATTTAGGGTCTTAAGCCCACAAAAGTCTAATTTATCACCCGATTTCGCTGAAACATGGAGCAGTGAATTCAATTAGATCCCTTGTCATCTAAGACAAATATGGCCTGGATGGGTCTATATTTAGATAAAGCTGTCATATAGACTCATCTCCCGGTGAAGAGCCTTTGGATACCCACCACCTCGGGTATATATGAAAACCACCTTTCGTCATAATCTGGTGAAAAATGCATAATTTATGCCCCCATAGCAGCTTTATCTAAATAACTCCGGACCAAATTTGACACTGATATTGAGTGGCCTATTAAGTACAAGTCATTGTTCAATTTTGTAAATCAAAATATTGGTCTTTTTGGTAGCCATATGCAAATATAGACCGATCTGAACCATATACGACACGGATGTCGAAAAGCCAAACATAAGCCACAGCGAAATAGGATTATAAATTCGCCATTAATGGGGCCAAAACTTTAAATCGAGAGATCGGTTCATATGACAGCTATATCCAAATCTAAACCGATTTCGGCCAAATTGCAGAAAATTGTCGAAGAACCTAACGCAACTCACTGTCCCAAATTTCGGCGAAATCGGACAATAAATGCGCCTTTTATGGGCCCAAAACCTTATATCGAGAGATTGTTCTATATGGCAGCTATATCCAAATCTAAAGTGATTGGGGCCAAATTGCAGAAAATTGTCGAAGAACCTAACGCAACTCACTGTCCCGAATTTCGGCGAAATCGAACAATAAATACGACTTTTATGGGTTCAAAACCTTAAATCGAGAGATCGGTCTATTAGGCAGCTATATCCAAATCTGGACTGATCTGTGCTATATTGCAGAGAGATGTCGAAGGGCCTAACACAACTCACTGTCCCAAATTTCGGCGAAATTGGATAAGAAATGCGCCTTTTATGGACCCAAAACCTTAAATCGAGAGGTCGGTCTATATATCCAAATCTGGACCGATCTGTGCTATATTCCAGAAAGATGTCGAAGGGCCTAACACAACTCACTGTCACAAATTTCAGCGAAATCGGATAAGAAATGCGCCTTTTATGGACCTAAAACCTTAAATCGAGAGATCGTTCTATATGCCAGCTATATTTAAATCTGAACCGATATGGGCCAAATTGAAGAAAGATATCGAGGGGCCTAACACAATTCACTGTCCCAAATTTCGGCGACATCGGACAATAAATGGGGATGTCTACTGGGCTAACACAACTCACTGTCCCATATTTCAGCAAATCGAATAATAAATGTGGCTTTTATGGGCCTAATACCCTAAGGCGGCAGATCAGTCTATACGGGGGCTATGTACTTCGGCCGGGGTGCTGCTGTTTTCATATCAATCATGCATTTAATATCCTCTTCGCAGATTGTTCAGAAGTATTTGCGTTACCACCACTATCAAATACCAAAAGTTTCTACTCTGCGATCTTCATCTCGACAGCGGGATGTGATTATACCAAAGGCCTTACACTGATGTCGCTAAAAGTTATTACCGAACATTTCACGGCCATATGTACCTCTAATTACTGAACTTTTTTATAAAAAAAAAGTTTAATATCACAATAGTGCAAACACCCTGTTGTTGGCCATAAGCTACAACTATTGTGATTTATACAGGTTGTTGTCTTTGAAGGGCGTTGTTTTTGCTAGAGAGTTGAATGTGAACTAAAAATTTAATCAAAATAGATGGCGCCTCAGTTGTACTAAAAAGATTTTGACAAAAAATTCCAGTAAGAATAAATTTTTGGGACAGTGAGCAAAGCAAGTCACAAAACGAGACATGTTCATTAGACATAAAGTAAACATGGCCGAAATTGCCATACAATGCCCGCTGCTTGACATTTCTTATAGTAGATGGAGATATGCGAAATTTAGAAATAAGATATCAATCCAAAATTAATCAGACTAAACGATATTTTGAGCACTTTCGGATTAAAAAAATAACATCCTTATAAATTCCAAAACGGCATCGATACATTTAACACGACTACTTCATAAACCACACCACTACCAGAATACCAGTACATTTTTTATTAAAATTACGCAAATTATTTAAGAAAATTATAACATATTATTTAAGAAAGAACATTTCGAGGTGTTGAACGGAACCGTGGCACAGAGGTTAGCATGTCGCCTATAACGCCGAACGCCTGAGTTCAAATTCCGACCTAAACAACAACAAATTTTTCGGCGGTGGTTATCCCCTTACTAATGTTGGCTAAATTTGCCTCACAAATTTAGCCAACATTAGTAACAACATAACATTATTGTGCCCCGGTGCACAAAAATGTGAAAATCGAAAATGAAATTTTTTAATAATATTTAAAAAATCCCTTCAAAAAAGAAGATTTAAAAATAAATATTACATTAGTTTATATGAGAGATATATCAGGTTATAGACCGATTTGGACCATTTTCTATTTTTTCTCTGTTACACCACAATTTTGGAGTTCTATGTTAACTCTAAGTATTTTTGTCCAACAAATATACTTAGAGGCAACACTGTGCGCCGTTCGGATTCGGCATAAAAAAGGAGGCCCTTTATCATTAAACTTAAACTTTAATCGGACTGCACTCATTGGTATGAGAGAAGTATCGACTGTTCCTAGGTTAGGTTAGGCAACTATAGACATACACCTAAGCCAGTAATAGGCTTGTTGTGCGCTTTAAAATCTAAAAATTTGAAGTTAGGAATTCCTTGCTACTTACAAAATCCTTAATTATTTTCCATACCACTCCCCTAAGTTGGTTCATGTCTGTTAATGTATCCCTACTTAAGTACCGGTGTCTTTTAGCCGCGAAAGCTGCGCAATGTCAAAGGAAATGCTCCAAAGTCTCATCATCGTCTCAGCAAGTCCTACACATGCTATAAATTGCCTCACCGATTTTACATAAGTGAGCTCGTAGTCCTATGTGTCCCGTTATGATACCAATAGCTATACTGACCTCCTTCTTACTTCCTTTTAGTAATAGCCTCGTCTTCTCACGATCTGGATCTCCCCAAAGGATTTTCGCCGTCTTACCGACCGTTTCGCTGTTCCACAGTGTTATATGCGTTGGTCTCCCAAGCCCATAACTCGGACTGCGTCCACTCGAAAGGCTTAGGGTTAACCAAGTTTCTTGACTGCAGTCCTCTGGCTTTCATTGCCAAATCGTATGCCCTTTCATTCCCCCTTACTTCGTTATCATCAGAGAAGCCGTTAATCTTCTTCTTACACTGCAAGTCTATGCGCGACCTTACCGTCCTCTTTGCTATTGCCCTTATGCCAATTTTACTGTCGGTAAAGATGTTCACAATCGTATCCTCGCGTTAGCACCGCACCACTTCACGCATTCCGTGATCGCCCGCATCTCTGCCTGCAAGACCTTATTATGATCAGGCAGTTTAAAGCAGATCCCAGTCCTTGGGTTCTCAATACAGACCCCTAGGCCCACTCTGTCCTTTAGCTTTGATCCATCCGTATAACATGATCTTCCAAATGACAAAACTAGGGTTCCGTCAGTACATGACTGTGCCACTGGCAGCAGTGCCTCGCACTCGACCTCAAGTGTCGTCTCAGGTATTCGATCGGAAACCTCTTCCCTTCCTTCCAGGTTTCTTATCGTCGCCTCGATTATACCACGATGGTATGAGCTACTCCCATCCTGAATCCATTCTCCCATCGCCTTAAGTCTCATAGCCGCAGGGGCAGCCTCACACTTAATCTGAATGTCAATAGGTCGGATATCTAGAATAGTCTCCAGTGCCCTAGAGGGCGTGGTCCTCATCACTCCGCCTATGCCGAGACAACATGTTCTCTGAACCTGTTGTATTTTCTCCATCGCAGTCCACCAAACTACTGAGGCGTATGTAAGTATTGGTCTAATAACGCTCCTGTTGACCCAGTGGACTATCCTCCGATTCAGGCCCCATTTTGAGCCTACGACCCGTCTACATAGTGCCCAACATCTGTGAGCATTCTCAGTACGCTCCTGAATGTGACACTCCCCATTAAGCTTCCTTAGCATACATTCCTTAAATTCGTTCCAAGTTAATCACTGATTGTATTAGCAATAAACTAAGGAAATGTGGGAAAACTGCACGGTACTGGTGCATATGCAAAAGAGAATATATCTTAAGGTAGATTAGTTTATGTTAGGTTTAAGTGGCAGTCTGCCATCAGACTCACTTAGACGTTTTCGCCCATTGTGATACCACAATAACAGAAGAAGGAAGATGCCTTCTAGTTCCTACCGTTGAATCATCCAGATCGCTTTAAAAAGACCAGTAACTTGCAAGTGTTCGCATCCGCTAAATTAGACAGGTTCTCAAAGAAATGAGAACCTAAAGTGGAACTCCTCCTAACTGCTAGTGCGGGACACACACACAGAAGGTGTTCTATAGTCTCTTCTTCCTCGATGTCCCTACAGCTTCTGCAAAAGTCTTTTGCTGGCAACCTTCAGTCTGTCAGCGTGTTTTCCGATTAGACAGTGACCTGTCATGACGGACACAATGATTGAGACGTCTGTTCTAGCCAATGCCAGCAAAGCAGTAGACCTCTTCAAGTCTAGATGATGCCACATAGTTTTGGAATGCTCACAGTCCCCTCTTTGCTTACTCACAGATTTCAGTGTCCCTGCAGTGTGTAAGGTAGTTCCTAGTCTCCCAAGCTCGTCTGCTTTAGAATTCCCTGGGATATCTCAGTGGCCCGGCACCCAGAACAGGTGAATTTTGAACTGTTCAGCCATCTCGTTGAGAGATCTGCGACAGTCGAGGGCGATTTTTGTGTTCAGAAATACGTTCTCCAGGGATTTAATGGTTGCCTTTCTGCCTGAGAAAATATTTATGACAATCGTCGTAATGACATTATATATTAGCCATGCCACCACTTCCTTAATTTCAAGGATCTCTGCTTGAGATCCATTAAACCATATAGCATTATAGGTCTGACAACTGCAGTATATAGCCAATGCAAGAAACGCGGTCTAAAGCCCCAACTTTTGCCAATGTCTCTCTTGCAGGTGTATCGGGCAAGAGTGACCTTTCTTGCCCTTTCCAAAATGTTGGATTTGAAGTTCAATTTCCTGTCTAGCAAAACACCCAGGTATTTTGCGCTTTCTGTTAATGGAACATTCTCTCCACCCAAGAAGTCAGGTTCCACTATAGGCAACTTGTATCTGTTGCTGAAAAGAACTGCTTCTGTCTTGCACGGATTTATACCCAGACCACTTTCGGTAGCCCACTTTGCTATTGCACGTAGCGCTCCCAAAAGTATATCTCTTAGAGTGCTGGAAAACTTTCCCCTAACCGCAATTGCCATGTCATCAGCATACGCGACTACTTTTACTCCTTTTTCTTCCAGGGACAAAAATATATTGTTAATGGCTATATTCCAAACTAGAGGAGACTGTACACCTCCTTGAGGAGTTCCTCTGCTGACCCATCTTTTAAGATCCACAGATCCCAAGCCTGCCGTAATGCATCTTTTAGTAGGTAATAAACTTTCTTACGGTAGAGTTGATGCCTAGAAACTCCAACTCCTTCGTGATTGACGTCGGTTTTGCATTAATGAAAGCACCTTCAATGTCAAGAAATGCTACCATTGTATATTCCTTGGCAGCGAGAGAACCCTCTATGTAGCCGACTAGGTCGTTAAGGGCTGTTTCTGTGGATTTGCCTTTACTATATGCATGTTGCTGCCGCGACAGGCGATCTCCAGGGATCTTTGCCCTAAGATATGTTTCTATCAACCTCTCTAGAGACTTCAGCATAAAGGATGACAGACTAATAGGACGAAAATCTTTCGCCTTCGTGTGGTAGGGTTTTCCTGCTTTCAGAAAGAAAATGACCTTCGTGTCCTTCCATCCCACAGGTATATATGACATTCTCATACAAGCAGAGTATATCTCCCTAAGCCAGAGAACCAGTCTATCAGACTAAGCATGTAATTCAACCGTTGATAAATTATCGGGGCCTGGCGACTTAAAGGAGTCGAAACTTCTTATCGTCGAAAGGATTTTCGGCTCCCTAATGGCCTCCGACGAATGCATATCAGTGACAACCTCTTCTGGCGCCACGTTGTTCGTTGGAGAATTTCCCGGGAAATATGTATCAACGAGTAGTTCTAGTGTTTCGTCACTAGACATTTTCCATACATTCTCTGACTTCTGGATATACCACACCGTAATAAGTCTCGAGGACAGAATCTTCCTTAGCCTAGAGGCCTCAGATGTATCCTCCACGGAGCTGCAGAATTCTACCCAAGATTTTTTCGGAGCCTTTCTAAGCTCGTCCTTATATTTTCTTAGCTCAGCCTTATAGATGTACCAATCGTGTGGTGCTCTTGTGGCTTTTGCTCTGTTGAAGAGTTTTCTGCAGTCCTTCCTTAGACCAACCAGCTCTGGGGTCTACCATGGCGGTCGCTGTTTGCCCCTTGGCTTGGCACTATGGCATGCTGACATAAGCGAGTCATTCAGAGCCTTCGTGATCCGCTTGACCACTATCTCTATATCCTCCTCCGTAGTTTCCACTTCATTTTCTAGTCTACAAGGGATAGTGGTGCAGAATTTGTGCCGAAATTTATCCCAATCCGCCTTTCTTCTGTTTAGCCGAGGGACCACTACTCCAGTATTTTCTCCAAGGCTAAAACTAATATAACGATGATCAGAGAAGCTGTGGTCATCCAACACTTTCCAACCGCATATTCTACCACTTATTTCTTCCGAAACAAAGGTAATATCTAGTACCTCCTGTCTGTTCCTGGTAATAAAGGTCCGTTTATCTCAAGGTACTTCACTTCCAAAAAAATCTATACATAGATATCCACTATGTAAAACTTTTCTATTATTCGCTTTCTTGAGAAAGATTTGGCAAAAAGTTGATTTCTTTCATTGGCCAAAGTTTTTACGGGTCAGAAGATGTACAAATTGATATAGCCACAAAATGAAGTGATCCCACCATGCTTTGGAGCGTTATTCTCTGAAGAAAACTTGACTTCTCTTTATCACCTTGAAAAATTCCAATGACATTGCATTGATTTAATTCACTTATAGGCATTAAACGAAATGGGTGGAGCTAAATGCAAAAATAAGGGTTCAGTTGTAGTCAATATGTATCAAAGGGCGGAGTTTCAATGTAAGTATGTTTGTATTAACTGACTGTGTATTTAGATGGGTAAAACTTTTTGGTTGCGAAAATATTAAAATACTTTGTTTCCTATGGATCATTTCGTATATAATTGTCAGAGAAGCCATATAAATAAAGAAAATATTTTCATGTAGGCATATTTTTACTGAGATAAAGTTTAAAAAGTTCTTTGAAGTCCTGTTGTTTAAAGATCGCACTGTAATTATACCCACCACCGAAGGATGGGGGTATATTCATTTTGTCATTCCGTTTGCAACACATCGAAATATTCATTTCCGACCTTATAAAGTATGTATATTCCAGATCACCGTAAAAATCTAAGAAGATCTAGCCATGTCCTTCCGTCTGTCCGTCCGTCTGTCTGTTGAAATCACTCTACAGTCTTTAAAAACACAGATATTTAGCTGAAACTTTGCATAGATTCTTTTTTGACCACAAGCAGGTTAAGTTCAAAGATGGGCTATACCAGACTATATCTTGATATAGCCTCCATATAGACCGATCTCCCGATTAAGGGTCTGAAGCTCATAAAAGCTTTATTTTTTAACCAATTTCGCTGAAATTTGAAACAGTAAGTAGTTTTACACCTCCTAGCATTGGACACAAATATGGTTCAGATCGGACTATATTTAGTTATAGCTGCCATATAGACCGATCTCCCAATTAAGGGTCTGAAGCCCATAAAAGCTTTATTTATTACCCGATTTCGCTGAAATTTGAAATAGATGGTTATCTTAAGCCTCCTGATATCTGACTTAAATATTGATCAAATTGGACTATATTTAGGTCTAACTGCCATATAGACCGATCCCCGGATAAAGGGTCTAAAGCCCATAAAAGCTTTATTTTTTAGCCGATTTTTCTGAAATTTGAAACATAGTCTAGTTTTACGCCTCTTAACATAGGACTTAAATATAGTCCAGATTGGACTATGTTTATATATAGCCGCCATATAGACCGATCTCTCGATTAAGGGTCTAAAGCCCATAAAAGCTTTATTTTTTAACCGATTTCGCTGAAATTTGAAACAGTAACTAGTTTTACACCTCCTAGCATTGGACACAAATATGGTTCAGATCGGACTATATTTAGATATAGCTGCCATATAGACCGATCTCCCAATTAAGGGTCTGAAGCCCATAAAAGCTTTATTTATTACCCAATTTGAAACAGAGGGTTATCTTAAGCCTCCTGATATCTGACCTAAGTAGTTTTAGGCCACCCGCCATCCGACACAAATATGCTAAAGATCGGACTGTATTTTAATATAGCTGGCTATCATATAGACCGATGTGCCGATAAAGGGTCTGAAGCTCATAAAAGCTTTATTTATTACCAGATTTTGTTGAAATTTGAAATAAAAAATTGAACAGTGACTTACACTTATTACACCATTCAATATCCGCGTCGAATTTGGGTGCATAAGTTATCCAATTTTTACCGGAAGTGATGAAAGGGGGTTTACATATATACCCGAGGTGGTGGGTATTCAAACTTGGGTCCGGCCGAACTTAATGCCTTTTTACTTGTTTTCAAAATTGAATCGTGACTTGTATTTATTAGACCACTCAAAGTCCCTGCCGAATTTGGTCCGAATCAGACCATATTTCGATATAGCTGCTATGGGTGCATAGATTATGTATTTTTCACCGGATTATGACGAAAAGTGTTTTACATATATACCCGAGGTGATGGGTATCCAAAGTTCGGCCCGGCCGAACTTAATGCCTATTTACGTGTTTTGCTTTAAAATCTACTATCTAAAATCAAATAAAAGCTTGCCAAGTTCGGTCGGGCCGAATCTCCTATACCCTCCACCATGGCTCGCATTTGTCGAGTTCTTTTCCCGGTATCTCTTTTTAGGCAAACAAAGGATGAATGAAAAGAATTGCTATGCTTTTGGAGCTATATCACGTTTTGGTCCATAATTGAATTGAAAGTTGAAGACCGTAGTAGAAGCCATAGCGTAAAATTTCAGCCAATTCGAATAATAATTGCGGCCTTTCGGGGCTCAAGCAGTTAAATAGGGGGATCGGTTTATATTGGAGCTGAGACAGGCTATAGACCGAATCAGACCATATTGAACACGTATGTTGAAGGTCATGAGATAAGCCGTTTTACAAATTTTCAGCGAAATATGGAAAAAAAAACATCAAATATATGCACCTTTCTTCTTATAAGTTGCAGTCACTTCTGTTATTTCCTTTTTATATTCATGTATTTCTTTGATTATTTTGTTAACAAAGATTAAGGATGTTCATACATCAATTTAGATAGCAAACACATCTTGTTAATCTCTGACAATTGCCGGAAAATATTGAACGAGCATTATTTTTGTACAAAAAGAGGGTAGTTGCATTATTAACAAATAAAACGGTCGGTCATAATTTGTTTCCACCATTCATGCACAAATCACTGCGGCACACTCAGAGTTTCTATGTGGAACTGTTTTATTTATCCTTCATGGTTATATGCACTTCATAAAAGTCATGGAAATGTATGGCAGGGTCGTACATTTGAATAGGAAGTTAGAAACAACTACAACTACGTGACAAGTACGACCGTCCGTCCGGTTGTCTTTTGGCGAATTAACAAATGTTTCTCAATCGATGATGATGAGGATGAGTGTCAGCAACAATGACTCCCTCTTTTGTTAATGAACTAAGTGTCAAGTATAATCGCTTTTGTGTAACAAAAGGACTTTAAATAAAGGGCCAAACGACATTCACAACACAAAACCGCAAAAGTCCTTACAGCTATTTATTGAACAGCAACCCCGACTAGCAAGCCACAAAGCAAACACAGCCCAAGGAAAGTATTCAAACGGTACGTCACAACCACTCGCAAATTGTCCTGCAACTGCAACAAGAGTGGCACAATTCCAATTTCTTCCCACAGAGCAGGAGAACCAGCAAGCAGCCAGCAGCCAGCCGTCCGTCGTCCTTGTTTGTTTACAATTATATGCGTTTAAGCAGTGAGTGAGCACTATTTAGTGTTCACTTTTGAAAGGAAAGACATCCCTTTTTCATGAATGAATGACTGAATACCAACCGAAAAATGCCCAACTTATGAACGTCTTTCATAGATTTGATGAAAGTTACATAGGCCAAAAACATAACGAATAAGCACAGCATTGCCGAGCTATTGTTTAATGATTGTATGTGTTTGTTTTGCGAGCTTACACACACACAGAGCCACAACCAATGGGAAATGTGTATTTGAAAGCCGAACAGTGTACCAGTTCCTTGTTTTTTTTTTTTTCAATAAAGAAGGATATTAAGAAAGTTAAATTTATTTTCAAGAAGAGAGTTGGTATCTTAAATCTCCTACTGAAACAAACGTCCTTAGTTCGCACAAAAATAATTCTCATTCCAATGTTGTAGCCCTAAGAATTTATTAAACAAGGTGCAACTTTGTTTTTTGTGTTACAAAAATGCAACTCTGCTTACAAATTCCACAAAAGCAACGCAGAAAAGTTGAAATCGTTTTAACTTTGAAGCTTGAAAACGAGTGTCATTCTATGCTGCCATACATGAAGTAGTGTTTTTAGTCGACAAAGTTAAAAATTGATTAACTTTTGCGAGTTGGTTTTTTGACATTACTTTGCGGAATTGCATTTTTCAACTCCGCGACGCACCTCAACGCCCTCATTCTGTTTAGGCTTTCAAGATGGTACTTTACCATCACCTGCTGGTATTATTTTCGTCACTGCCAAACTTTTTTAATACCATTTGGTACTCGTGTGTGACCGTTATTGAATTAAAATTATTCGTGCGTGGGAGTGAGTGAGCGAAAACATGATCACGACTAATGAGAAAATCCCAACTAACGAGGCACTCACGAGATACTCACGACTCACGAGAAAACCACGACTAAAATTAAAAAAAAAAAACGAACAACAAAATTTTTTGCATACTCTCAAATCAAACGGTATTTTAACGTACGAATCTGTTTACAGATGCATAAAAATGAAAAGATCAAATAACTGGATAGCTGAGCTCGGCTTGCTCCGCTGCCCCCGATAATGCTATGTTGGAGAGGAGTACTCTAAATTTGGAAATTTCTGCCGATTTTCAGTTGAAAATGTATTTCAATTTTGATGTGTATTTTTCTAAATACTATAGGTGGGTTTTGTGGGCGGGCGCCGCTCCTAGGCACCCCACCCCAGATTTTGCTACCAAATTTTTGTTGTTGTTTGGGTGCAGATATTAATCCTCCCCATGCCACCTAAGCCAGTAATCGACTTGTTGTGCGCTCTATTTGAGTCCCATATTTTGATGGTCAGTAAATAATTTCTGTTTGTGGGGTGTTTTGGGGAAGGGGTAGACCCGCAGAGAATTTGTTCCGAAAGTGGATATCAATTGGTATGGGTATTCCCTCCTCAATACCCTTCATTTCAGCCCCGCGCTGACACGGGAGGTAAATATGTCCGATTAAGGTCTGTTTTGGGGGGCGGTCCCCAAGCACTTAGCCCTGAAAATATATCAGCATCGTAATCTACTCTCAAATATCATTTATTTAAACCCTATATTGCCAGTGGCCTCAAAATGGGATATCAAATTTCCTTTCTAATCTCAAATACCTTTCATTTTAAAGTCAGTGCATATGTCCGATTGGGTTTGGACCCTAAAAACAATCAATATCGGGCCCCACTCTCTTTAAGACCAAAATTGTCATGGTGAGCAAGTACGTCCTATATGGGGATTGTTATGGGGGTGGGACTTCCCCTAGACAGTTGGTGCCGAATGTTAATATCAGACTCCCAAATACCTTTCATTTGAGCCCCATATTTCCATAATCGGGAAACATGATCGCTTTGGGGGGATGTTTTGGGAGATGGGGCCACTCTGTGACTTCGCCTTGAAAATATATATCAGATTCGTGTTGTACTATAAAATACCTCTGTTTTGAGCCCCATACTGCAATGGTCAACAAATACGTCCTATATGAGTAGTATTAAGGGGGTGGGGTGGCCCCTTATCATTGAGCTTAAACTTAAATCGGACATTGATATATGAGAAGTTTGTCCCTGTTCCTTAATGGAATGTTCATGGCCAAATTTGCTTTTGCATCTGTTGCTATGCCTATGAACTGCGAACGAAATGTTTGCGTGCCCACGGCTCCAAAGGTGCTTTCAAAAGGTTTTACCGATAATAAGTCGCATCAACTTTGACACCAGGCTCGATGACAACGATTAGAGAGCTGCCATCAGCAGTCACAGCTGCCCATACCATCGTTGAGAAGGAAAATGACTTTGGGCTGCCGTTTGTAGTCCCAAATTCTCGTATGTGGGCTCGCCTAAGTAAGCATGATCATTTTGCGGGTTACGGAATGTTTGGGAAAATTTTAACTGGGAAATTTTTCTCATCAGAGAATGCGATGTTCGAAAATCCACCACGTTCGTGCAAGCGCAGCTACTCCATTGCTCTTTCGAGACTAACTTTTTTGCTTTGGTGTAAGATGGTCTACCTTTTCAAATATGTAAGACCTTTACTTCAGCTTGTTGTTCAATATTTGTTGCACCCTTTCACGGGATATTTTCAGTTCTTTAGACATTTGATGGCCACTACGGTATAGATTTCGTTGATTTAGAGCCTTCATTCGCGGTACCATTTCAGGTGTTGCTGCAGTTTCTGTTGGACCACCACCAAGGCGTTTGACAAGGCTACCACTATCATGAGTTATAACGAGTTATAGGACGAAAAACAAATATTTTGTTCACTTTTAAGTGTTTGAGTTCGCCAGCAAGAGCGGGTTGTGATTTCCAGCCAAATATAATGCAATCGCACTAAAACGTTTGAAACCCATCACGAATAACTTGCATTATACCCACCACCGAAGGATAGGGGTATACTCATTTTGTCATTCCGTTTGCAACACATCGAAATATCCATTTCCGACCCTATAAAGTATATAAATCCATGTCCGACCGTCTGTCTGTTGAAATCATGCTACAGTCTTTAAAAATAGAGATATTGAGCTGAAACTTTAAACAGATTAAACAGATTTTTTTTTTTTGTACATAGGCAGTTTAAGTTCGAAGATGGGCTTTATTGGACTATATCTTGATATGGCCCCCATCTAGACCGATCCGCTGATTTAAGGTCATAGGCCCAGAAAAGCCTCATTTATTATCCTATTTTGCAGAAATTTAGAACGGTAAGTTGAGTTAGGCCGCTCGACATCCTTCTTCAATATGGCACAGATGGGTTCAGATTTGGTTTTGGGGCCATAAAAGGCGTACTTATTGCCGGATTTCGCCGAAATTTGGAACAATGAGTTGTGTTTGGCCCTTCAACGTCGTTCTTCCAATTGCCACAGATCAGTCCAGATTTGGATATAGCTGCCATATAGACCGATCTCTCGATTTAAAGTCTTGAGCCCATAAAAGGCGCATTTATAATTCGATTTCGCCGAAATTTGGAACAAAGAGTTGTGTTAGGCCCTTCAAAGTCGTTCTTCAATTTGGGTCAGATCAGTCCAGATTTGGATATAGCTGCCTATAGACCGATCTCTCGATTAAAGGTTTTGGGTCATAAAAAGTGCATTTATTGACCGATGTCTTCGAAATTTGGGTCAGTGAGTTGTGTTAGGTCCTTCGACGTCCTTCTTTAATTTGGCTCAGATCGGTGCAGATTTGGATATAGCTTCCATATAGACCGATCTCTCGATTTAAGGTTTTGGGCCCATAAAAAGCGCATTTATTGTCCAATTTCGCCGAAATTTGGAACAAAGAGTTGTGTTAGGCCATTTAAAGTTGTTCTTTAAATTGGCTCAGATCAGTCCAGATTTGGATAAAGCTGCCATATAGACCAATCCCCCAATCAAAGGTTTTGGGCCCATAAAAAGCGCATTTATTGTCCGATGTCTCCCAAATTTGGGACAGTGAGTTTTGTTAGGCCCTTCAACATTCTTCTTCAATTTGGCTCAGATCGGTTCAGATTTGGATATAGCTGCCATATAGACCGATCTCTCGATTTAGGGGTTTGGGCCCATAAAAGGCGCATTTATTGTCCGATGTCGCCGAAATTTGGGACAGTAAGTTGTGGTAGGCCCTTCAACGTCGTTCTTCAAATTGGCTCAGATCCGTCCAGATTTGGATATAGCTGCCATATAGACCAATCTCCCAACTAAAGGTTTTGGGCCCATAAAAGGCGCATTTATTGTCCGATGTCTCCCAAATTTGGGACAGTGAGTTTTGTTAGGCCCTTCGACATCCCTCTTAAATTTGGCTCAGATCGTTTCAGATTTGGATATAGCTTCTATATAGACCGATCTCTCGATTTGAAGTCTTGACTCCATAAAAGGTGCATTTATAATCTGATTTCGCTGAAATTTGACACAGCGACTTATGATAGGCCTTTCGACATCCGTCTCGGTTCAGTTCGGTCTATATTAGGATATAGCTACCAAAACGACCAATATTCTGTTCTACAAAATTAATTAATGTCACTTATTTCACTTAAACTTTTTTGTCCATTAAGGTAACCAAATACTGTGCGCACTCTAATGATAAAAAAGTTCTACAGCTATAGCAACAGCAACAAAGATGCTGCAAATAGCCAAAGCCATACCCAACAAGTTATTCTCACACGTATGCGAGCCCAGACAGACGACTCAGCGGCCATACGTTACGAACACGTTAATGAAATCTGATGAAGCTGCTGAAGATATTTATAATCGTTATTGGAGAAATTAATGCGGTTCAGTTCAAGCTATGCATTCGTTCAGTTCGGTTTGGTTAAGGTGATGAAATCCCTTTTCGTTCGCTTCAAACGACTTCTTTCATTGTGTTCAACATTGTCGGTTGCCGACCAACGTTCGCTCATATTCTTCCACATGAATGAATAAACTCAAGGGTATTCTCTACCAATCCTCCCTTTTCGTTAATCCTGAGTGTTGTGCAAGGACGGACATATAGAAAAGGTAAATGTCAATTTTCAAGATTATTTGAAATTTGCTACGCTGTCAACAAACATCACTGGCACTCGCCTATCTCGTCCGCATCAAACTCATTTATCATTGTTTGAATTTGGTGTCATATTTTGCAGATTTACGGTGCAGTATCTATGGTAAAGATGGGCTCCTCAGAGGATACAGATTTGAAAAGGTTACTCACTTTGTG
The DNA here is from genome assembly GCF_963082655.1 of Stomoxys calcitrans. Lineage (NCBI taxonomy): Eukaryota > Metazoa > Arthropoda > Insecta > Diptera > Muscidae > Stomoxys > Stomoxys calcitrans. The sequence goes on along the minus strand of NC_081556.1, from coordinate 89,515,412 downwards.
GCACTGTGAAATACTTTACAATTTGTTTCGCGGTAAGTGAAGTGGAAGTAATGCATTGTGTATGCAGACGGCGCCAGTAAAAATTATTAAAAAAAAAACTTTTTATGCAGCATTGTCGCAAGAAAAATAACTTTAAACCAAAATCAAAAGTGTTTAGGAAAAAATTTCAAATTATTCGTTAATACAAAAGATATGTGGAGTGTTTAGTTAATACAGAGAACAAAAAGTACTCTCCCTTTAAAATTTTTTTATTTCCTAAAAAATCATATTAAGACGAATTCTTAATACAATTCTTACTGCCAAGTTTGTTGTATAATATCATTTCCCAGGCGATATAAAGCCTTCTGAACAAAAGGATAAGAAGAAAACAGCAAAATGTAAACTCGGCTGGATTACAGCCGAGCTCTAAACTTCATGGAACTTAAGAATTTCATGTTACAAACAATTTGGAAGATAAGATGTCCTTCTCCAATGGTCGAATAAGAAAGAAATAAACCCAACAGAGTGTCAGAAATAAGTAAAGATATAGTAGCAGTCTAATTCACTAAGACAATGCAGTACATTGTGGTATCACAAGAACAAAGGAATGAGATAGCCGTTGAAGACAAAACAACTTAAAGTAGATTTCTCTCTACTTAGTGAGTGACATTGCAACAACAGATGTTCAATAGTTTACTCACCTTAAAGTCCGCACAGCTTCTGCCTTGTTATCGCTGCATGTTAAGATTTCACCACTCATCATTAGATTCACATTCCATTGGAATAGCACAAAAGTTCCTTGTCTTGCAAGCTCGTCCCCTTCTAATTATAGGCGATAACTCTTTGGTCCGCCTTCTAGAACAGACGATTTTTAAATGTCAGTCGATGCTGGCTTTGTGACTACCATTCTAAATGGCTACTTGATCGGACAACCTTCCTAGTTCTTTAAAGTATACCCCAAAAGGTTATTTGGTCACCTAGTGAGAATCCACCTAACTTCCATTATCAAAGATTGCAACTTTGATCGGCTCTATTAGGAGTAATGGTAAACTACTATTTATCAAAAAGGAGCTGAAGCGATGTATAATCCATACTGTTTCTCGTATGTAGCCTTATATGTCTTGAAGAGCTGAATTAGTGGGCTTGTCCTTGCTATGCAAATGCAAATTTGTCCATGAACATTCGATTAAGGAACTGGGGCAAACTTCTCACAAATCAATAATTGTTGTCCGATTGATTTTTAAGCTCAATGATAACGGGGGGAGAAGTTTTTACATGGTAAAGTACCTCACAAATGTCGCCAGCATTAGGAGGAGATAACCACCGCTGAAAATTTTTCTGATGTTATTTCCAGGATTCGAACCCAGGCTTTCAGCGTCATAAGTGGACATGCTATCCTTTGCGCTTCGTCCGCCTCCTCTTGCTATATATTATCGACATAATTGATAATTATGAAGCTTCGCCGAGAGATATGTACGTTTGGTTAGGTTTAAATGAAATCTGCCATCAGACTCCATTAGACGTTTACGCCCATTGTGATACCACAGGAACAGAAGCAGAAAGTTTCCTTGAACCATCCAGAGTGCTTTAAAAAGACCAACTACTTGCAAATGTTCACATCCGCTAAATCAGACAAGTTTTTAAAAACATTAGAACCTAAAGCAGAACTCCTTTTGACTGGCATTGCGGGTCACACAGCAGAGGTTCTATAGTCTCTTCTTCCTCAACGCCCACACAGCTTGCAACCTTTAATCTGTCAGCATGTTTTCCAATCAGACGATGACCTGTCATGACGGACACAATGACTGGGACGTCTGTTCTAGCCAGCGACAGTAAAGGGGTAGATGTCTTCAAGTCTAGATTTGGCCACTTAATCTTGGAATGTTCACAGCCCCCGCTTTGTGACAATCTATTATTCGTTGTCCTTCGGGCCTGATCCTGACGACATAGCTCACATGTCGCTAGAGGCATAAGTACAGATTCCAGATCCCCTGGAATGTGTTAGGTTGTTCCTAGACTCGCAAGCTCGTCTGCTCTGGGATATCTCTGTGACCCGGCACCCGGAACAGGTGAATTTTGAACTCTTGTCATCTCGTGAGAAAACTGTGAAAGTCGTGGGCGGTTTTTTAATTCAGAAATACGTTCTCCTGCGATTTGATGGTTGTCTGGCTGTTAGAGAAGAAATTTACGCCAATTGTCGCCATTCCATTGTATCAAGGATAACACTCTCCGTAGCGGTCTAATGACCAGTGAGAATGATCCCTTAGCCTCACAGCAATGATCGCAGAAATTTGTAAATTCAGTGCATCAGATGGTGTGGTTCTCAATGCAGCTGTGATGCACAAGCAATACATTATTTGGATCCGGCGGAGTATTTAACAGTAAGTGGGTTTTTTGGAGCCCCGCCCACCAGTTCACAACACCATTATAAGTCCGTCAACTGCAAGTGTTCTTCGACGCTCGCTTGTCCTTTACGTAATCTTTTAAACCTTGCTTACTGTGTGGGTGTTATCCCGTCGCGTTGGAAGATTGCGAAAGTACAGCCTATCCCCAAAAAGGGTGGGGCAATCGACCCTGCGAATTATTGACCAATAGCGTTATGCTTAGTGCTTTCCAAGGTTATGGAGGGCATGTTCAATTATCATCTTGTGAGATACTTAGAGTCCAATGGTCTTCTTAGCAACCGACAATATGGGTTCCGCTGAAATCCGAACGTTGGAGTCTCTCTATTCACCAGTTCGGGGAGAGTAAAGTCGTGGCTCTAAATACCTCCAAGGCATTCGATAGGGTCTGGCACGGTGCACTCCTTTCAATGATTGTGGCTTTGGTGTCATTAATAACTTCGCTCGATTTATATCGAGTTTTTTCAGAGATCGCACTGGAAGAGTTGTTGTAGATGGGTTCCCATCTGACGAATATATTGGGTTGCCCAAAAAGTAATTGCGAATTTTTCATATAGTCGGCGTTGACAAATTTTTTCACAGCTTGTGACTCTATAATTGCATTCTTTCTTCTGTCAGTTATCAGCTGTTACTTTTAGCTTGCTTTAGAAAAAAAGTGTAAAAAAGTATATTTGATTTAAGTTCATTCTAAGTTTTATTAAAAATGCATTTACTTTCTTTCAAAAAATCCGCAATTACTTTTTGGGCAACCCAATAGATTGACCGCAGGAGTACCACAAGGCTCTGTCCTTTCTCCCTCTCTTTTTCTTATTTTCATGAACATTCTACTGGGTCTGACTTCAAATCCGATCTACTCGTTCACGAATGACAGCAAACTCTGTCATTTATTTTCATTCGACCATAGGCCGGGTCTTTGAGAGATTGAAGACAGGAGGTGGGTTATGGACGTAATACTCTGTCAGGATTTGCTGGCCATTTCTTAGTGAGTTCGAATGATGATGACAGAATAGATTTTAATGCACGCAAAACGCAGTGCTCTTTGTTGTCCCACAAACGATTCACTGACACTTTATAAACGTCAATATCTATCGACGGTGTAGATATCAACCAGTCAAAGGCTCTTGATGTTCTGGGCATGAAGATTCAATGTGATGTCCGTTGGTCAAAACATGTATTCATGTATTTCACTCCCTCTGATCTTCTTAATATCTACACTACGTATATCAGGCCGAAGATGAAATATTACTCGCATATATGGGCCGGAGCTGCAAAATCATCCTTGGAGCTGCTTGACCATGTCCAGAGGCGGGTGTTGGTGTTGATTGAAGATATAAGGTATCCAACTCTATTATTTCCCTTGAAAATTGTCGACATGTGGGTTGTGTGGCGCTGTTATATCGATACTTCCACATTGTGTGTTCTTCGGAAATCAGTCTTTTGATTAATAACTTGAGGTTGTTTGTCAGTAAACAAGAATTTCTAGAAGCACGCACCGCTTTGTAATCGGACGGTTCAAATTCAAAGCAAATGTCAATAACCACTATTTCCTCTTCTCCACGCCGATCCTGTTCCAATGCGATGTTTCCATTTAAAAGATTACCAAGAAATGTGAATCATGGGTAGATTTTGTTTTTTCTCATTAGATATTGGCTATAGATTCTCTGCCTTTTATGAATGTAAACTTTTGCACTAGGTATGGAGGTTGGAAGTTTCCGCAGCATGGAAGCCTCGCATGTATCATCCACGTACCTGTAAAACTTCATAACGAATTTGTTATGGGTTCTTTTAACTCACCCTTTGTATTTTCAGAACTCAACCTTAATGACATTCTAGTCCTGCGGCATTCTTGTGGCTTTCGCCTTATTGAAGTTTTTTCTGTAACTCTTTCTTATACTAAAAAGTGCGGCGAATCACCATTAAGGTCTCTGTTTACTTAAGCGAATCTTTCAGAACTTTCGGGACCTAATTGCTCTTTATATCAATGACCTTCAAAGGCTTCACTACCATTTTAGGTCTATCACCTTTTCACGTCTATAGGAGGAAGCGTAAGAGAAGAATGAAATAAGGTGCTCGACGCTGGACCGCAGATCTTTAGACAAAAGAGTAAGTTGGGCACGTGTGGGCATCTACCAGAGGAGCACTAGCCCGCACCCACCTTAATGTCTACCCTGTTTGTGTTGAACCCCTGCTCGTTTAAATACAAATGTACACGAGGAAAACCTGATGTATCCTGTAGATATTTTTTAGGAATCTTCCCTGAGACACTTATTAAAGATCACCTAGTTCGCAGAAAAACCAACTCCATAAGATGAGGATCTTATACTAATGCAAGCGTAGACACACAGCAAATGCTCCATCTCCTCAATCTCATAGTCATTAAGTTAGTTCAATAATAATAATTAATCGGTTTTCCCAGTTTGGACTACCTTTAGAACTCTAAGATGAGCCCCTTCTAAATAGTATACTTCTGATTTCCAATCAGTGTAATTCGTGAACCAAAATCGGTCTTATGTAACGAGCCTTACATTTTTTAAAGGATTCTAAACACGCACTTTAACCTCACCGTCCTCGAATTCAAAGCCCTCAACGCTATCATACTGCCATCATAATCCTATTTTGTGATGGCGAATTATCTCTTCCCAGCATTTTGGTATTGGCTATCGCAAAGAAACAGAGCTTTACTTAAAACACTGATCTAGGAATCCCACACTCATCTAGTTCAATTGTATCAGAGTAGAACCCAAATACCGTTGTCGAATCACTCTTGAAGCCATCGGCAATCATTGAGGTCTCATCGTCCTCAAAATTGTCAGGAAGCCTGGGACCCTCCTCCTGTGTATCTAAAATAGAACTGGAATCTTACCCGTCTTCCTTCGGGATGCCTTTCGAATATACACCTAAGAATCCTACATATTCAGCGCAGCTTCAACATCAGCCTGAGGTGTAGAACTCAGCCATCCGTGATTTCAACGTACACCTACTAAACACTAAATTTATTATGTGCATCCCATTGAGGAACAGGGAATACTTCTCTCATATCAATAAGTGCAGTCCAAAGTATACCTCTCTTTGGATATTCTCGAATTCGCTTATGAGTCATTTCCTTCCAAACAACCTTTTGCATGAGTTGAAGATGTACATTGCATTACGACTGATTTGTTCTGTATCCTATTTCCTGGACATTTTCGAAAAGACAGGATTTGAATCTTCCCATATTTACATTTAACCCCTATACGGAAGTCTAAGTTCCGACATCTTATATCTCCTAGAGACAGGCATAAGAAAAATTTACTTTGGCTTTCATTTAAACCATTCATCTTCACCCAACGTGATAGTATCACCAGCAAGATCACACCTTTGCGAGACGTTGCCATTTACACCCGCCTTCTGACTATCCCAACATGCTAGTTTGATAATTCTGATGCATAGAATATTGAACCAAATGGACGATTTTCAATCATATCACCAAGTTGATAAATTCTCCCTTAGTGTCCTGTGGGATACTCTTTCTGAGGCACAGACGTTTAGACCTATATCGTGGAAGTCCGCTACTAACACACTGTTCGATATATCCTTCTTGTGCCCCACTATCTTATCCCTTCCAACAATGTCCCCAATGCGATCATTCGCAAAAGCAACACTTGTTGTTAATGCGGTTCTAATAGTCGACAAATTCTGGCTGCCTGGAAAATTGTCTCCCGGTTATCATCGGCGGTCTTTAGAGAACACTATGCGTAATCTTGATTCTGTACCAGTTCCTTTCCATTTTTCACAGAATTTGTTCCATAAATTTTCCTTATCTGGTGCAGTTCATTTAATCCTGCCCGATGCCAACTGGGCCTCCTTTTTATAGCCGAGTCCGAACGGCGTGCCGCGGGTCGATACATCTTCGTGGAGAAGTTTTTTACATGGCTGTTATACCAAATGATACAGTACCTCACAAATGTCTTCAGCATTAGGGGTGGATAACCACCGCTGAAAATTGTTCTGATGTTCTTGCCTGGATTCAAACCCAGGCGTTCAGCGTCATAGGCGGACATGCTAATCACTGCGCTACGGTGGCCTCCAACTCTAACCGTAATTTTGCAGCTTATTGGCGGACTATAGATTTTCCTTCAGTATTTTAAATTGTGTCCCCAGTTCTGCTAAGAGTTTGTACAGACTACACCCAGAGAAATAAATTTTCTGATAGCTGTAATCACTGTTAAATTTGGAACTTAGACTCCGAAAATCTATTTAATATGCATAAAGGACAAAAGTTTACTGTTTCACACTTTTTACCATTAAGGACTGTTGTGGAGGTCTAAGAAACTGTGCAATGTTCATAACATAAAGAATATGGACTTATAGATAATATAAAACATGACTCCTTTAAGTAAATCAGAAAAAGTGGTAATGGCAGTAGTATGGCCGACCTTAGATAATACTTTTCAATTAATACTATGTTAACAGACTGCCAGGCCATAACTTGGTCCTACAGGCGGAGATCCGGGCGATCACGGAATGCGTGAGGTGGTGTGGTGCTATCACGAGGACGTCAAGTGTGAACATCTTTACGGACAGCAAAATTACCATAAGGGCAATAACAACCTGGACGGTAAGGTCACGAACAGTCTTGCAGTGTAAGAAGGAGATTAAACTCGGTTAAACCGAAGCCTTTCGGGTTGACGCAGTCCGAGTTACGGACGTGGGCGACGAATGCGCATGCAACATTGTGAAACAGCGAAACGGTCTGTAGAACGGCGAAAATCCTATGGGGGATCCAGATCCAGAGAAGACGAAGCTATTACTGAAAGGAAGGAAGAAGATAACATGCTGAGGATATGGAAAACATTTTACCCAACTGCTAGTGTCCGACTTTGGCGGCGAAGAGGATACCGCAGAACCAATCCCTGATGATGGTATAGAATGTGCAGCAGTGACCCGACTAAAGTACAACAAGGCGGCAGGAGCCGACCGGTTACCCGCTGAACTATTTAAGACCGGAGCCGATACGCTTATAAGGCGTATGCATCAGCTTATCTGCGCAATCTGGCTAGAAGAACGAGTACCCGATGATTGGAACCTCAGCATACTATGTCCCGTACACAAGGAAGGAGAGAAGACGGAATGTGCCAACTAGCATACCAGATACTCTCGAGAGTTCTGTGTGAAAGATTTAAACCTAAAGTCAATGAGATAATTGGGCCCTATCAATGCGACTTTAGACCTGGTAAATCCACCCTGGACCAGATATTCACACTGCTCCAAATCCTGAAAAAGACCCGAGATAGACAAATCAACACCTACCATCTCTTTGTTGACTACAAAGCCACCTTCGATACTCCTTTACGTTCAAAGATATTTTAAGCCATGTCTGAGTTTGGTATCCCTGCAAAATTATTAAGACTCTGCAGGATGACACTTGCTGATACTCGTTCCTCAGTAAGAATAGGAAAGAATCTCTCCGAACCATTTAATACCAAACGAGGTTTAAGACAAGGAGGCAGCCTATCGTGTTATCTCTTTAATATCCTGTTGGAGAAGATTAAACGATATGAAGATGTGAATAGATATGGCACACTTATCACAAGCAATCCCATGACAGCCGGTTGTACGTACCGGATTGACCCGATGCAGTCGTTGATCGGCAAGGTCTGCCGCATCAGTGTACAACACACTGCTACAACAACAGCTAATTACAAGAGAACACCTGCTACTCGCCTATGCCGACGACATCGACATCATTGGTCGGTCACCGGAAGTAGTAACTGCTGCCTTTGAAAGAATCGAAAGGAAGTCAGTGAAAGTGGGTCTGGTAGTAAATGGAGATAAGACGAAATGGATGGTTTCGACTCCCAAAACAACCTGTACAACCGAGCAGATAAAGAAAATGGAGAAAGTTTGGAACTACAACTTTGAGATAGCCAGTAACTTTATCTACCTCGGCACCGTCGTAACCGAAACACCAGTTTTGAGATAAAGCGAAGAATAATACTGGCAAACAGATGCTACTTTGGACTAAGTAAGCAGTTTAGAAACAAGGCCACCTTTCGACAGACGAAGATTACACTATACAAGACACTGATACTACCCTGTTATACTGTTATATGGTTCTGAAGCATGGGTACTTGTGAAAGCAGATGAGGCAATGCTTGGAATATTTGAGAAAAAGATTCTTCGTAAAATATAAGGACCAGTTTGCGTCAACGGAGGATATAGGCGACGTATGAACCACGAGCAGTATGACGACGATAGCATAGTTACACGCATCAAAATGCAACGACTGCGTTGGCTAGATCATGTTGTCAGAATGGATGAAGAAGCTCCAGCAAAGAAGTCTTTTGAAGGCAAACACGGTCGTACACGCAAACCGGGAAGACAAAAAGCCCGATGGAAAGATCAAGTGGTGGGAGACACCTCGAAACTTGGTGTCAGAGATTTTAGAATGAGCGCAGAAGATTGTGGCGCTTGGAACGCTATACTACGTTCGGCTAGTGGACCAAATATTCTGTCATAGCCAGTTAAAGTAAAAGTAAAGTAAGAAGGAAGTCAGTATAGCTATTGGTATCATTGCGGGATACATAGGACTACGAAGTCCCTTATGTAAAATCGGCACTTAGGTGGGGACATGAACCAACTTAGATTTTGTACGTAGGGCGGAATTTCTAACATAGATTTTCTTTTTCGAGGTTACTTTTTAGCTTTTAAGATAACACAACAAGCCGATTGCTGACTTAGGTGTATGTCTTTAGTGGCATCGGACAGAATAATGTCTGCACCCTCTTTTCAACCTAACCTAACCTAACAGTTTAATTTAAAAAGTTTGTTCCTGCTATTAAATCATACATCCTCAAATGTTATTCACTCATCATTGACCATTGTCAGATGATATTTTAAAATAATTGAAAAAAAAAAAATCAAGCTCTTTACCTGACTTCAAATTCCACATTCACATTTAAGAATTTCAAGCTGAAGTGATCTCTTTGGTTATTTCTTCCAAAAAAAAACAACAGCACGGGGTTAATGAAAAGTATCCCAAAAATCCATGAAGCGTAACTGAAAATGTATACCCTTGCGTTTGGTTGTTTATGCAGCACAGTGATGATGGCAGGGAGCATGCGCAAAACCTCATTCAGTCTGCTTTTCGTTGGTTTAATGATGAAGATGGAGGATATGTTGCAATGGATTATGTGTACCTACCCGTTATCAAAAGAATGACTTTATTACACCACGGGAATTTGTTGTTGGCTTATGTCAACATTTTTTACTTAAGTTGGACGATTAGCACAACATTGGTCCTTTCATTAACGCAAATGCTTTTGTTATGCCAACATGAGATGTTATTTCTTTACTGAAAGGTTCTGGTGCTGATGCAGCTTTAGTGTTTAATGGAAATCCTGGGGACATGGCTTTTTACCACCACATGCAGGGAAGCAATTGAAGGAATTTATATTTCTGCTTTGGTTTTATTTAAAACAAGTAAAGAGGGGCTAAAGTCTCGAACTTAAATTTAAGATGCAGCATATAATGGTTAACATATATGTATAGATTGTTTTTCTGTATAACGCGCGAAACACTTTTCTATGATATCATTGGCTAATCCATTGCGTGTGCGGAATTTTTAGCAACTCTTCGCGACGAATAATACGCAACCCATTATTCTTAAATCGTCCAGAAGATTTGTTTATAAATCGCCAGAGTTAACTTTTCGCGATTGTTTTTATTTCATTGCTGATGCGTTTAGGACTTGTATTGAATAATGTTATTCCATGTTTTATTTTAGGAGGACATCTACCACAAACAGTATTCACACTTGGTATATATGACGGTTGGTATTTAGTATGACGAATATGATTACCAAAAAAAAAAGTTTTTTTCGCATTTGCATTTTTAGATCTTTCAAGCGAATAACACGCAACTCTATTAGAACAATATTTAATAAATATTCCAAAACACTTATTTGTTACTCGTCCAGGCGAGTAATGCGCAACTCTTCCAGAAGAGTATTTTATAAATTATTCAAAATACTCATTTGTTGCTCGTCCACACGATTATTGCGCGACTCTAACGTTTTCCCAGACTCTTCTAACTTTCTTTTTAGTAACTCATGTAGAAGATTCGCGAAACACTCTTCCAGAAGGTTCGTCTTGAGGACACAACTCCTCACGACTGGGGAATCGTGTACGAAGGGAGCTCGTCCGCAATCGTAACCTTCAGCTAGAAGGTTCGCGGGAGATTGTTTGGGAATCAAAAATATTCGCAGGGTACTTACATAGTTGGTTTGACAAACCTTTGATCCTAAAGATGAATATAAAAATAATTTTCTTCGCTCTACTCTACAGTTTTTTTCAGCACGAGATATGGGTACCTACATTGGCAACTGTCTCCTTGGGAGGAGAGAATGTGCCATTAGCTAAAAGCGCAAAATATCTGAATATTTTCCTGTATAGGAAACTTAATTTCAAATCCAGCATTTTGGAGAGGGCAAAAAAGGCAACTCTTGGCCTATACAACTACATGAGAGCCATTGTCAAACGTTATGGGCTTGGAACGCTTGTCGTGTATTAGCTGTATACTGAAGTTTTCAGGCCAATAATGCTAAATGGAGCTGTGGTCTGCTGAACTGATGGACTGCGCTCCAGAACTCCACCTACTGTTCATTACTCAGCCGCACCCAAAGGATGGCTTGTTTGTGCATCACATCTTTGTCCGATATCCCAGACAGTGTTGAGTTTTTGATAAAATGAAATGTACAACTATACCTGATCGAACAGATTGAAAGTACAATACCCCTGGTAATAGAAGGTACGATGACTTCAACACTGATGGTTCCCGACTGAACGATGATGTGTGCTCTGAAAAACAGGGACTGGGTATATTGAGAACACTACCCACTGCCAGTCAAAACCTTACAATAAAAGAAGTGGTGGTAGGCTAGAAATCCATTACATCTCTGTAGAATGTATTGCTGAACTCCAAAAGCAGCCTTGACTTTGGTAGATCTCTCAATGAGATGGCTGAACAGTTAAAAATGCACCTGCTCTGTTAATGTTCCGGTCCGTAGTACCTAGGTCATTTGTTAATAACTCGCATTGTAATAATAAAACCATGGCCACCGTGGCGCAGAGGTTATCATGTCCGCCTATGACGCCGAACGCCTGGGTTCAAATCCCGGCGTGAACATCTGTGAAATTTACACCTGTGGTTATCCCCTTACTAATGCTGGCTACATTTGTAAGGTATACTACCATGTTAAAACTTCTCTACCAAGTGGTGTCGCTATGCTTATGCTGGGGGATTCGAACCTGGGTTTGCAAATAATGAATGGCAGGGAGTCTGATGTGCAACATGGCAGTACGCGTATTTTACCTCAACAAAAAAATTGTTGACAATCCACAAATTTTCAATTATTTTGCATTTAAAGTCTCTACAAATCTAATTCAACAATGAATTTCTTCAATTTAATGCTAAAATTCATTGAGAATTCAATTCTTCACATAAAATTTGATAGTTGGTTTTTTCTTACAGTTATTTTTTTTTTCTGTGTATAATTTATAACTACTGTAGAGTCTACTATTTTATCAATAAGCTCACATTTATAATAAAATAATTATTTTCTTTTGTGTTCACTTATGTTTTTTGCAGAAGAAGACATAACCATTGAAGACCTGAAACACATCAAATACCGTCATGTCCATTTGCTATTGAAAAACTTTAAAATGGGAGTAAAAATACGCTTCGAACACTATTTAGAAAGTTGGAGGAATAAAATTGGTATACCACTACACAACGAGGATATTGACACAGATGTTAATGCTGCATGTAGATGTAAAAGAATACGATACAATAATAATTTAATCTCAGAGACAAATGGACAAATCGATAATCCCATGGAATCTAGAGAAAATGGAGAATTTAACAGAATGGAACCGCAAACCTCATTACTCTCTCCTAAATCTAACAAGGACACGGAAACCAGCAGAATAGAATCGTCTCCCGCAAACCCAAGAGGTCGACTGCAACGACAGTGCACTAGAAAAGCCGAAAGGCCTTTATCTGAAACAGAAGAGAGTCAAAACCTGACAAATTATTTGGAGTCCAAAGAAGACCCACCCTATACCTGCGCACAAAGCAGTACGCCATCGTTGCGTAGTCAACACAACAAATGTCCATATAGCCTAGCTCAAATTATCCAAATGTCCGGAACTCGTGGTATGGGCCTAATGCAGTATTACGATGAGCACAACGAATTTACAAATGTTCAACGTTCTCAATTGATACAGCTTATATGTGATTTCTACGAAAGCAATGAATATCACCTGTCGTTGCATGTTAGTCACGCCCTTGAATTGGAGATTCTTCAGTTATTTCCCACCGAAGAACTTCACTATTATCGTACCGAGAAACGGGGTAAAATGTATGTGAAATTTACCAACATGAAACGCACTCGAAAGGAACGAATTGCTAACAATATGGGATCTCGTTTGAATGCTCCTCCAACGATGAATAGGACGGAGAGTCAAAGTAAGGCACAGAGTATGATTAATAATGAGATGTCACAAGTGGTGGATACCACTAGTTGTGACACTTGGCCTGAGGCTGTTGAAGCGGATATAGTTATTAAGCCGGAGGAAAGTAAAGAATCCTAAATTTGGTTTCTGGAAATGAGAGTTAAAAACAAATTACATATATATATAGAATAAAGTTCGTAATCTTTATTTTAAAGGAATAATAAACATATTTTATATATGACGTTAAGTCCATTGAAGTCATTGTCACGTTATAGGCTGGTAGAGAATTCATTCATAAATGCACATAAGGTTCATCTGAATTTCTTTTTGTAAAGTCTTAAGGTCTGGTTATGCTCTCGTAAATGTAGTGTAAATGTAGAACAAATGTATCGTAAATGTAAAGAGGCAATCATGCTTATTACAAAATGTAGCATTTGACATTTCAAAAAAAAACAACAATTTTTTTACAAAAAAGACTTGAAGGTTAGAGGGGGTCTGACGTCGAAGAACTTCAGGCATAACTCAAGGGCAGGTTGGAGACGACGGCCCTCCATGCAGTGATGCGATAAGTTGAGACGTCTCTCCATCTGATGGAGTAAGCGATGGCGGCATTCTCAAATATTGAGAGGGCATTTACCAACGAGGATATGGGTCGACAGTCACTGCCCTGAGCCTCGCGGGAAGACAGAATATGGTCATGGTTCCCTTCTGTACACTATGGATGCTGTGGGCAGACTGAGGATGGTTTCACGAGACAGGGACTGGATTGGGGCTATACTACAACGCACACAACATTTCAGGGAGAGCTATGTGCCCTAACGATAGATGCAAAATAAATTCTGGAAGGGATTTACACTTTTCGAATTCAGTTGTTATTGCTGATGTTGTAGCCACATTTGTATGTGGAGGTAGCGATTCTCGGCAAGCTCGTTCCGGTCCATAAGAGCGATCGCTGGTTATTAAAAGACGCCAATAGATCGCCTTGTCACAACGAGTATCACAGGCACTCGGTATTTAAGCAAGAGCCGTTGCCACCCGGCCTCTCACTGAGACTTTCTTACATACATTTTTGGTTTTGAAATTTCTTTAAACTTCAATATTTAACAGTTGACACGAAAACGGAACGTAAAATTTTGTTTTTACTGAATTTTACTTTCCGTGTCTGGAATTGGCGAAAACATAGTACTTGAAAATTTAAGGTCACTAAAGATAACTTTTAATCCTGGTCCAGATGGAATTCCATCGAACATTTTGAAGCATTGCGCTCTCGCTCTTTCATATTCCCTTTGTACACATTTCAACAGTTCATTAAAGCATGGATATCTGCCGGAACTGTGGAAGCTATATAATATAAGAACGTTTTTTAAAGCCGAATAGCGCATTGAGGTTTCTAATTACAGGGGCATTTCAATTTTGAATGCTATTCCGAAGCTATTAGAGAAAATTTTGACTGACACTATTTCACATCAAATCTCTTCTATATTGTCTCCCTACCAACATGGGTTCCGGAAATTGAAATCGACGATAACAAATATTTTAGAATTTACTTGTTTGGTCAACGATGGCTTTAGGGAACGCTACCAAACGGATACTATCTATACCGATTTTAGTAAAGCATTTGATAAAGTCAACCACGACCTTCTGCAAAATCTGAAAAATATACCTTATTGGTTTCAGTCCCTCTTTACTAAAGTGGATCAGATCATATCTGACTGGACGTACTTAAAGAGTTAAATTTGGTACTGCAGTTTCCAAATCAATTGTTGTCTCTTCAGATGTTCCACAGGGTAGTCATCTTGGTCCTGTGCTTTTTTGTTTGTTCATAAACCATCTCCCTTTTACTTTAAGGCACTCGAATATTTTAATGTATGCAGATGATATGAAAATCTTCAGATCGACGATAGACTCTGATTAACAGTGTTATCTTCAGTATGACCTTGATACTCTGTATGAATGGTGCAACCAGAACTTTATGGAACTAAATATTTCCAAATACAAACACATATCATTTTCGAGAATGCATTTTTAATAAAACTTAGAATGAACTTTAATCAAATATACTTTTTTTACACTTTTTTTTCTAAAGCAAGCTAAAAGTAGCAGCTGATAACTGACAGAAGAAAGAATGCAATTACAGAGTCACAAGCTGTGAAAAAATTTGTCAACGCCGACTATATGAAAAATCCGCAATTACTTTTTGGGCAACCCAATAATCAACTGAAAGATATAAAAATCTATCTGAGAATCGAGAAAATTTTAAAACGAAAATTATATTATTTTTAAATTCTTAGGTTAATACATTTGTAAATATATAAATAAATACCCTTTATTATCTATAGACTTATATAAAAAAAGTTAAGGGAAATCTAGGTTAGCGTTTGGTTATTATTTTATTGTACAGAAAACAAAATTTGTCACTTAAACCAAACGGATTTTTTATTTGATAAAAATTCGCTGAGTTATTAATGTTTTAAAATCGGAATTCTCACCCAGATGGGGTTTGAGCTTGCGAAGGTTAATTTCAAGGATTTTCGCTTGATACAAACTATAGGATCAGATAACGCTTTCTTAGTTCTTTAGAGTATATGTATGTTAAATCCATGTTATCATTTAGTCTGGAACCATCCGCACGATATTGCAAGTGATATCGTAGTTCCAATCATCTAAATCCGGTATAGGGATATTCCAATCTGACTGGAATATCAGTTATTGTATTAAGGATAACGCAGTGTCCTAATTCGCTGCTTGACCAAAGAGAAAACTTCCTCATCTCCACGGAAGTAGAGGCAACAAATTGTCTAGCCTCCTACATCCTGTGTTTATTTCAGAAGTAAATTCAGTGCATTAATTGGTGTCGTCCAGAGTGCAGTTTTGATGCACAAAAAAGTCATCCTTTGAATCCCCGTAGAAGTGAACTTCAGAAGGTTCCGTCCACCAGACTACATATAGCATTACAATTACAATTTGCAGCCAAAGAATGATTTAAAATCCAAACGATTGCCGATAGGCAATACGAGTATGCCCTATATATGATACAATATAATGTCTCATTTCGGTTTCAACAATAAGCTACATATGCTTTTTGATGCCTTGGAAGGACTTTCAGCGGTAATTTTCCCCTCCTAATGCTGGCGACATTTGTGAGGTACTATGCCAGGCATAACACGTAAAAGCGTGCTAAGTTCGGCCGGGACAAATCTTGGGATCACACCACCTCGGATTCTGCTAAAAATTGATACAAAATAAAGTTGAAGGGCATAATTTTATTATACATTCCAAACTTCTGTCAAACCAGCAAAAATTAAAACTTCTAGGAACCGAACAAGGTTGATCGAGAGACCGGTTTACCTAGGAGCTATATCAGGTTATAGAGCGATTTTGGTCGAACTTGACACAGTTGTTGGAAGTCATAAAAGAACATCATGTTTTTGGAAGTCGTAAGGTGTTTTGTTATGACTTCCAATAACTGTATTAAGTATGGGGCAAAACATAACCTGATATAGCTGCCATATATACCGATCTGGGATCTTGACTTCTTGAGCCTCTAGAGGGCGCAATTCTCATACGATCTGGAAGATCGAATGAACTGAAATATTACACAGTAGCATATTCTTATTCAATATTCTTTGTTTGCCTAAAAAGAGATACTGCGCATAGAACTCGATAAATGCGATCCATGATGGAGGGTATATAAGATTCGACCCTGCCGAACTTAGCACGCTCTTACTTGTTTATTATTCCCTCCACCATAGGAGGGTGTTTATACTAATTTCGTCATTCCGTTTGTAATTCATGGAAATATTCATCTGTCCGTCTGTCGAAAGCACGCTAACTTTCGAAAGAATAATGTTAGGCGCTTGAAATTTTTTATAAATACTTCCTATTAGTGTAGACCGGTTGGGATTGTAAATGGGCCATATCGGTCCATGTTTTGATATAACTGCCCTATAAACCGTTCTTGGATCTTGACTTCTGAGCCTCTAGACGTCACAGTTTTTATGCGATTTAGTTGAAATTTTGTATGAGATGGTTTGTTATGACATTCAACAACTGTGTTTTGTATCATCCAAATCAGTTCACAACCTGATATATCTGCCATATAAAACGATCTTGGGTCTTGACTTCTTGAGCCCCTAAAGGGCGCAATTCTGGCTCGATTTGACTGAAATTTAGCACGTAATGCCAATAGCGCGAGCAATTCTCATACGATCTGGCTGACATTTTGCATGAAATCTTCTGTTTTGACTTCCAACAATTATGTAATGGATGGTCTAAATCGGTTCATAACCTGATCTAGCTCCCATACAGACCAATCTCCCGATTATAATTCTTAAGCCTCCAGAGGGCGCAATTCTTATCCGATTTGGCTGAGATTTTTAACAACGACTTTTCCTATGACCTTCATTATACGCGCCAAATAAGGTCTTAATCAATCCATAACCTGATATAGCTCCTATATAAACCGATCCCCCGATTTTACTTCTTGAGCCTTTATAGGGCACAATTTATATTCGATTTGGCTGAAATTTTGCACAAAGGTCTCCAACATCCAAACCTAGTATGGTCCGAATCGGTTCATAACCTGATATGGCCTCAACAATGTGGCAATTTTGATCCATTATCCTTTGTTTGCCTATAAAGAGATAACGGGCAAAGAACTTGACAAATGCCATCCATGGTGCATATAAGATTCGGTCCGTCCGAATACACGCTTATACATGTTTTAATTTTAATTTATTCCATTTCATGAAATATGATGTTACGAACACCTTTATGGCTATAACGAACTTCATTAACACTCTGACACATGTCTACAAAACTGTATACTTCCCATCTCTGGCTGGTAAACAGGCCAAAACAAAGAGAAATTGAAGGAGAGAAAATCCTCATCAAACCCTTGAGAGAGTATTTTGAAAATTTAAAGAGAAAAGCAACAGAAATAGGTAAACAAAAATAAACGCATGGATGTTGGACGGACGAAAGATGATGCCATAGCTTCACGGGTGGATGGCCTACAACGGAAGAAAATGTTTTTCATTTGCTTAGAGGTGGTGGGTAGGCATTCATCTTTTCCTCATGTCTCTCTGGGAGGCAGTCGCATTTTATAAACCATCACGTCAGCGAGCTCCCCATAAAATAAATAAGTTTTCCTATTTTGGTTAAAAATAATTTGGGAAAAAATTTAATTTTCTTGGTTAATTGAAACATTTTGTTCATCACAATTCTCTTAACTTGAAATGTGCATGGAAACTCATTAGCATGGATGTTCCCGAACTGACAGAGGATTCTATCTGCAGATTGGCCCAATTATTAGGGAAATGGAGATTGGATTTTCTTCTGCCACAGTTTGTTGGTGAGTAGATATTCATTGCTTATTTGGTTTCCATTGGTATTGTCTAAGGTCGTGTATAGCTCACACAGAGATTCAAAGGGGTTTCCTAAGGGTCTTTTGTTATGAGAAATAAATTTTTAAGCAATTAAAACATATACATTGAAAACAGTTTGCTATTAATAGCAAACGATGCACCAAGTCATTTAAGATTGCAGCAAGCAGTAGTAGTCCATGTGGCACTTAAACATATCCATGAAGATTTGATAATGGAAGCATTTAATATGGAATTTATTTAATTTACTTTGAATAAATAAATTTTAAATAAAATTGTTATGCATAACCAAGTAAACGCTAGCTAAGTTCGGCCGGGCCATGTCTTGTAAAAAGTAATTTTTAATAAGTTGAGTTTTTCGAGGAGTCAGCACTTGTTGATACTTGTGTTCAAACGTCATCTGTGAAAATGAAAAGTGTTCAGTAACTCTGCCATTTTTTCAAGAGAAAACGAGCAACAATAAATCATTGTAAATTGAAAATTTTGACAAACATTTTAAATTACATGTGAATACAAAAAGTGACATGACATTAGACAACTATATTCCGTGTAATAGCAGCTTAAACAAGCAAAACTGTAGCATCTGTCGCACAAGAGTTACCGACGACTGTGGTAGTAGCACCAACCAAGCAAGCTCTTCTATCACAGAAGTAACTATGCGAGAGAGAAAGTTCCCGATAAAATATTTCGGCTAATCTCATGAATTCATAACGCCATGAAAGGTAATCAAACGCTCCTTTAAAATCGACAAATATGCCAATACTATATTTGGCGCTCGACTCTCACACAATTCTGCACATGGATCCAGGCACCCAGTGCTCTTTTCCTCCCGAAAGCCGAACTTGTTCTCCAACGATTGAGAACCTAAAGTGGAACTTCATCTGAATATTAGTGCGGACACTCACAGCAGATGTTCCATAGTTTATTCTTCCTCGAAGTTCTCACAGCTTCTGCAGAAGTCGCTACTTGCAACCTTCATTCCGTCAGCATGTCTTCCGATCAGACAGTGACCTGTCATGACAGAAACACTCACTGAGACATCTGTTCTAGCCAGCGATAGCAAAGCGGTAGACCTCGTCAAGACAAGATTGGGCCACATAATTTTGAAGTGTTCGCAGCCTCCCTTTGTTATTCGTTGCCCTTCGGGCCCGATCTTGAAGACTAAGCATACATGTCGCTGGAGGAATACCCAAAGATTGCAGTTTTCCTGGAATCTGTAAGGTAGTTTCTACTCTCACAAGCTCGTCTGCTTACAATTCCTTAGGATATCTGTGTGGCCAGGCACCCAGAACAGGTGAATATTAAACTGTTCAGCCATATATTATATAATAGCCATTTCACCACTTCTTTAATTGTAAGGATATCCGCTTGATACACACTGCAGAGGTCGGGTAACCTCTCGACAATCTTCTTCCTAAAGCCCACCTGCTCGTCTAGTTTGGAATCGTCCGTATAGTAGTCTATGTAGGTTAAGTTAGACGGTACGCGACTAGCATCCTCGGTTACTACCCGCTTCAATCTGAGATCGTAGGTCCATTGTGTTTACTCTAAAAGAAAGTAGTGTCACTGCCTCGCAACTGCGCAACAAGTGATCGACCGTCTCCTGTCAGGACTTCTATTAGCATTCCTAAGCAACGCTTTTTCAGTCCCAGGACAAACGACACCCTGTTTCGTGAAAAACTCGACCGCACAGCCCTTGACACCCTATAACCTACAGCACTAACCCACGCCTTGATCGCGCAGTCATCGTATAAGCCATCAACTGTACCAAGAAGCTCGCCTGATAGCCTTTCCAATGGTTTGAAGAAGGTATTTGTATCTTCTAACGAGTTTCGACCTCGCGCGGCATAAACGTCGTGTCCATTGCCTTCAGTCTCGCGAAGACCTCTGTCTGAAAGACACTGCAACCATCCAGAAGTCAAGACAAATCCCTGGTTTCAAGAAATTCAATAAAGACTCCTGCTCCAGTCCCCACATTCAATTTAGACCCATCATTATATACAGAGGGTCTCAGGAAGGGCGGGGTACCCCCAACACAGCGATCCGTCTTCGGAAAATTACTTCCAAGCCACCAACGAGGACGGAATCCCCTGATACATAAACACTCGCGCCGCATATTTCATGGCGCCACCATCCCCCCGCAGAACAAATGAATTACCTGAATTAGAGAAACGCGATGTACCTGTCTCACTCAGTCTGATGGCAATCTTTGTTGCCACACACCCAATATATAGGTGCAAAGGCATAAGATGGAGAATTCCATTAAGCGCCTCTCTCCGGGCATTTCGCCTTGCCCCAGAGACTACTGCCTTTGTAAAAGTCTATGCAACTTCTATTATCAGTGATATCCTAGTTCCAATCGGTTCTATCAGGAATAATGGTAATGTACTTTTTATCAAGAAGAGGCTCAATGTTTAAGAAGAAGCCGCTAGTGTCCGTAGCCGACGCAGATCTTAGATGAAACTTTCTTAGCCTTACAGCAGTGGTCGCAGCAATTAGTTTAGCCACAATGTCCAGAGGCATAAGGTGTAGCATTAAATTCAGTGCATCAGATGGTGTCCTCCTCAGTGCGGCTGTTATGCACAAACAAGCCATCCTTTGGATCCAGCTGAGTATTAAACAATAGCCTAACAATGGCCTAATGAAGCGCGTTCACCAGACTAAAACACCATATAGCATTATAGGTTTAAAACCCCCAACTTTTGCCAATGGATCTCTTACAGGTTTATAGAGAGATAGCTTGCTTGCCCCTTTCCAAAAGGTTTGATTTGTTCAATTTCCTGTTCAGCAAAACCCAAGTATTTTGCGCATTCAGTAAATGGAACATTCTCTCTTCCCAAAGAGACAGGTTCCACTGTAGGTAACTTGTATCTTCTGCTGAAAGGAACTACTTTTCTCTTAGCCTTAGTCTTAGTTTTAGACTTAGTGTTAGCCCACTTCGCTATCGCACGTAGAATTTCCTGAAGTCCATAGTGGCATGGGGTGGATATATGTACCCTCTTTTCAACCTCACCCAACCTATATCTCTAAAAGTGGTGGGAAACTTTCCCCTAACCGCAATAGCAACGTCATTCAGCATACGCGACAACTTTTACATCTTTTTCTTCCAGAGACAATGTAATTTTGATAAAGTCAATATTTCAAATTAGAGGAGACAGAATACCTCCTTGAGGTGTTCCTTGGCTGACCCATCACTTTAGATCTACTGATAAACTTTTTAACTGTAGTGCCTAGATGCCTAGAAATGCCAGCTCCTTCATGATTGACGTCGGTTTTACATTTTTGAAAGCACCTTCAATGTCAACGAATGCTATAATTGTATATTCCTTGATGGTGAGAAAACACTCTTTGTAGGCGACTGGGTCGTGAAGAGCTGTTTCAGTGAACTTGCCCTTACTATGTTTCTATCAACCTCTCTATAAACTTCAACATAAAGGATGATAAACTAATATGAGAAAATATATCGCCTTCGTGTGGTACAATTTAGAAATGAAAATGATTTCGTTAATCTCTCCATTCCACAGGTATGAACGACATGCTGATTCAAGTAGAGTATATCTCCTTAAGATTATCGGACACAGCTGGTAATTTAAACGGTGATACACCATCTGGGCCTGGCAATTTTAAGGAGTAAACACTTTTTATCGCTCAAAGGATTTTCGACTCGGACACAATTTCCCCAATAACCTCCGACGAATGCATATCAGTGCGACCTCTTCTGGCTGAAGGGTTCTCTGGGAGGTGTATATGAATGGGTAGTTCTAGTGTTTCCTCACTAGATATTGTCCATACATTCTCGGACTTCAGAATGTATACTACCCTTAATAGGTTTCGAGGATAGGATCTTTTGTAGTCTAGAGGCCACAGATATATCATCCACGGAGCTGCCGAACTTCACCCAGGATTTCTTGTGAGCCTTTTTCAACTCGCTCTTGTAGGTAACAAAAGAAACATCTAGTACCTCTTGCCTGTTCAAGATAATAAAGATCGGTTTATTTTCTTTGTTAAAAATCACCAGATTGCAATATTAACATGAAGTTATTTTTATTGGGCAATTTTCTTTCAACTCGTCGTAGATTTCGATTTTGATAACCGCTTTGTCGACAAAAAATTTACCTGCACTATACTATGACTCTTTAATGACTAAAACAATGATTTTCCTTTAATTGCAGAGGAAAAAATCGATGAAGAAGTTTTGGAAATGATTGATGCCTCCCATATAAATATTCTTCTACACAAATACCCAATAGGAGTTCAAATACGGTTTACCCATTATCTTAGCAATTGGCGTAAATCCATTGGCAAGCCTCTTAGATCAATAGAATTCAATGAATTTGAGCCCTACCTAAATTCCAACGAAATTTATGAATTCTGCAGTAGATCTCAGACATCGAAAAATTATGAAATGTCGATTACCAATCAAGAGTCATCAATGAAATCCCTATCTGACAATGAAGACGAGAGCACATGTACAAATGATAATCATACGATAGCTGTTGAAAATGCATCCAACGCAAATCTGTCCTTTGAAACTGAAGTAATCAAAGAAATCCATTCACCCACTACATCGTTGCAGAAGCCTTACAGTAGACCAAAACTTGATCTGGAAGAAATTCTGATAAACTCGCCACCGAATGGTCCTGATCTTATTCAGATCTATAGAAAGCAAAAACATTTTACCCACCTTGACCGCAAACGTTTAGTTGGCGCTATAGTAAACTATTATTTAGAATGTAAACTTCCAATGGATTTGAATACCAGCTATGATTTGGAGAATGCCATTTTGATAATGTTCCCCAATGAATCGTTGAAAATGTATCGCAATAGCAGACATGGTAAAATCTTCAATCGCTACAATCGAGAGAAATTGAAAGAGAAGGAATGTGAGCAACAGTATTCAGAGAAAAACATGGAAGATAGTGGTGATATTTACGAAGATGAAACGACGACACATATAGATCATGAGTAAGTAAATATACTTTAGCTATTTTTCTCCAAAGGGGTGTCGGTCTGCTCAAATTAGAGCTGGCAAACTATCGATATTCGTAACATTCGATATTTACTATATGTTACTAATAATAAGTATCGATAAAATCGATACTATCGTTCATTTCCTATCACCTATAATTAAAACGAAAACCGTAAAAATCAGCAGATCGGTTTATACAGGAGCAATTTCATTGCATAGAACGATTATAACCAATTATTTTGAAATCAATTGCAAATGATGAGAGATTTTCTTATATAAAAATCTTTCCCAGTGGGATGAAAATTGCGCCCTCTATAGCCTTAAAAGTAAAATCGGGAGATTTAATAACGAAGCTATATCAGCTTATGGGCCGATTAGAACGATGCTTGAAATACACAACAAGCAGGACGATTGAAAACGAATGATTGAGATACATTCAGGATCGTATCGCAAATTTTTTATTCAATTTTGGAAATAGTGGAACTTTGTCGATAATATCGATAAGAAAAATTTCAATCGATTTTCAGGCAAAAACTAAAATATCGATAGTGCCATAGATGTTTTACCAGCTCTAGCTAAAGTTCACAGGACTGTCGTGGCTCCCAACTTACACAACATTATGGTTGCCACCGTATCTTAGTTGATAGCATTCTCGGATTACCAGGGGTCGTGGGTTCTATTCTCCCCGAGGCCTGGCCTGTCGATAAAGTGGTATCACAATGGACCAAAATTGTCTAGGTAAATCTGTTTTAAAAATAATCGTCTGCCACTCTAACCTAACCTATCTTAGCAACATTATATGAAAATTGGTATATGGGATGCTGAAGGACTTACTAGCTATGTGATCCTGAACGACCTGCTCTGCCAAAATTATTCTCTATTATTGGACTGTTGCAAATTTTCCTATACTCCATGGACATTACCTCGATTCCCCTTTTGAAAAAAATAACTAACAAGACCGGCCATAAATGGCAAACATAAATAACAAATAGTAAATACATGTTTAAGCAGGGAGCACTACAGTTAGGTTTAGGCTCTCCGAATTTCCCTACACTCCTTAAAGAAGTGTTCAAAATGAGAAACATTCAAGTGAATTCCATACATTATAAGTATAAATTGGCGGTATCATTAAATGGACGCATTCCAAACCACGCTCTTAAAGACATACTTGAGAAAGCTCTACGCAAGACGACGAATTTGGAGGTCGAAAGTGGTCTAAGCGTTAATCCATCTAAGACAGAACTTGTTCTTTTCAGTAGGATATACAAGGCACTCAAGGTGATAACTGTTTCTTTGAGAGGAGAAAAAAAAAAGATTTTTTAAAAGTGCAAATTACCTGGGTGCTTTGCTGAACTGGAAATTGAACTCCAAATCCTAAATTTTTAAAACGGCGCAAAAGGCAACTCTTGCCTTATACACTTGCAAGACAGCCATTGGCAGAAGTTTGCAGGGTTTAAACCATATGTCATACATTGGGTATATACTGCAGTTGTCAGACCTATAATGATATATGGTGTTGTGGTCTGGTGGACGGCGCTTCAAAAATACACTACTCAGCCAAATCCAAAGGATGAGTTGTTTGTGCATCACAGCCGCACTGAGGACGAATGCTACACCTAATGCATCTGAACATAGACAAATTGCTGCGACTACTGTGTGAGGCTAAAGGAGCTTTCTCTTTGCTCATTCGGCGGCTACAGACACTGTTGGCCTTGACACAATGCCCGATTTTCCGGGCACTGTGGATTACATCTGTGTGCTCCCCTTATCCACGCCCAACTCTCCGCTCGGGAGTTTTTTCAAATAAGAAAGTTTCTCTGATGCACCCTTTTTCTTATCCGACATGCAAGCAGTCATCAAATCCCTGGGGAACATATTTAACGTAATTCACAAACCGCCCTCGACTGTCCCAGATCTCTAAACGAGAATTCAGAATTCACCTATTCTTGATGCCGGGGCACTTGGGAGAGTAGTAACTGTACGTTTAGTCTTCAAAATCAGGCCCGAAGGCCAACATTGGGGCTGAAAATTATCTGGCCCAATCTAGACTTGAAAAGGTCTACCCCTTTGCTTTCACCGCTTTTCTGTCGCTGGCTAGAAAACATGGTGACTAGAGAAGTACGAGTGAGTGATTTTTCACTCACTCTCACGCAGGCTCACGAGAAAAAAATGTTACCCACACACGACTTTTATCCACCTGTCCCTTAACATATCCAACACAATTTATCCACCTGTCCCTTAATATATGATTTCTACAGTCTCTAAGGATTTGTTACTGAGGATTGGATCAGTGTATCGGAGCTCATATTGTTAAAGCCCCCTCTATTTCAATGCATACCGTCAACGTGTACATCTTGGCATCCGAAGATTCTCCGATTTTGTGCACAAACTTGAGAGGAACGTACTTCACCCATTTCCACTTAACAAAGTCATGACGTTGTACCTGAGCAATTTTCTGGATGTCCTACTCTTTATCATGGTATCCAGTATACGCTCCATGATTCTGAGTATTAAGACGTAAGGCTAATAGTTCTACAGGTTTTTGCTACCGTATAACGTAATTTGCCACCCTTCCTTCCTGCAAGCCCTTCGGAGTAAAGGCAAGTCATAGACCCGCTGTGAATACATTGGTATTCCGCCTCTCTACGCAGTAACTCTAGATATATTCCACAGGTCCTGGAGACTTATATTGTTGAAAGCTCCTCAAACCTTACTTAACCATGCTGAATGACTTCTGCTATGACCTTCAACATCTATACCAAGTATTCCCTAAGTCAGTCCATTACCTGATATAGCTCATATTTTAGCTCATCGCTCTATTTGACTTCTTTAGAACCAATGAGAAGCAATTGTTTTCCAAATATTAAAAAAAAATTATGACCTCCCTTTTTATACCCTCCACCATAGGATGGGGGTATACTAATTTCGTCATTCTGTTTGTAACACCACGAAATATGAGTCTAAGACCCCATAAAGTATATATATTCTCCATCGTCGTGACATTTTAAGTCGAACTAGCCATGTCCGTCCGTCCGCCCGTCTGTCTGTCGAAAGCACGCCTACTTTTGAAGGAGTAGAGCTAGCCGCTTCAAATTTTGCACAAATACTTCTTATTGGTGAAGGTCGGTTGGGATTGTAAATGGATCAAATTGGTCCATGTTTTGATAATGCTGCCATATAAACCGATCTTGGGTCTTGACTTCTTGAGCCTGTAGAGTGCGCAATTCTCGTCCGATTTGAAATTTTGCACATAGTGTTTTGATATCTTCTTGGCAATACTCATCCAATTTGACTGAAATTTTGCACATAGTGTTTTGATATCACTTCCAACAACTGTGCGAAGTATGGTTCAAATCGGTTCATAACCTGATATAGCTGCCATATAAACCGATCTTGGGTCTTGATTTCTTGAGCTTTTAGAAGGCGCAATTCCTATCCGATTTGGCACAGATTTTGTACAATGGCTTCTCCCATGGCCTTCAACATACGTGTGCAATATGGTCTGACACAGCTCCCATATAAACCAATCTCCCGATATTGATTATTGAGCTCCGAATCAGACTATAACTTGATATAGCTCCTCCTTCGTCCATATTTATTATTCTTTGTTTGCCTCAAAAGAGCGCAAAGAACTCGACAGATGCAATCCATGGTGGAGGGTGTAAAAGATTCAGCCCGGCCGAACTTATCACGCTCTTACTTGTTATTTTCTAGTTTCTTCCTATAAAGCGAAACCGTCCAAGGAACTTGACAAAAAATATTTAAGGTGAAGGATATATAAAATTTACATAATTTTACTTGTTTTTCTATTACAGCATCCTTATTCAAACCATTTTTGAGGGCCAGAAGAAATTTACCAAAATACGCTCACCATTCCTGTACTGCAGTTATCTGACCACAGGTAATAAATGATTAAAATTCGTTTACAATCTTGTCATACATGAAACTTTAATATTTGCAGCTTGTGAGATGTTTGGTATAAACAAAATCAACGATTATTGCATTTTTCTAAATGGTTATGAGGTTGAAGAGGATCGATTTAAAAGTCTTATTCTAAAGTTTTACAAATCACCCACCTTTAGTCTTGAGTTAATGCCGAAAAATAAATCCATAGATGCCAAGTTGATTTCAAATCATCTTCCCAATGTTGAATACATACGAAATATCCCAACTATACAGCCTTTGCTGAAGATCAATGAAAGAGGAGAACAATTACAGAATAGGCATAGAACCACTTTGGCTAAAATCTTGATCGATGAGTGTTTGAAATTAAATCCAGAAAGAATGTAGGTGATTGCAATAACTCTCACTTCATATATTGCTAACAAAGAAACAATTATTCAATATACTTTCAATTAGACTCAAGAGACCTGATTTTATA